>NC_069499.1:352019633-352339633 GCF_027579735.1 Bombina bombina
CCCCTCTCTCTCTGCCCCTCTATCTCTCCCCCCCCTCTCTCTCCCCCCTCTCTCTGTGTCTCTCCTCTCTATCTCTCTCCCCCCTCCCCCCCCTCTCTCTCTCCCCTCTCTCTCTCATTCTCTCTCTCTCTCTCTCCCCCCTCTCTCTCTGTCTCTCTCTCCCCCCTCTCTCTTTCCCCTCTCTCTCTCCCCCTTTAACTCCCCCCTCTTTCTCCCCCCTCTCTCTCCCCCCCCCTCTCTCTCCCCCCCTCTCTCTCCCCACATCTCCCCCCCTCTCTCCACATCTCCCCCCTCTCTCCACATCTCTCCCCTCTCTCCACATCTCTCCCCTCTCTCCACATCTCCCCCCTCTCTCCACATCTCCCCCTCCCTCACTCCACATCTCCCCCCCTCTCCCCACATCCCTCCACCCTCTCTTGAGCTGTTTGAGCTCTCTTCACGGGCCTTCACGCTAGGCTCCGCCCCCTTCACGGGCCTTCGCGTTAGGCCCCGCCCCCTTCACGCTCGGCCACGCCCACTTTTGCTCGGCGCAGTCGGCAGAACAGGTAGGGGACTTAGGCCAGTGTGTTTATCCGCGTGCAGTCTCTACTGCGCATGAAAGCTTCGGACAAACACACTTGGCCTTTTATAGTATAGGATAGGCCTCCTGTATTACCTAGATATTGCACAAGTCTCAGGTAACAGTTCTAAGCAATAGTTTTTACTAGAATGGCTACATATCTCTGAAGTGACTGCTTCAGTTGCTGTTCAGTTGTTGCCAATATTTATCATTGCACAAAGAAATCTTTTCACTTTTACAAGCTTAACCACACATTTTATATTCACTGAAACTGTAGGAAAGTCAAAATAAAACTTGCATGATTCCGATAGAGCATGTACTTTTAAGAGACTTTTAAATTAACTTCTATTTTCAAATGTGCTTTGTTCTCTTGGTATCGCTTGTTGAAAAAGAATATGCACATATCCTACACTAGTGGGAGCTGCTGCTAATTGGTGCCTGCACACATTTGTCTCTTGTGATTGACTGACTAGATGTGTTCAGTAGCACAATGCTGTTCCTTCAGCAAATGATAACAAGAGAATGAAGCAAATTTGATAATGGAAGTAAATTGGAAAGTTGTTTAAAATTGTACGTTCTATCCAAATCATGAAAGAAAATTTTAGGGTTTCCTGTCCCTTTAAGTTTGCCTGAAGACAGAGAATATCAACATTCTTGTTTTTCTGTGGAGCATATTCACTAAAATGTATAGAGATCTCAGAAATAATAAATAGGTTCAATAGAATACACTTAAATTATTAAGTTTAAAACCATATTATGTAAAATTATTATTAGCATAGAACTTCCATTTCTCTGAAAATCACATCCCCACCATACATTTTTTTGTACCTCTTGATTTCTTATAAATATCGTTAACTGACCTTAAAAAACAAACAAACAAACTCCAAACCATCATTTATAGGCATCCTGGAGTCTGCACAGGTCTCAGGTAACAGCTATGACTAGAAACAGATTTTACTTGATAGGCCACATATCTCCAGTCTGAATGCAAGTAACAGAGCTTCAGGTGTGTGTTTTGGAAGTAAAAATGGTGAACATTGAGGGGGGCATTATCTTCTAGCGGACAGACCAGCAGCGTTTGAGGCCTTGCATGTTTCCACATCCATCTGTTGCTCCTCTGCCTCAGGATGAAGCCCAACAGCTGCACATATTTTAGCATACTTTAGTCACTGTCTGAAGTTATACTCTGCACTCAGCACTGACATTTCTTACAGGACAGTGATTTAAAGGGACACTCAGGTTAAATTAAATTTTCATGATTCTGATACAGCATGTAATTTTAAACAACTTTCCAATTTACTTCCATTAAAAAAAATGTGCACAGTCTTTTATATTTACAATTTTTGAGTCACCAGATCCTACTGAGCATGTGCAAGAATTCACAGACTATACGTATATGCATTTGTGATTGGCTGATTTCTGTCACATGGTACAAGGGGAGTGGAAATATACATAACTTTGACATTTGTTATAAAAAATCTACTACTCATTTGAAGTTCAGACTAAGTGCTATTGCATTGTCTTGTTATCTTGCATTTGTTGATTATGCAAATCTAATGTGTTGACTGGTCCTTTAATGTCAACTATTAGTTCACTTGTCTGGAACCTTTAGATGGGAAAACATGAATTAAATGAAGGTTTGGGGGCATACAAAAGATTTGGCAGATAAAACTGATTGTATTTAAGAAGTAAAGTCTATGTAAGCATTGTCATATCATAATAAAGGACTATTTTATACAAAATTGCAGTAGAATATAAAAGAATTCATTAAAGTCAAAGTAAGATGCCTGACAAAATCAGAGTCCAACTTTTTTTCACAAATAAACACCTAGATTACAAGTATTGCACTATAGAGAGTGCGAAACGAACGCAACCAAAGTTGCGTTATTTCACCTTCCATAGCACTGCCATTACAAGTTTTTAAAAAGCCGCCTTGTGCGTGCAATATGGTGGCGATAAGCTCCAAAATCCAAGGGCTGAGAATACGTGCTCGTGCACGCTTTCCCCATAGAAATCAATGGGGAGAGCATGTTACAAAAAAAAACTAACACCTGAAGTGCAGAATTGCGATCGCCGTAACGCAACCCCATTGATGTCTATGGGGAAAAAAAAGTTACGTTTAAACCTTACACCCTAACATAAACCCCAAGTCTAAACACCCCTAATTTGCTGCCCCTGACATCGCCGACACCTAAATAAAGTTATTAATACCTAATTTGCCACTCCCGACATCTCCGCCACTAATAAAAGTTATTAACCCTTATTCCACCGCTCTCCGACATCGCCGCCACTATAATAAAGTTAATAACCCCTATTCCCCCATACCCCAACATCGGCAACACTATAATAAAGATATTAACCCCTATTCCGCAGCTCCCCAACATCGCCAACGCTAAATAAAGTTATTAACCCCTAAACCTCTGGCCTCTCACATCACCGCCACTAAATAAACCTATCAACCCCAAACCGCCAGCCCCCCACATCTCAAAAAAACCTAAATTAAACTAAAAAGACTAAATTAAACTATTAACCCCTAAACCTAACAACTCCCTAACTTTAAATTAAAATTACAATATCCCTATCTTAAAATAAATAAAAACTTACCTGTAAATATAAAAAACTAACCACTAGATTTAGAGTTCTGCGGCCAAAGGGGTGCGTTAGCTACGCATGCTTTTTTTCTCCTGCACCTTTTAAATACCGCTGGTATTTAGAGTTCACAGAAGGGCTGAGTTAGGCTCCAAAAAGGGAGCGTATAGCATAATTTACCGCCACTGCAACTCTCAATACCAGCGGTGCTTACGGACGCGGCCATCTTAAAAAACGTGCTTGTGCACGATTCCCCCATAGGAAACAATGGGGCCGTTTGAGCTGAAAAAAACCTAACACCTGCAAAAAAGCAGCGTTCAGCTCCTAACGCAGCCCCATTGTTTCCTATGGGGAAACACTTCCTACGTCTGCACCTAACACCCTAACATGTACCCCAATCTAAAAACCCCTAATCTGCCGCCCCCGCTATCGCTGACCCCTGCATAATTTTTTTAACCCCTAATCTGCCGCTTCGTACACCGCCGCAACCTACGTTATCCCTATGTACCCCTAATCTGCTGCCCCTAACACCGCCGACCCCTATATTATATTTATTAACCCCTAATCTGCCGCCCCCAACGTCGCCGCCACCTACCTACACTTATTAACCCCTAATCTGCCGACCGGACCTCACCGCTACTATAATAAAGTTATTAACCCCTAATCCACCTCACTCCCGCCTCAATAACCCTATAATAAATAGTATTAACCCCTAATCTGCCCTCCCTAACATCACCGACACCAAACTTCAAGTATTAACCCCCCTAAGTTAAATATAAGTTTTATCTAACGAAATAAATTATTTCTTATTAAATAAATTATTCCTATTTAAAGCTAAATGATGGACCTCTTCAGCGCTCGCTTGGATCAAGACTTCAGCCCGATGATGGACCTCTTCAGCCCGATGATGGACTTCTTCAGCCCCTGCTTGGGCTTGGATGAAGACTTCGGAGGCTCCTCTGGACGGATCGGTGATACCCGGCGTGGTGAAGACAAGGTAGGGAGATCTTCAGGGGCTTAGTGTTAGGTTTATTTAAGGGGGGTTTGGGTTAGATTAGGGGTATGTGGGTGGTGGGTTGTAATGTTGGAGGGGTATTGTATGATTTTTTTTACAGGCAAAAGAGCTGAATTCTTTGGGGCATGCCCCGCAAAAGGCCCTTTTAAGGGCTGGTAAGGTAAAAGAGCTTTTCTATTTTATTTTAGAATAGGGTAGGGCATTCTTTTATTTTGGGGGGCTTTGTTATTTTATTAGGGGGCTTAGAGTAGGTGTAATTAGCTTAAAATTGTTGTAATCTTTTTCTAATGTTTGTAAATTAGTTTTTTATTTTTTGTAACTTAGTTCTTTTATTATTTTTTTTTACTTTAGTTAGTTTATTTAATTGTATTTATTTGTAGGTATTTTATTTAATTAATTTATTGATAGTGTAGTGTTAGGTTTAATTGTAGATATTTGTAGGTATTTTATTTAATTAATTTATTGATAGTGTAGTGTTAGGTTTAATTGTAACTTAGGTTAGGATTTATTTTACAGGTAATTTTGTAATTATTTTAACTAGGTAGCTATTAAATAGTTATTAACTATTTAATAGCTATTGTACCTGGTTAAAATAAATACAAAGTTGCCTGTAAAAGAAATATTAATCCTAAAATAGCTAGAATATAATTATTATTTATATTGTAGCTATATTAGGGTTTATTTTACAGGTAAGTATTTAGCTTTAAATAGGAATAATTTATTTAATAAGAGTTAATTTATTTCGTTAGATAAAAATTATATTTAACTTAGGGGGGTGTTAGTGTTAGGGTTAGATTTAGCTTTAGGGGTTAATAAATTTAATAGAGTAGCGGTGAGGTCCGGTCGGCAGATTAGGGGTTAATACTTGAAGTTAGGTGTCGGCGATGTTAGGGAGGGCAGATTAGGGGTTAATACTATTTATTATAGGGTTATTGAGGCGGGAGTGAGGCTGATTAGGGGTTAATAACTTTATTATAGTAGCGGTGAGGTCCGGTCGGCAGATTAGGGGTTAATAAGTGTAGGTAGGTGGCGGCGACGTTGGGGGTGGCAGATTAGGGGTTAATAAATATAATATAGGAGTCGGCGGTGTTAGGGGCAGCAGATTAGGGGTACATAGGGATAACGTAGGTTGCGGCGGTGTGCGGTCGGCAGATTAGGGGTTAAAAAATGTATTAGCGTGGCGGCGATGTGGGGGGACCTCGGTTTAGGGGTACATAGGTAGTTTATGGGTGTTAGTGTACTTTAGAGCACAGTAGTTAAGAGCTTTATGAACCGGCGTTAGCCCAGAAAGCGCTTAACTCCTGGCTTTTTGCTGCGGCTGGAGTCTTGTTGTTAGATTTCTAACGCTCACTCCAGCCAAGACTCTAAATACCAGCGTTAGAAAGATCCCATTGAAAAGATAGGATACGCAAATGGCGTAGGGGGATCTGCGGTATGGAAAAGTCGCGGCTGCAAAGTGAGCGTTAGACCCTTTCCTGACTGACTCTAAATACCAGCGGTAGCCCAAAACCAGCGTTAGGAGCCCCTAACGCTGGTTTTGACGGCTAACGCCAAACTCTAAATCTAGGCGTAAGTTTAAACTAACAATTAACCTAACATAACTATTATACTAAATTAAAATAACTACAAATTAAATATACTAAATTACACATTAAAAAAATCTAACACGGGGGGTAGAGTTAACTCTGAGTCTGAGCGGTCGCACATCGCCTTAGCTCCGGCTATCTATTGATAATAAATATACATTTGACCGCTCAGCTCAGACTATTTATTAACTACAAGGTACCTATTTGTTCCCGAGGCTTAAATAAGAACTCTGAAAGTACGCAGCTTTTGCAAACTTTGGTGGCGATATTTAGTGAGGCCTACAGATAGTGGCCATTTTTCTTTTTTACTGCGTGAGTCCCTCAATCGGCCAAAAGAAGAAGGATTTTGAGAAGACCCTTTTCAATTTCAAGATTGGTATACTTACAGTCTGACTTACAAGATGAACACTGACAGTGTTATTGTGGAGCTAGCCCGCATACTGGAGAAGCACCATGTTGCCCTCGAGGAGACCTTACATGCTGCGCTCCATACGAGCGGCTCCTGCGCAACCCAACCACCTACCCAGCTGAAGTATGGGCAGATGAAAAGTGTGAACGGTAGCGTTTTGGAGCATCGAGGTCTACCTTTTAGTGTTACACAGATCAATCAGATGATTGGGGTGACCCAAATACCCGACCCGATTACCTATCCAGCCGTGAACACATCACAAGCAGCAACCACATACAACGCTCTGGTCCCAGGTCAGGAAGAAGAAGGGCAGCCGCAAACAACACTGGCCTTTCCAGCTTATATATTGCTCTTGAGTTAGGATTACACAGATCTGAGCGCTTTGCATATAGATGAGTCGGTGAGCCAGCAGAAAATAAAGCCACATACAGCATATACTTCTAGGCCCTATTTATGTCACAATCTTTATTACATAGAGAACCTACAGCCAAGATGGGACATCACTGATATATGTGCAGGAGATCTTAGCTCGCTGGACAAACAAATGGGATTACAGCTTGCAGGTGCATACACTCCAGAGACGTTGGAACTTCTTTCCCCACCGGACTGCTCTCTTCAGAACAATCCTATAACTGCAGCCCAGAATCTCAACATAGTAGCTCAGAGACCTCTTATTGTGTACAAAGCTGTTGGCAGGAGGTTGACTACACTGTGCTTGTCTTACTATGAAGCGGGCTAACTAAGGTGTCAGCAGATCGTGCCCCACGGGATGATAGTCAGTGCTCTGGATAAGGACAACTATCTAAATATCTCATCTAGACGGATCTAGAGCTTAGTTTGAACTTTTCCTGTCTTCAATGGGATTCCCTTTTCCAAATTCAGCGCCTGATATTGTTTTAAGTAATGGACACTAGTATACAAGTACAACTGTTTGCATTGTTTTATTTTTCTTGGTTGGAAGCTATGTTTCTGTTAGTATTAACATAATATGTTTCTTTAGGCAGCCTGCCTCCTCTTATAGATGATTGTTGAGATAATAGAATTGCCGCTTGAGTTAAACGCTCACCTTTTTTCAAACTCTTGCCAACACCTACCAGAACCCATTTGGGGAGTTTATACTCTGAATGTTAAACTTTATACCCCTATAGCACAGGCGCAGCCAGCGGCCGAGACTGCGCCTTACCAATTATTTTGTCTAGCATTATAGGTTTTCCATTATGTTTAATGGTTTTGTTCCCTTATTGTCATGATGCTTCCCCAGGGGTGTTGTCATTTAATCTATATAGAGTGAGTCACCTGTTCCCACACCAATCCAAGTTACAAGGTCCCCTAGCATTTTAGAAACAGCATTTTATAGATAAGTGTGTTTTATATTATAAAGGTCCCAGCCCAACTTGCATAGCCCATTCTTGCTTAAGCCTACAGCTCGCCTATCAATGGTAATTTATTATCGCTTGGACTAACCAGACTACATGTGTTGCTTACACAGGGCATCTAGAGACAAACTATAGTGCTCATTATAATGGCTAAATACTTCAAGCTGGCATATCTGTTACTGCAAGAAGTTACAACCCACTGACTAACAAGTTTAGCTACTTAGTTTATAAGTATCCTATTGATTGTTAGGACGTCATAACGTGAGGTGTAGTGAGCGATTTCATAATTTGCAGGTGGGGACTTAGACATTCTAGGGCATATAGTATCATTTTGAAGTATCTGACAATGTTTTTAGTGCAGGCTGGACCTGCATTGCCATTATTACTGATGGTCTTGCTATGTAACATTTATCAAATAAGCTCCATAAGCTATGCCAGCTATATGAATATAGAGCTAGATGATTTCTTGTACTAGATATATCATCAATCTAATATGTAATTAGCCTATAGGATAGGGTACCTACTGCGCTCAAAAAACTATACCCTCCCCCCCCCCCGATATAACATAATGTACCCCCTACACTAAGAGGGCTAACTATGCGGCTTCTCTTGCCTATGCCGCACCCTACCCATTTCCCTTGTGAGTACAGAATCTTATGTACCATTTTTACATATATTACCATATTACTCATGCATGAGAAAGTACTTGTTATAAAAAGAGGTTTTAACTTTGTTTTGTACAATAACACACTTGCTGTTCTAAATTTCTTTCTGTTTAGTTAATTTCGTGATATAGCAATCAGCATACTGTCACTTCTAATATTTGATGTACATGAGAATATTTTTGAACCTGTTGAAAACCTCACTAATCAAAAACATAAAATTTAAAATTTGAGGTTAGAATTAGATACATAAGTGGTCTTTTCCCCAGCAGACAGCCTCCCATTGCAACAAATTCCTCACCAGGGGCCCAAGAGTTGCCCTTTGACCCAGAGGAGAGGCTTAAACTTTCAAGGGCATGTTCATATTAGTTTTTCTTTATACGGCATTATGTTTATTGGTTACTCTATTGTTTTACTAACTGGATTTGCCTATATTTCCTGTATTTATACTGTATGGTTTGCATGGAGAGCTCTGTAACGTGTTTTCTTTACCAAGCAATTGTGGAATGCCTAAACATATTGTATGCCTAACTTTACCTCAATAAAAAAAATAAAATAAAATAAAGTTCTACTTACAAGCAACTAAAAAAAAAAAAAAAAAAATCTAACACTACTAAAAAATGTAATTCTAAAATTACAAAAAGTAACAAATAGTAAATTACAAAAAAATAACCAACACTAAATTACAAAAAAATAACAAACAAAAATATCCAAAATAAAAACAATTACACCTAATCTAATAGCCCTATAAAAAAACAAAAAAAAAACAACCTTAGACTACAATAAACTACGAATAGCCCTTAAAAGGGCCTTTTGTAGGACATTGCCCTAAATAAATCAGCTCTTTTACCTGTAAAAAAATACATACCCCCCAACTGTAAAACCTACCACCCAACCAACCCCCCAAAATAAAAAAACCTAACTCTAACAAAAACCTAGGCATTTGTATGCGCATTGCCCTTAAAAGGGCATTAAGCTCTTTTGCATTGCCCTGAAAAGGGCGTTTAGCTCTTTTATGAAAGCCCAAACCCTAATCTAAAAAAAAAATCTAAAAAAAAAAAAAACACAGTCTAGTCCAAAATAAACTTTCATGATTCAGATAGGGCATGTAGTTTTAAACAATTTTCCAATTTACTTTTATAACCATTTTTGCTTTGTTCTCTTGCTATTCTTAGTTGAAAGCTTAGTTAAAACCTAAGGAGGTTCATATGCTAATTTCTAAGCCCTTGAAGGCCGCCTCTTCTCTCAGGGCATTTTTACAGTGAAACGCTAAGATTCACCAGTGGAACAAATAAAGGGAACTTCATGCTGAAAGCTCCTCTTTTTGTTCCTCTTTTTGTTGGAAGCGTTCACCGGCATCGCTGCACTGAGCTCTTCAAGCAGCCCACGGCAGAACGCTCTTTTGCTGTGAGCTGACGTTTTCACCTCTTAGCCAATAGCCATGCAAGCCAACTGGCTCAGCGCGGCGAACGCTTCAAACAAATAAAGCAACTTCAGCATGAAGTATTTTATACTTCATGACTTAAAGGGGCCTATCTATCAAGCTCCGATTGGAGCTTGATGTCCTCTGTTTCTGGCGAGCCTGCAGGCTCGCCAGAAACAGCAGTTATGAAGCAGCGATCACAAAGACCGCTGCTCCATAACCTGTCCGCCTGCTCTGAGCAGGCGCACAGACATCGCCACAATTCAACCCGATTGAGTACGATCAGGTTGATTGAAACCCCCTGCTGGCGGCCGATTGATTGTGAGCTGCTGGTGCAATGTTAAATGCGGAGAGCGTATTGCTCTCCGCATTCAGCGAGGTCTTGCGGACCTGATCCGCACTGTCGGATCAGGTCCGCAAGACCTTTGTTAAATAGAGGCCAAAGTCTCCTTTATTTGCTCCAATGGTAAATCCTAGCGTTTCACAAACACTAAGATTTACCATCACTTTTATTCTTCATCCCTTTGTCAGTGGTGGTTTGTGTCCACAGATCAGTGACATTTCCAGCTTTCTGACAGCTGAACTTTGCACTTCAGTTTATTAAGCACAATAGAGAGTAAAAGACACCTTTCTTTTTTTTTTTTTACACAATTTGTAAGTCACATAACATATAAAAAGCCCTCAGGACTAATATAGAACAATACAGCCACTGACAACTATGTACAGGTCTGTATTGTGCATTCTAAACCAAAGCCTTTCAAAATGACAACAATATCACTGACCTGTGAATATGGGCCACTACTGTCGCAGGATCCTTAAAGGGACATAAAACCCCAACATTTTCTTTCATCAAATAGGACATACAATTTTAAACAACTTTCCAATTTACTTCTTTTATCATTTTTGTTTTCTCTTTATCTTTTGTTGAAAAGCAGGAAGGTAAGCTCAGGAGTGTGCACGTGTCTGCACCACTATATGGCAGTAGTTTTGCAACAATGTTATACATTAGCAAGAGCCCTAGATGGCAGCGCTATTTCCTGTCATGTAGTGCTCCAAACATGTGCACGCTACCTATCTAGATATCTCTTCAACCAAGAATAACATGAGAATTTATAATAGAAGTAAATTGGAAACTTTTTTAAAATTGTATTCTCTATCTGAATCATGAAAGAAAAAGTTTGTGTTTCATGTCCCTTTAAGGCAGAACCTTATTTACTGGCACCTGTAATGGGTTAAAATAAGTGAATGGCTTTAAAAAGAGCTACAGGCACAGGAGGAATATCAATAGCATAGCAAGTAGTAGTAATGCTACCATAGTTCTACCCAGCAGTTTAATGAACTGGCTCACTAAGATTGGAGAGCTAGGACTTCCGGTGGGCGGGCTTCCTGTGCAGCCGCAGAGAGAGAGAGCTCCGTAAAACTGAGTAAAACTGCCTCATATAACGCTACTTTTTGAGCTGCCCGACCCCACACAGCAGACTTGCCGGATGGAGGACACTCATGCCGGCCGCCTACTTTAGTGTGCAGGACGAATAACAACGATCCTGGCCGCCGGGAGCTCCGGAACGTAAAAGACATTAGACGCTGCGGCGCCATCTTGGAATCCCTACAGTCACGGCCCGCTCTGAATGTACAGCGATCGGCCTAACATCCAGAGAGGAGATCCATCCCTGAGAGTTGTGAGGGGTGAGAGACACTATTGAGCCCAGATAGGGGGAACTGAGAAATCACAAAGGGGCACAGGGGAGATACGCAGGTCACGGACTGTTAACCACCCTCTGCAGGTTAAAGATCTATAGAAGGGATATTACAGTAAGGATCCCCACTGTGCGGTTGTATAAGGATACATATATTAGAGACTACTGAGGGATAGGGCGCTCACTAACCTGGCTCCATTCTACCGCAGCAATATGATCCCACGTGGCTTAGGCCTCAGACCTATCTAGCCCTGCAGAGAGAAGAAGCAAGCAAAGACAACTGGCGATAAAGCATTAATTGACCACACTTCACCAGTCAGTAGAGATTGCAGAGAAGCATCAGAAAAGGGACTGTTACCCCCACGTCCTACATTAGGAACTTTTGCCACCAGTGCCTGCATTAAAAAAAAAAAAAAAAAAAAAAAAGAAAAACTAGTATATGGCTGACTGTGGACAGTAGCAGTAAGTAGCGCTTATACTAGAGCCGCTCTGAGGAATCCCTTGTCCAGCTTTGTTAGCGGGGTGACCCCCGACCTTGTACTGAAGGGATAATATATAACGGCTGCACAGAGACGGTGGGGTTTGGTGGGGAGCAACGTGGGTGACCGGACTGCTATAGCACCGCAAACTTTTACAAACTGAACTGCGGCTGCTGGAAAAACCCCTCAGGTTAGATTATAACCCACGAACACTATACCCTGCTACATGCTACCCTCCGAACTACCAAATTAGAGAACATTGTGGGATAGTGACCGGGCTCAACACTCACAGCACAGGAGGTGAAATTCTGTTGTCCCCTGATTGTATGGACTTGGAGATAGTGTGCTGTGCACTTCAGAAACACTTTATAATCTGTCATTTCAACATAGGGGAACATTCTCTAGGCATATACTGTGCTTACCTTATCCAACACACACTCCTTTCTAGTATCTGCACTGTAAATTTGTACAAGACACACTGATGAAAGTGGATAAATATTTCTTTAAGCTGACTCCCCCTCAGACTGACACCATGAGCCAGAAGAACAAAAATAATGATAGAAAATCTAAATACCAAATGGAGACTCAGGCGGTGGTTGAGATAAACCCTGAAACCAGTGCCAAGACCATGGGAGATCACACTCAACTACTGAAGGAATTGAAATCCTTTTTCTTGCCTAAAATGGAGACTCTGCAGGCAGGCTTAGACACCCTGACTAGTGAAGTCAGACAATACTCCACGCGCCTCTCTGACGCAGAAGGCCGTATATCAGAAATAGAGGATAGGCAAGTGGAAACAAGTAACTCCATACAACAACTCCTCCGCCAAAACAAACTGTTGCAGGAGCGAGTGGATGACTTGGAGAACCGTAGCCGCCGTAATAATTTACGAGTGGTGGGACTACCGGAGAAGGTTAAAGCTAAAGACCTGCTGGCCTTTGCGGCACTTGTTATTCCAAAGCTTCTGGGTATACCGCAGGATCTTTTGCCCCTGGATATCAAAAGAGCTCACAGAGTGGGCCCTGAACGAAGTTTGGAAACCGGTAATCAAAAACCAAGGCAGCTGATCTTTAAATGCCTTAACTTCCAAGAGAAGCTGAAGATCCTGAGAGCTTACCGGATGAAAAAAGAAGTCTCGTATGAGGGCAATAGACTTTTGGTGTTTCAGGACTTCTCGACAGAGGTCACCAAACAACGCAAAGATTTTTCACCAATCTGCTCACGTCTGTATGAGCAGGGCCGACAAGTGGCTTTGCTGTTCCCAGCTAAACTCGTTTGCAAACATCCTCTGGCCCTAAGTTTTTCCACTCCCCCCAGGCAGTGGAGAGCTACCTGGAATCGAAGAGGCGGCAGCAGGAAGCTGGCTGAGATCAATGGACAGGAGCTAATACGTAACTATATCTTGTTTATCATTACTAATGGATAAGGTGACCCAGAGGTGCCCCTTCTCGGGCGCCCAAGGGTGCTGTGCTTGCATAGGCCCAATACTGTTGCACCTGTTGTGCCAATTCTGGTTAAAAGTTTTAAGGTTGATTGTGTTTCTTAACTGTTTAAATATTTTATTGAAGTTAATGGTACCTAGATTGAGAGCCTTAGCCTTAGCCTCTATGCCCTCTAACTTAAATGTAAGCAAACAGACATTGCACTATCTTATTATATGCAAAACTAGACCATTCACCCTGGATCCGGTCTTAGTTCTCAGTGGCCCCTATGCAATTCTGAGACAGATGGACAGCTGTTTGGATTATCTATGGCCTATCTCTCGCATGCAAATTGTATACAACCAGACCTCTTTTTGTGCTGTACTTGTCCTACTAATAGATAGAATAATGTTTAAGGATTTTACTATATATCATCATCTGTGCCAGTGCCTGTCAGTATTACATATGCATGCTAGGATTTTATTACTGCACTGTGACAGCTTATGCCTACTATTGTCTGCACTTATATGTTTACCAGCTAGGTATTTTCACTGCTGTATAAGGAACATGTTCGCTCTGTTCATGACTATGTTGGTTTTTGATAGATGTGTGGCCCACAGGTGTAGGATTAACTGCCAACCAATATCTTGCAGGCCTGTGATAACTATAACTTTAACCCCCACATTCTCGCTCAATTGTACATGTGTGTGCCCTTATGCTTTATGGCGAATAGACAGTCAACTGACTCACTTATGGCCCCACCTTCACACACAATCTAAATATGACCCGACCCCCTTACAAGTGGTACCCCAAGACCTTCTATATGCTGTGTCCGCTTTAACCATGAGCAGCATACAATGTGAGAACCCTGCTATATATCGCCTTAAATGTCGAGGCCCATTAGTATTATATAGATATACTAGCCTTCCATCATTGCACTGTGTCAGTATATACCTTCTTTTAATGACATGGCACACTTTTCTGGAGCTACAGGGGATGGAGAGCCACGCAGTTCCCTTGTACCTGAGTCAACTTAGCCTAAGAAAACAAAGAGATCTGTATAAGGCTGTGGGCCCTATCATATCATATTGTGCACATCAATGCTTCTATCAGCTGAATGTTCTCACTGTCATATGGGAAGTTATGCCTGTTTTGTCTATAGAAGCCTTCATGTTTGATAGATTGGTGGGGAGCAGATACATGTTTAAATGCCAGCTGTGATAATTCCAATTTTTGCTTTACTGTACTGTACCACTATATGTCTTTGTATAGGTATATCAGAGTCACAGGGGACAGAAACTCTCACAGTTTATCTCTATATATATGAGTAGTTTGAGGCTTGGGAAGAATATATATATAAATATTGCAAAAGATAAGAGTGCGCTCAAAAGAGCTCTACCATATTATTATTAAAAAAGTAGGAATAGAGTAAAACCTGATATAAATGAAATTTTATTTTATTTCAATAGATTTTTCACTAAAAGCTTGTTAGCAACAAAACACATCAATAACATAAACAAATATAATTTATAATAAGGTGCACCTTTTGTATACTACACAGTTTAAACAATGAAAAAGAAATGTGTATGAGGTTTGGTTCAGCGTGTTACTTTTTTTATATCCAAACTTTGCAACAATTTAGTTAAGCAGCTTTGAGATGGGTTTCTAAGTCTTTACAAATGTCAAGTAATTGTTCGATTGAGCAAAAAGTTATAAATTTCCAGGTGGGTGTGTTATGAGTGTCTCTTGTAACAATTTATCAATGAGAGTTAAATACTGCCCATGCAGATTATTTACTCACCAGAATCCGAAAGTAACAAAGTTCACTTTTGTCTTTCTCTGACCCAATATTTCCCTTCTTGTGTAGAATAGTCGGCGTTCTATTAGCCGTTAGCCGTAGGAGTGGATTCTGACGTGCCTCAAACACGTGCTATGCTCATCCGCCAATCACTGGGTCAGGTTACCGGTGAGTTGGTTATTCAAACGGACAGGATGTTCCGTACATAGAAGTATATCGGCAATTATTCCAGTCGTAAATGTCCCACCACTGTAAGTTGATATTATACCTTTGCTCCCTGGAAACTTGCTAATGATTCAGATTGTGTCCAAATCGGAGTTTTTTTGTTTTCGTTTTCCAGATCCAATTCAGTATTTCCTAATGAGACGTCCACATTAAGCTGGCCAGCTTGCATAGGTCTAAGTCATCTACGCATTTCAGCAGAAATGCTTTTTTCAAGATGTGCCTGTGGACTTCCCATCATGCATTTGTTGCAAAGTTTGGATATAAAAAAAGTAACACGCTGAACCAAACCTCATACACATTTCTTTTTCGTTGTTTAAACTGTGTAGTATACAAAAGGTGCACCTTATTATAAATTATATTTGTTTATGTTATTGATGTGTTTTGTTGCTAATAAGCTTTTAGTGAAAAATCCATTGAAATAAAATAAAATTTCATTTATATCAGGTTTTACTCTATTCCTACTTTTTTAATAATAATATGGTAGAGCTCTTTTGAGCGCACTCTTATCTTTTGCAATATTTTTCTATTATTCGTGTAATTATTGGGGATTATCACACAAAGAGTTGCTAAATTCTACCGATTGGGTACCCCCTGTTTTAACTGTTTTAATTAATCCCCCCACCCATTCTATTGCTTAGTTTTAAAAACATGGATCTGTTTAAAGTCAGACTAGATTTATTCTCTGAAATTGAGAAATTAGAAAATTATACTGAACCTTTAAATCAAGTCCCCCTAGGGAATTTAACTGAATTATGTGACAATTTAGAAAATATATTAATAAAAGAAATGAAACAAAAACTAGAAGTAAGTTTCCTTCAAAAATATATTAATTTAAATGTAGTACCAAGAGGCCTTAGACTGCTCAAAGATTGTACATTTCAATTGCAAGACCATCTACAAAAAGATAAAAGATATTAAAAAAGAAACTGGATATTAAATCAAGAAAAATGAATAGAGATCTAACTGATTATAATTCAAAAGAAATAAATAATGAAAATCAATCAGTAGAAATAGCGGCAGAAAATACAAAACCAGTAACAGTGACAGAACCAAAATGGCAAATATTCTGCAAAAAAGGTAAGAAGAAGAATATGGAGAGAAATAGAGTAAATAGTAAAGATAATAAAGAATATACTAACTACAATAAACCAAGAGAATATTATAGGCAGCATTATCCAAGAAAATCACAGAATTATGCCACTTCCAATTATATATATAACCAAGAGAGAAATAATCAGAGAAGTTGGACTAATGGAAATAATACTCAAAATTATATGCATTCATCAAACCAGGGGAATGGAACAATTAGAAATAATAATTCTAATGATAATTATTATAACCACTATGATAAATTTAATTGGAGGTCCAGAGAAGATAATTGGAGACAGAAAGAACAGGATTGGAGGAGCTACAATAGATTTGAAGTTTTAAGGGATCAAGATTTAAGAATAAATACAGCTAGTCCTAAACAAGGTACATCCTCTTCTTTTTTAGGAGAGGATTGGAAACAAACAGAGAGATTAAAATTGAAAAAAAGAGAAAGAGAGGAACCAGAGGTAGAGGAGGAGAGAGAGAACCAAAAAAGGAAGAGATAGATAAACAGGGCATATTTAATTTAAGTACTGTAAATTTAAGTGAACACCAATATAGAGTATTGCAGAAGGGCCTAACATTTGCCCCGACAAATAAATTAGATAAATTTAATACCCTAATCAATGTGAATAGATTCATTCGCAATATAACCCTAAAAAGATTCTTTCTAAAAAATCCGATCGAACGAGAATTAATTAATGATAAGAAAGGTTTTCACCATACAAACCTTAAACCAAAATCGAACTTCTTCCCAACCACTGAAAAAGGAAGGAACATAGAAATGTTCGAAAAAGCAATTAAAAAGGATATTGAAGACATGAATATTGGAAAAAACAAATATAACCTCACTAAAAAGGAAAATGACACCCTAAAAGAATTACAAAATAACACAAATATTATGATTAAGCAGGCGGATAAGGGGGGAGGGATTTTTATATTAAATACTGAAGACTATATCAAAGAGGCCAATAGATTACTAAATGATAATACAACTTATAAGAAAATCTCGACTAACCCTATTAAAAAAACTGTCTAAAGAACTATTGAAATTATTGGATAAAGCTCACAATATAGGAGTCATTAATGGTAAGGAATATGGTTTCCTTAAAGTAGATTTCCCTAAGACCCCCATCTTCTATTACCTGCCAAAAATCCATAAATCCCTAATAAATCCCCCTGGCAGACCAATTATCTCCGGCATCCAATCCATCACTTCAAATTTATCTGAATTTGTGGATAATTACTTACAACATTATGTGATTAAACTACCCTCTTACTTGAAAGATTCCACTGAATTATTACAATTATTAAAAAATATAGAATGGAAGAATGATTTAATATTTGTCACCTGTGATGTGTGCTCTTTGTACACCAATATACAGCACACATTGGGAATCCAGGCAGTTGAACATTTTCTATACAAATATGGAGAAATACAAATTGAACAAATCGAGTTTTTAATTGAAAGTATAGCTTTTATATTAAACAACAATTATTTTTATTTTAATAACCAATATTATCTACAAACTAAAGGAACGGTGATGGGCACCAAGTTCGCCCCCAGCTATGCAAATTTATTCATGGGTTTCATTGAAGAGAAAATGATCCATGGATCAAGCTGGGAGGCAAACTTGGTGCTCTATCGTCGTTTCATAGATGATATTATAATCATTTGGAAAGGGGATGAAGAACTTTTAGATATTTTTATAGAAGATTTTAAAAATAACAGGTTTGGTATAGATTTAACTTATGAAAAAAGTAAAACTAAGATAAATTTTCTGGATGTTGATATCATAATCTCCAATGATAAGATCACTACTAAAACACATTTTAAAGAGGTTGATTCCAATAATTTTATTCATAATAATAGTTGCCACTATAAAAAGTGGCTTGAAAATATACCTAAAAATCAATTTTTAAGAATTAGAAAAAACTGTAGTGAACAAGAGGATTTTACTCAACAATCTAGAATTCTAGAAGAAAAATGTAAAAAGATAGGTTATAATTCAAATCTAATAAAAACAGCAAAACAAAAAGCCCAAGAAAGAACACAAGATGAGCTTTTAATAGGAAAACAACCCAAAGAACCTATAGAAGGTATACTAGATATACCGTTTATAACTGATTTTAATATTGACCACAATAAATTAAGAGGTGTCCTTAATAAACATTGGCATCTGTTGCAAAGAGACCCATTTTTAGGAGAGTCCCTAACTGATAGACCAAGAGTTGTTTTTAAAAAAGCGAGAAATCTGAAATCAATTTTAGCACCTAGCACTTGTAAGCCAAGAAAAATAAAATGTATGGACATGGACTTAAAAGGTAATAAATTAGAAGGTTACTATCCTTGCATATCATGTAAAGCCTGTAAATTTAGCTGTAAAAAGACTAGTGTAACATCTACAGAGAAGAATTTAAAATCAAGGACCTAATTAGATGTTGTGACAAGAATGTAGTCTATCTAATAGAATGTCCGTGTAAGATGCAATATTTAGGTGAGACCTCACGCATGTTGAGGGACAGAATTAGGGAACACCTACTTAATATTGAAAATGGTGTAGAAGGCCGCCTACTCTCCAAACATTTTAAAGAAGTCCATAATGAAAACCCCAAGGGACTAAAATATTGGGGCCTGAGGAAAATCACACAGGACTGGAGAGGTGGAGATCTAAATAAAAAACTTTTAAAAACTGAAGCTGAACTAATTTTTAAATTTAAAACGCTGACACCACTAGGGTTAAATGCTGAATTGGATCTTAACCCTTTTATTTAATTTATAATTTATCTCTTAATTATAGATTTTAGAGAACATAATTTTAATATACACTAGATGCATTTCAAAAATAACTCAATAATTAATTTGTTATTTTTTTATAACACACAATAGATTTTAAAAGTTAAAAAAAAATTAAAATTAAAAATTATAAATTAACTTTTATATGTGCAATAAATTAATTTTATATGTATTTTAAAAATATGAATTGTATTGAATATGTTTTTAAATATGTTTTTAAATATGTATTTCAGGTATAGGCAAACCAAGTATTGAAACAACTGAATATTTAGACTTTCATACTTTTAACTCAATATTAATCCGTAATAAGTTATATTATGTGCATTTAAAATTACCATTTATCAGGAATAGAGTTATTATAATGACAACTGTTTATAAATCTTTTATTGTATAAGGATTAATATGAGGCATAAGCGTGTTAAATGAACTTTCTAGATCAATTATCCAATAAAAAACTTGCAGCTTAAATGAGACATGTATAAATGCATGATGGGAAGTCCACAGGCACATCTTGAAAAAAGCATTTCTGCTGAAACGCGTAGATGACTTAGACCTATGCAAGCTGGCCAGCTTAATGTGGACGTCTCATTAGGAAATACTGAATTGGATCTGGAAAACGAAAATGAAAAAACTCCGATTTGGACACAATCTGAATAATTTGCAAGTTTCCAGGGAGCAAAGGTATAATATCAACTTACAGTGGTGGGACATTTACGACTGGAATAATTGCCGATATACTTCTATGTACGGAACATCCTGTCCGTTTGAATAACCAACTCACCGGTAACCTGACCCAGTGATTGGCGGATGAGCATAGCACGTGTTTGAGGCACGTCAGAATCCGCTCCTACGGCTAACGGCTAATAGAACGCCGACTATTCTACACAAGAAGGGAAATATTGGGTCAGAGAAAGACAAAAGTGAACTTTGTTACTTTTGGATTCTGGTGACTAAATCATCTGCATGGGCAGTATTTAACTCTCATTGATAAATTGTTACAAGAGACACTCATAACACACCCACCTGCAAATGTATAACTTTTTGCTCAATCGAACAATTACTTGACATTTGTAAAGACTTGGAAACCCATCTCAAAGCTGCTTAACTAAATTGTTGCAAAAATTGTTGCAAAGTTTGGATATAAAAAAAGTAACACGCTGAACCAAACCTCATACACATTTCTTTTTCGTTGTTTAAACTGTGTAGTATACAAAAGGTGCACCTTATTATAAATTATATTTGTTTATGTTATTGATGTGTTTTGTTGCTAATAAGCTTTTAGTGAAAAATCTATTGAAATAAAATAAAATTTCATTTATATCAGGTTTTACTCTATTCCTACTTTTTTAATAATAATATGGTAGAGCTCTTTTGAGCGCACTCTTATCTTTTGCAATATTTTTCTATTATTAGTGTGATTATTGGGGATTATCACACTTAAAGAGTTGCTAAATTCTACCGATTGGGTACCCCCTGTTTTAACAAGAATATATATATAGACCTACTTACACCTACGCTTTTGCCCTTGAACAAGATTACACTAGTGTTAAAGCCAATTAAGTGTTCTCTATTCCAACGCATTCACATCCACAGAATAGCATCATGTTTGCGGGGATGGGGGAGAATTCCCTATCCAACTGTGTTATTGTCTGGTGTTTTTTTTTTTCTCTCCCCCTCTCTTTCTTCTCTATCTCTCCTCCCCCTCCTCATCTCTCTTCTTCTACATGCCCTCCTTGACGGATACTGCAAATGACGCTTAAACTGACATCCTGGAATGTGGGAGGTATTAACTCCCCGGTGAAGAGGAGGTCGATTCTGTCTCACTTGCGAAAGTTGGACTCTGACATTGCGTTTCTTCAAGAAACCCACCTAATAGACTCTGAACATGACAAACTGCAACAGACTTGGGTGGGGGCAATTTCTTACCTTTCATATACTAGCTCTAGTAGAGGTTTGGCTATTCTATTTGGCAAACGCTCATCAATAGAAATTCTACATACACATAAAGATGGGGCGGGTAGGTTCCTGATACTGCAAATTAAGCTCCACCATACCATTTATACCCTTTGTAACATATATGTCCCTTACTCTAAAACACTAGCTTTCTGGGATGCACTGATACACACATTGGCCCCATTTATGGGGACCCCGCTTATAATCGGAGGGGATTTTAACCTTGCTCCAAATCATCAGTTAGACAGATCATGGCTCGGCTCCGCAGATGCCGGTACCAAACTACCAAGACATAAGGGGAAATTCAAATACATTTTTTTCGCTAAATTACAGTCTGATCTGGCGGTGTGCGACATATGGAGAAGGAGACACCCCCTGGATAGTAGTTACACGTGCTTATCTAAGGCAGCGGGCTCGTTGTCTAGAATAGACATGTTCTGGATATCGGACTTTCTGATACCCAGGGTAGACCGGGAAAAACTATATTCGATTCTGCTCTCAGATCATGCCCCAGTGGGCTTGACAATGAGACTCGCTAAACCTAGGCCAAATAAAAATACACTAAGATTCCCATCATATCTTGTGACCTCGGAAACTTTCCAAAAACATCTTATACACTGTTGGAATGACTATTATACGGACAACCAACCACACTTGAATGAGCCACAGCTGTTCTGGGACACCGCTAAAGCGGTTCTTACGGGACACATCATCTCTTATGTAGCTAATCTGAAACATAGAGCGCAGCAAAGATATACGGAGTTGCAGAAAACACTGGAACGCTCTTTTCAGAGATACACTGCAATTAACTCCAGGGAAACGCACAACGCATTCATGCTTGCAAAGGAGGAGTTAGACACCTTCTTAAAGCAGAGAGCGGCGTCAGAGCTGCTGAAATCAGCTGCCAGGTTTCATAGATATGGCAACAGATTGGGCAGACTGCTTGCCAACTTAGTGAACAAGAGAGAGGTTGGGCGGGAGGTCGCAGCCATACAGCTACAAGACAACATCTATACTACTCCAATAGATATTGCGTAGGGCTTCGCTCTATATTATAGACAATGGTATGCTAGACAAGCTGAACCTCCAGCAGAGATGCTGGAGACCTTTTGGAGTTCAGTATCACCCCCGAGTTTAACTGAAGACCAGTTGAGCTCTCTTAATGCCCCTATCTCCCTGGGGGAAGTACAAGCTACAATCAAATCGCTAGCCCTGGGCAAAGCGTCGGGTCCTGATGGTCTACCGGTAGAACTGTATCGTCTGCTTATGCCACAGGTGTCCCCTATACTCACCAAAATGTATGTGGATCTTTTTGAGGGAGATAGTCTCCCCTCCACTACTTTTTCCTCCGCACACATAACTTTAATCCCGAAACCAGGTAGAAACCCCTTGGAACTGGGATCTTACCGCCCCATATCGCTCCTAAATTCGGACTACAAGATTTTCACCAAACTTCTTGCAAATCGTTTAAAAACTATATTGCCCACCCTACTTGATCCTGATCAAACTGGTTTTGTGTATGGAAGGACCCCGGTGATCAATTTGAGGCGTGTGCTCCACGTCATCAATCACTATTGGGAAAGGGAACAGGCCCACCCAGGGAGAGGAAACTCGGAGGACTTTCTGCTATCCTTAGATGCGGAAAAGGCCTTCGACCGTGTCAAGTGGCCCTACCTCTTTGATACCCTGGGCCATTTTAATTTTAGTGGCTCCTATTTGCAAACGTTGAAAAAACTCTATTCAACCCCTGATGCACTAATTCTAGTTAACTGTGTTTCTCTTTGGGTTTTACCCTGGAGAGAGGCACTAGACAAGGGTTTTCTTTTCCCCCCCTGATTTTTTATCTGGCCTTGGAGCCTTTGGCGCTGAGGCTACGACAGGTCTTTCCAGGAGTCACAATAGGCAATGTGACGCTGCACCTGGCACTGTATGCGGACGATATGATGCTCTTTGTGGACTCTCCCACGAGGGTCATCCCTACTGTTCTGGGTACACTGGAATCGTTTGGGCGATTCTCGGGGTACAAAATAAATACCACCAAGTCTGAGATACTTTGGCTGCATAGACAATCTTCTAAGACTATTGTTTTTCCCTTTGTGGAAGTAACAGATTTCCTCACATACCTTGGTATCAACCTACACCGAAACCTGCACCGTATATACGAACTCAATATTACAGGCCAGTGTGATCGGATTTGTTCTCGACTGAATGGCTGGCAAAATCTCCCACTAAGTCTTACAGGACGAATAAATCTATTTAAAATGTCGCTCCTGCCGAAAATCTTGTACCCCCTGTCAATGCTGCCTTTCATGATGTCTAAGGGTGACATTGTGAGACTGGACAGAACTCTGCGGCGCTTCATATGGAAGGGGAAGAAATCCAGAATAGCAACTCACAAACTGCACGCTTCCTTTTTGAATGGAGGCCTTGGATTGCCACACATTCAATATTACATAGAAACATAGAAACATAGATATTGACGGCAGATAAGAGCCATAGGCCCAGCAAGTCTGCCCGACCTTACCTAACAGTATAAACTTATCTAGTTCGTAGGATAGCCCTATGCTTGTCCCATGCATTTTTAAAGTCCCCCACAGTGTTTGTTGCTACTACCTCTTGAGGAAGTTTATTCCATAAATCAATCACTCTTTCTGTAAAGAAGTGCTTCCTCAAATTACTCCTGAATCTACTACCCTTTAGCTTGAGCTCATGACCCCTTGTTCTTGAATTTTCCATTTTATGTAAAATACCCACAGCCTCAGTTTTACTAAACCCTTTAATGTACTTGAAAGTTGCTATCATATCACCTCTTTCCCTTCTCTCCTCTAAGCTATACATATTTAGGTCATTGAGCCTATCCTGGTAAGTTTTATTTTTTAGACCATGTACCATTTTGGTAGCCCTCCTTTGCACAGCTTCAAGTTTGTTAATATCCTTCTGAAGATATGGTCTCCAGAACTGCACACAATACTCAAGATGAGGCCTAACTAATGATCTATAAAGTGGCATAAGAACCTTACTATTTCTGCTGCAAATACCTCTACCAATACATCCAAGCATTCTGCTAGCCTTACTCGCTGCATTACTACATTGTTTACTAAGTTTTAAATCATCTGAAATAATAATTCCCAAGTCCTGTTCCTCGTCTGTAACAGTCAGTAAAGTGTCATTGAGTCTGTAATTAACATTTGGATTTTTCTTCCCTAAATGCATTATTTTACACTTTGCTGTGTTAAACTTTAGATCCCAGTCGTTTGTCCAATCCTCCAATTGTTGTATATCACTTCTCATTTTGTCTACCCCCCCTGGAACATCCACTCTGTTGCAAATTTTTGTATCATCTGCAAAGAGACATACTTTCCCCTGTAGCCCTTTGCTGATATCGCAGATAAATATGTTAAACAAAACAGGCCCCAGAACTGACCCCTGAGGAACACCACTAGTAACAGCCCCCTGTGCTGAATGAACTCCATTTACTAAGACACTTTGTTTTCTGTCCTTAAGCCAGCATTCCACCCAGTTCACAATTTTTGAATCTAGACCAAGGAGATATAGTTTGTGAATAAGTTTATTGTGTGGGACGGTGTCAAATGCTTTGCTGAAATCTAGATATGCTACATCAACTGCTCCTCCCTTGTCTAATACTTTTGTTACATAATCAAAGAAGTCAATTAGATTAGTCTGACATGATCTCCCTGAAGTAAAACCATGCTGATTACAACTGGGCATCTCTTATACGACTAGTATTAGATTGGCAAATGGGCACGGGACACTTCTCGGATAAACAATTGGAGGAAACTGTAATTGGAATATGCAGCCTGACATACCTGCCCTACTGTCCTCTGGGGGACCTGCCCCAACATATACGTAATAATCTTTTGTATAGGGACCCCCTTAAGACCTGGTTTCAGGCACATAAAGCACTGGGGCATTCGTGCCCCACTCCTAAGTATATACCTATTAAGGGCAACACTGGTTTCCCCGGCGGCAGTGAACAAGCCCCCTTCAATGTGTGGCATGCGAAGGGATTGCAGAGGGTGGGGGATGTTCTGGATCCGTTGTCGCACACTGTCAGAACATTTCAGGAACTGAAAACCACCTTTGAGCTTCCAAACACACATTTTTATGCATATCTGCAACTTCGACATTACGTTAAAACACTAATGGATGCCAACCCAAACTTTTGGAGCCAAGCTCCATTTGCAATCCCCCAGATTGCTTTTAAGATGGGGAGCTTCTCCATGTCGGAGATTTATCAAGAGATGCTCCATCAGCACACCACTAAAGCTCAGGAAGTGACACTAGAGAGGTTGAAACTAGATACCACCCAAGAGATCTCCATCCAAGATATTAAAAACAGTCTCATGAAAGCTAAATCGGCCACTCTGGCGCTGGCGTTGAGAGAGGCACAGATTAGAATGATCAATAGGGACTACATCACTCCTAGCAGAAGGGCGAGGTGGAACCCCGAGCACCCCAACAAATGCGTGAAGTGTCAGATTTCGGATCCCCCCTTGACGCATTACTTTTTTGATTGCCCTTTGATTAGACAATTTTGGAGCCACCTACAATATTGGCTTAAAATTAACTTAGGCATTGACATTTCCTTTAACCTCACGAATATATACTTATTTACATGGACTACTGTTGGCAATAAAGTCCAGCCTTTGCTAACACTTTGTACACTACTAGCAAGACATTGCATACTGACCTTGTGGTGTTCCAGTCATGCCCCGACTATACCACAATTTAAGAAAACATTACTCAAACACCTATTTATTGAAAGACAGGACGCCTGTTGGGATACCAAGCACAGACTCCTACCCTTTTTAAAAAAATGGACGGACTGTCTGGAAAGGCTGCCCCCTGGGCAGCAGAACCAGATCCTCAAACCATTCGCGAACCATGAGATAATACTAGAGGCGATGCTTAGGGGTGACTGGACTGCACTGACAGTGGAGAGACCCCTCCAGAACAGGCCCGGTGACTCTGAAACAATACTTATTGAATCTTTCTTTTAACCCTTATAAATTTTTTTTTTTTTCTCCCTTCTCTCTCTTTCTCTCTCCCCCACCCTCAAAATCTCGCAGACATGACTGCTCATATACCTCCTTCAACACCAAACCTTACCGGACGCCATTAGGATGAGGCTTCTCAAATTTAGACTAGGTACTTTTTGTTTAAGTTAGCAGTTAAGATTTAGGATTATTACTGTATAAACAATAAAATTTGTTGAGGGATACGTGCAAACTGTCAATTAAATGCTATACAATGACAATTATATCTAACAGATCTATAGTGCATTTGTAAGGATGTACCCGCCCTACCATAAGGGCTGAGACGATACCATATGTACATGTGTATACCATGCTGATTTAAACTATATATGTACCCGCCTATTGAATGTAAAACAAGTGGATGTATCTATGAAATCTGCAACATTTTGTTGTATCATCAACATTAATAAAGAGAATTTAAAAAAAAAAAAAAAAGATTGGAGAGCTACCTCTCACTTTAGTGAATCAGCAGCACCATAAAAACATTAGAAATGGATCATTTTGTTTTTTTGTTACTTTAATTCATTTAGACACAAGGGGACTGCATCCTATTGTATTTCAGTTTGAGTGCCCTGGTTCCGGTGGCATGTGAGCTGCCACTGAGGGATCTGACATGGAATTCAAGAAATTCAACACTGAACGTTCTGTAGTTTTGCTTACAGGGGCTCTCCATGCAAATCCCTAACAAACACATGAGAGGCTAAAGTGATTCAGACAGAGAGAAACACAATCTCTTATCAGTTTTTCTAAACTTTCTTAACTGGTCCTACAAATGAAATCCATCTTGGTTTTTCCAAAATGTAGTCATGTGAATGCCACTTATAAATTTCCTTGAACCCATGTGAATGTCACACACACTGCAGACTAATACCAAGGATGCCTCAGTGACACCAAGTCACATTGATAAATTGATCTCCATTCCAGCCAGAAGTCAATCCTCTCAATTGTTATTTTGTGCCGATAGTCGGACACCCTAGATTTGTGTCTGAGCTAAAATCTTTTTTATTTCAGAGTTGGGCTAAAAAAGCCACCTTGTGCATGCGATATGGTGGCGATGAGCTCCATACCACACAAAATCCAAGGGTTGCTTTGACATGCTCATTCACGCTTTCCTGTAGACATCAATGGAGAGAGTGTGTTAGAAAAAAAACCTAACACCTGATGCACGGAATGGCGATTGCCGTAACGCAACCCCATTGATGTCTATGGGGAAAAAAAAGTTAAGTTTAAACCTAACACCCTAACATAAACCCCAAGTCTAAACACCTCTAATCTGCTGCCCCCGACATCGCCGACACCTAAATAAAGTTATTAAACCCTAATCTACCGCTCCCGACATCTCCGCTACTAATAAAAGCTATTAAACCCTATACCGCCGCTCCCCGACATTGCCGCCACTATAATAAAGTTATTAATCCCTATTCCCCTGCACCCCAACATCCCCCACACTATAATAAAGCTATTAACCCCTATTCCGCCGCTCCCCAACATTGCTGCCACTAAATAAAACTATTAACCCCTAAACCGCCAGCCCCCCACATCGCCAAAAAACTAAATTAAACTATTAACACCTTAACCTAACAACCCCCTAACTTTAAATTAAAATTACAATATCCCTATCTTAAAATAAATAAAAACTTACCTGTGAAATTTAAAAAAACTAAGTTTAACCCCTTAACGACACGTGTCGAACAGGGTACGTCTTGCACAAACTGGTCTTTAAAGACCAGCGACGTACCCTGTACGACGTTGGGGTTGAAAGCGGCTGGAAGCGATCCTGATCGCTTCCAGCTGCTTTCCGGTTATTGTAGTGATGCCTCGATATCGAGGCATCACTGCAATAACATTTTACCCCATCCGATGCAGAGAGAGCCACTCTGTGGCCCTCTCTGCACCGGACATCGATGCCGCGATCGTTGGTGGGTGGGAGCAGACGTGGGAGGCGGGTGGGCGGCGATCGATGACTTACCGGTGGGCGGGATCGTGGGCGGGATTGCTGGGGCGCGCGCACAGACGTGCGCGCGTGCACAGGGGAGGCAGGTGCGTGCACGGGGAGGGAGCGGGTGGGAACCGTTACACTATGGAACAGTGTGGTTTCTGGTTTGTATTTAGAGGGAGAGAGGGGGAATAAATATGTTAATCAAAGTGATCTGGGAGGGGGTGGGGGTTTAGTCTTGGGGGGGAAGCTACACTACAGAAAAGTGGGGAAAAAATAAAAAATATACATTTTTTTTGTGTACTGGGTACTGGCAGACAGCTGCCAGTACCCAAGATGGCTCCCAATAATGTAGAGGGGGAGGGTTAGAGAGCTGTTTGGGGGGGGGAGATCAGGGAGGTTTGGGGCTAAGAGGGATCCTACACAGCAGCATATGTAAATATGCTCCAAAAAAAAAGATACCTTTTATTTTAGTACTGGCAGACTTTCTGCCAGTACTTAAGATGGCGGGGACAATTGTGAGGTGGGGGAGGGAAGAGAGCTGTTTGGGAAGGATCAGGGGGTCTGATGTGTAAGGTGGGAGGCTGATCTCTACACTAAAGCTAAAATTAACCCTGCAAGCTCCCTACAAGATCCCTAATTAACCCCTTCACTGCTAGACATAATACAGGTGTGATGTGCAGCGGCATTTAGCAGCCTTCTAATTACCAAAAAGCATTGCCAAAGCCATATATGTCTGCTATTTCTGAACAAAAGGGGATACCAGAGAAGCATTTACAACCATTTGTGCCATAATTGCACAAGCTGTTTGTAAATAATTTCAGTGAGAAACCTAAAATTGCGAAAAAAATTACGTTTTTTTTAAATTTGATCGCATTTGGCGGTGAAATGGTGGCATTAAATATACCAAAATGGGCCTAGATCAATACTTTGGGTTGTCTACTACACTACACTAAAGCTAAAATTAACTCTACAAGCTGCCTACATGCTCCCTAATTAACCCCTTCACTGCTGGGCATAAAACACGTGTGGTGCGCAGTGGCATTTAGCAGCCTTCTAATTACCAAAAAGCAACGCCAAAGCCATATAAGTCTGCTATTTCTGAACAAAGGGGATCCCAGAGAAGCACTTACAACCATTTATTCCATAATTGCACAAGTTGTTTGTAAATAATTTCTGTGAGAAACCTAAAGTTTGTGAAAACATTTGTGAAAAAGTGAAAATAATTTTTTATTTGATCGCATTTGGCGGTGAAATGGTGGCATGAAATATACCAAAATGGGCCTAGATCAATACTTTGGGATGTCTTCTAAAAAAAATATACATACATGTCAAGGGATATTTAGGTATTCCTGACAAATATCAGGGTTCCAATGTAACTAGCGCTCATTTTGAAAAAAAGTGGTTTTGAAATAGCAAAGTGCTACTTGTATTTATTGCCCTATAACTTGCAAATAAAGCAAAGAGCATGTTAACATTGGGTATTTCTAAACTCAGGACAAATTTTAGAAACTATTTAGCATGGTTGTTTTTTGGTGGTTGTAGATGTGTAACAGATTTTGGGGGTCAAAGTTAGAAAAAGTGTGTGTTTTTTTATTTTTCCTCATATTTTATAATATTTTTAATAGTAAATTATAAGATATGATGAAAATAATGGTATCTTTAGAAAGTCCACTTAGTGGCGAGAAAAACGGTATATAATATGTGTGGGTACAGTAAATGAGTAAGAGGAAAATTACAGCTAAACACAAACACCGCAGAAATGTAAAAATAGCCCTGGTCCTTAAGGGAAAGAAATTGAAAAATGGCCTTGTCCTTAAGGGGTTAAACTATAAATTAACCAAACATAACTATTATACTAAAATTAAAATAACTATCAATTAAATAAACTAAATTACACATTAAAAAAACTAACACTGGATAAAATTAGATCTAGACCCGACTTCCTGTTGGAGGCGGAGCATGCAGGTAGCTGCAGGTAGCTGCAGGTAGCTGCAGGTAGCTGCAGGTGCTTTGGAAGCTACGCTCCTCCGTGTGAGGCCTATACATCACCAACAGATGCCTTTGTTGCCCTTGGCCACGTACAGGTCTGGGCTATAGGACTTTGATCCAGCATAGGAAGTCAATGCTTTGCAGCCTAGGAGTGCACGTTGGCTGGTGCACACCGTTTCTATACTGGACCGCAAGCACTGGAATGGGACATTTTCAGATAAGCATTGCTATCGTCATGCAGGGTTGTATAGGTATGGCTAAGAGTCTACCTGATTAATACACCTGTTATTCAAAACTGTTATTCCAAGTATACTTCGTTTACTAAAGAGCCACCTGAGCCCATCCGCATAAAGATTCTTTCCTCAAATACACAGTACGTTCCCGGGGCTGGCTACTCAAGGCTGCCGCTGTAATACTCACCTGGTGGAGTAGCGGTTACTGGCGAGCGGCAAGCTATTCCTGTTTCCGGCCAAGTTTGGATCTGCACCCCGAAAAGCTCCTGTGCTGTGAGCATACCGGGGAATACTGTAGCTGAGTTCCTCTCCCTGGATGAGAGCTGTGGACGACAAGAAGTCGGAGCCCCCTGGACGGGTATGCAGCCAAAGTGTTAGCACCTCCCCCAACGTGAGGTGCGGGGAGTGTTTCTGTACAGCGGACCTGGCTACCACTTGGCCGGGGCCCCTTTCTCCCTGCAGGCCATTCTTGGACTGAGGAGGACTGGTCCGGGTGGCTGTTTGGGCGCCTGTTGCTGCAGTACGGGTGGGCTGGATCACCGCGCAAGTGTTTGTTCATCCAGAGCGCAGTCAAGAGGTCTCCTTGCTCTGACAGTCTTCTCCCTATGACGATCGAGTGAGGATAGTACCCGAGGAGGCTCCAGATACCTGTCCTGAGGAGCTACATCCAGGTCTGTCTGTCGGCGTTTTGCCGACGAAAAAAGTACTTTAAGCTTGCTCACTAGAAATGCACAATTTGTTTGGGTGCTTTGCTTAGTTTGGTGCATAGACTTATCTCTTGCTGGATTTATTGACTGTGCCGACATCTTCAACAGACTGTGCAAGCTGCTGCTGTGGTATTGAACAGGGGGTGCTGGACTGAGATTGGGGCTAATGTTACTTAATTTAGGGGTGGAAGAGCTGAGACCCATATTTCATTCATAAGTGCATAACCTATATTGTTTGGCCCTCACAGGCCTATAAATTCTTTATTATTATAGGCCTAAGTAGAAGGAGTTGTTTCCCCTGTGAGTAAGAGTATGGAGAATAATACATATATGGGTATTTTGCTATATCTGAGGCAAAAACATAAGGGGCTGATTCCCATAGAACTTTTTTGCTGACAACTAGCTTTTGTTAGAGGTTATTGAGGTTGATCTTTACGCATGGTAGCTAATTGATATAAAATGGGCATTAGGCCACACTGGCTTTTTCAAATTCAAATCTTTAAGTTAATAATGCTGAATTGAAGGACACTGAAGGATATCCTTCTTAGATTAACCCCTAGCTATATATTACTGCATATCTAATTTGGGGCAGGTAATCCCTTGAGGGGTGGATATATATTAAGAAGCTATCTAATCACAATTTTATATCTTTCTATTTTATAGCTATCTTTATAACTAAAAGTCTTATATCACGAGGTTTAATCTGACACTATAGCATTTACTAGTAGTGGTTTAGAAGTTGAGAACCGCGTTTTCAGAAAGTATTGTATCTTAGATAAAAGTTAAATTTTAGGAAATTTTGAGAGTGTAAAGACAGCAAACCACTATATCACTTGCTGAGCACACATTGTTTTTTTTTTTTTTTTTTTTTTCTTTTCTTCTTGCTTGGTCTTTAAATCAATTGTATTACACTTATAATATAGAGAGTTGTTGCACAAGATTTACTATTCAGTAATAATTTGTTAGAGTATTATAAATCTTTGTTTTGATAATCCGGACTTGTCCTCCTTAAAGCCATATAGACAATACCTGTTATAGCACAGAATAAGCTACAGTCACTTCCTGTTCATGGACAAATACATTAATCCAAGAAGCTCACCCTCCAATATGCCCCCTAAAGCAAGGGACAAAAAAGGGAGCAGCAGGAATTTGGACTCCAGTATAGTCTCCCCATTAGATAAAAGCGCTTCCAACCCCTCCCCCATTAATTTGGTAGAATTTGCAGCTGAAGTGGCCAAAATACTTACACCTCAATTTGATATGATCAAACAGGAGATAAGAAGTGAGATATCAAACCTCACTTTAGAGGTTAGACAGTTCTCCTCAAGATTAGATGAAATTGAGAATCGGGTCTCAGATCTGGAGGACAGACTCAATGTAACTGATCCCATAATAGACACTCATAGCAAAATCATCTCGTCCTTGCAAGCTAAGATTGAGGACCTTGAAGACCGATCGAGACGTAACAATCTTAAAGTGATTGGTCTGCCTGAGTCCCCTGAATTTCAAGACTTAATGAATTTTGCCACCACTACATTACCCCAGGCTTTACAGATCCCGATTCCTGCTGCTCCCTTTTTGATTGAGAGAGTACATAGGATAGGTCAAAGGCGTGAGCCTAGTGAGGCCGCACGACCCAGGCCGGTAATTTTTAAGTTTGTGAACTTCCAAGACAAGCTATTATATCTCAAACACTACAGGAAATGTGGCTCTCTCTCCGTAGGCTCCCATAAACTAATAGTGTTTCAAGACTTTTCCTCTGAAACACTAACTAAGAGGAGAGATATGTCTTTTTTCTATGGGAGACTACAGAAAGAAAACTACAATATCAGGCTGATTTATCCCGCAAAGTTAATTGTACAGAAAGATGGTACTACACACATACTCAATAATGTTAGGGAGGCTGAGACTTTCTGTAGGGAAGCAGGTGTACCCTGATCATGTACCAAATTGTATTAAGTTTACGTTCTTTGATCTTAGAATATAATCATTTAATCACTAAGAGATATGTTTTTGGTAGCCATGGTTTCCGCAGTGCAAATTTTGTTAGTTATAGAAATGGTGTCTTTGCCTATTTTTTTCCTTTTTTTTTTTTTTTTTTTCCTCTCTCTTCATCTTTCTCTTTCCATCCTCTCCCCTCCCCTTCTCGATCCTCCTCCCCCTTCTTTCCTCTCTCTTGCTTGACTGCCACCTTCCGGACGGCGGTCCCCACTCCCGTTCTGGAGTATGTGGAGTACCCTTCGGAGGGTGGGGGACGGTAAATTGAATAGTGTTAATGGCACACAACCTTAAGCTATTATCTTGGAACGTAGGGGGCATTAACTCTCCAATTAAAAGAAAAGCCATAATAAAATATTTGGGGAAATTTAACCCTGATATAGTTCTCTTACAAGAACTACATCTTAATATTATTGAAATCCCCAAACTTAAATCTAAATGGGTGGGGGAAGTGGTAGCGGCCCCATACACTTCAAGGAAGAGGGGGGTCGCAATCTTGATAAATCGGAAATTAGATTATCAAATAATTAATATGGAGTCGGATCCCGAAGGGAGATTTTTAATACTTGAAATGGATGTTAATCATACTAGATATATACTTTGTAATATATATGGACCCAACCAAATTGACCATACATTTTGGTCAGCTCTTTCTGTAAAATTACATAAATTTATTGGATCAAATCTAATTATGGCTGGAGATTTTAATCTATTAGCTGACCCCTTTCTAGATAGCTCTAATAAAAGAGCATTAAATAGCAGAGGCAGAAAAGTACGGATCTTCCAGAAACTATGTTCTCATTTGGGCCTGGTTGATCTATGGCGTGTACAGAATCCGGATGATCGTACGTATTCGTGTGTATCCCATGTCCAGCGTTCATTTTCCCGGCTTGACTATTTCCGGATATCAGAAACAATGCTTGGCCGGAACTGGGCCACTGGAATCAAAGACATTGTTATTTCTGACCATGCTGTCATAACACTAAAGCTTGATATTGACCAGAAGCGGCTGGGTGCGAACCATATTTCCTTCCCTAGATATCTATGCAACAACATCAAATTTCAGCAGCATTTACGTTTAAAGTGGGCGGAATACCTTAATAATAATGGTAATTATATAGATAAAATTGAGATATTTTGGGAAGCCTCTAAGGCCGTTATGCGCGGAGAGATTAAATCTTATACATTCTATTGGTCAAAACGCTGCAGTTTAGTGGCTAGACAATTAGACAATCGCGTTAAGAACACTTACAGATCCTATATCAGTAGACATACTAGAGAAAGCTGGGAGGCTTATACTACAGCGAAGACACTTCGAGACACACATATGAAACAGGTTAGTGCCCAGGAAGAAATTAGAATGAAAGCTAGATATGGGGGCTTCACGGGCAGATCGGTGAAGTTTTTAGCGAGGTCAGCCAACTTTTCTCCCAGACGTGCTATCACCGCTATCAAACTTGAAGACAAGAGATACACGAGGCACGTGGATATTGAAAAAGCGTTTTCTGAATTCTTTCAGACTTTGTATAGCCAAGACTCCCCCAATTTAGATAAGAAAGAGGCATTCTGGAGTAAGATTAAAGTACCACGCCTAGCTACAGAGGCTAGAGACACTATTAACTCTCCCATTAGCGAAGAGGAAATATCATGGACAATTAAGAACGCGAAACCTAACAAAGCTGCCGGTCCAGATGCTCTCCCCATCGAATACTACAGAATCCTACAACCACAGGTGATGCTTATATTAACTAAGCTATTTAATTTTTATTTTTCTGAGAACACTCGATGTTCTTCTCTCTTTGCTTCTGAAAATATTTCACTGATCTTGAAAAAGGGCAAGGACCCTGAGCTACCAAGCTCCTTTAGACCTATTTCGGTCCTGAACACTGATTATAAACTGTTAGCAGCTATTATAGCCTCACGATTGAAGCCCTTTATGGGCGAGCTAATTCATGAGAATCAAACCGGCTTCATGCCTGGACGCAACCCCGTAAAGAACACGAGGAAACTTCTGATCTTGATCGAGTCTTTCTGGAATAAATACAAATCTACAGAATCTGACGATAGTATAGACAAGGCTATTCTAACGGTTGATGCCGAGAAGGCCTTCGATAGGGTCAGTTGGGATCATCTCTTCTATGCGCTGGACCGATTTGGGTTTACAGGATCCTTTAACAACTATATACGCTTAATCTATAGTACCCCCTCTTCAGCGGTGATTGTTAACAATACTTCTACACAACGATTTAATCTATTTAGAGGCACCAGACAGGGTTGCCCACTTTCACCCTTCCTTTTTAATCTCAGTATAGAACCCCTAGCTATCCGATTACGACAAGAACTGGAGGGGATTCCATGGGCGGACGAGAAGATGGTGCTTCTCCTATACGCGGATGATCTCTTATTATTTCTATCTAATCTTAAAGTATCTCTGCCTATTTTACAGAGTATTACCCAAGAGTTTGGGGAAATATCTGGATTTAAGATCAATACCTCTAAATCAGAATTAATGTGGATACATAAAAACTCGCCACCACATGTGCAACATCCTTTTCAAGAAGTTTCTCAGATTACATATCTGGGTTTACGTTTATCCAGAAACTCAGAAGAATGGTATAGATTAAATCATAGGATGGTACTGGACTCGTGCAAGAAAAAGCTTGAGGAATGGGCTAGGTTACCAATTTCGTTAACTGCTCGGGTGACCCTGATTAAATCAGTTATCTTCCCAAAACTTCTCTATGTACTACAAAATATTCCGTGGTTTTTGCATAAAAAAGATATTACCATATATAATAAAGCCTGCTCCAAATTTCTATGGAACGGCAAGAGACCACGGATTGCCTCTCATAAACTCATGAATTCCAAGTCAGCAGCTGGCTTGGCACTTCCTAATATCTAGATATATAATCTGGTTATTATAGCTAGATTCGCATTAGATTGGTTAACTGAGAAGGAGCAGATTACATCTTTTTTCTGGGAATCTCAGGCTGTAGTTCCCTTCCAGCTAAAGGCTCTTCTGCATTGCCCTCTTACGTCATTGCCTTCCAATATATTCTATCTATGTACCTTTAAGAATGTCATCGTGGCCTGGCAAAGATTGTGTACAGAAGTGGGAATTTCTCCTTATGTTTCACAATATTTACCCATAACGGGTAATCCAGAGTTTAGTCCCGGCCTCTACAATCAGATATTCAGACATTGGGAGGCAAAGGGCCTTCAGACCCTGGGTCAAATTCGAGATACAGAAGGACATCCAGTGATATTCCAAGAAATTGCGACACGGTATGCGTTAGGGGCGCGAGAGTTCTATGCCTACCTTCAAGTTAGGCACTTTCTCTGGGAGCTGAGCACAAAACATGGGGACAATTGGACTATGGGGGAATTACAGCCTAGGATTACTATGTACACGGCAGGAATATATGCTATCTCCTCTCTATTTAATGTTAAATCAGAAAGCATCAAACCTGCAAATTAACGAAATGGTTGCTAGGTGGTCTACTCTATTCCCAGAAATTGATGAGGGGATCATTGTCGGGAGCTTTAAAATAATCCAACAGAATTGGGTTCCCACAACTTGGAGGGAGTCGCAGATAAATATTGGGCTGCAGAGATACCTTACACCTGCGGTCCTCTCTAAGTGGTACAAAACAAAGGTGCTCTTCCCCAGATGTTCTTCTATAGGATCTGACTTATTCCACTGTTTATGGAGCTGCCCTAAAATATGTCAATACTGGGGAAAAATCACATTTTGGATGACGGCGGTTTTGAAGCTGGACCACAAACTTTCCCCAATTGAAATATTCTTCCTTGTAAAATTCCAGGGTATCACTAAGAACTACAGTCTGATAAATACTATTATATTAACAGCACGTACCCTCATCATGGAAAGCATCTTCTGCACCTACTATGGCCCAATTTAAAATGGCACTGTGTAACCAATTCATAACAGAACAGTTTAACGTGCCATTCCCACAAGATAAATACTTAGAAGTATTCTTTAAAAAATGGGAGCCATTTGTAAGATCCCTGCCCTTATTACAACAAAAAAAACTAATCAAACCATTTAGAAATTCGAAATTTGTCCAGATTAATATCTTAGCGGGCAACTTTCCGGAAAATTGGGTAACAGATGCTGAGTGAGGTGGTCTGGGGGGACGGGGGGACGGGGGGAGAGGAGTAGGGAGGACCAGTATTACTTTTTCTTCTTCTTTCTCTTTTTTTTTTTTTTTTTTTCGTTTGTTTGTTTTTTGGTTTTTTCTTTTGTGGCCCTGGTGGATGCGGTTTGTCTTAATAGGGGGGGAGATAAGGGGGAAAATCCTGAGACAAAGAAAAACTAGCTATTATATAAAGGTTTATCTGGTTACCCTATGCAATTTTTTATGTTTTACTTCCATTTTAGCCGACATAAATATATGTGCCCTAAATAACCTTGATTGATTGGAACGATGTACGGGCACTCTTTCTTCTTTAAATTGACCTATATGGCTTTTTTTTATCTAAATATGTATTTATATATTATGTATATTCACTGTGACACGTGTTTTTGGTAACCGAGATTGTAGTAACCTTCTCTGTCTTTGTTATAAATAAAGTTTAAAAAAAAAAAAAAAAAAGCTAACACTACTAAAAAAAAAAAATTCTAAAATTACAAAAAAATTAATTACAAAAAATAACAAACACTTAATTACAAAAAATAACAAACTAAATTATCCAAAATAAAAGCAAATACACCTTATCTAATAGCTATAAAAATAAAAAAGCCCCCCCCCCCAAAATAAAAAAAACCCTAGCCTACAATAAACCACCAATAGCCCTTAAAGGGCCTTTTGTAGGGCATTGCCCTAAAGAAATCACAGCTCTTTTCCCTGTAAAAAAATACAAAGACCCCCCATCAGTAAAACCCACCACCCAACCAACCTCCCAAAATAAAAAACCTAACTCTAACAAAAACCTAAGCTACCCTTTGCCTGAAAAGGACATTTGTATGGGCATTTTTCTTAAAAGGGCATTAAGCTCTTTTAAGAAAGCCCAACCCCTAATCTAAAAAAAAAACACCCCAAAAAAGTAAAAAAAAAACCTAACACTAACCCCTGATGATCCACTTACATGTTTTGAAGTCTGGACATCCAAGCGGTGAGAAGTCTTCATTCAGGCAGCGAGGTCTTCATCCATCTAGGCAGCGTCTTTTATCTTCATCCAGGCAGCATCTTCTATCTTCATCCCGGCGGCGCGGAGCAGGTCCATCCTTCAAGACATCCACCGCGAAGCGTCCTCTTCGTACGGTCGCCGCCATACACTGAATCTTCAATGCAAGGGAGCCTTTTCAAAATGGCATCCCTTGCATTCCTATTGGCTGATTTGATTTTTGAAATTTAAATCAGCCAATAGGATGAGAGCTACTGAAATCCTATTGGCTGTTCAAATCAGCCAATAGGATGAGAGCTACTGATATTCTATTGGCTATTCAAATCAGCCAATAGAATTTTAGTAGCTCTCATCCTATTGACTGATTTCAATTTAAAAAATCAAATCAGCCAATAGTAATGCGCCATTTTGAAAAGGCTACCTTGCATTGAAGATTCAGTGTACAGCGGTGACCGTATGAAGAGGACTCTCCATGCCGGATGTCTTGAAGGATGGACCTGCTTCACGCCGCCGGGATGAAGACAGAAGACGTCGCCGAGATGGACGAAGACCTCACCGCCTGGATGAAGACTTCTCGCCGCCTGGATGTCCGGACTTCAAAAACTGTAAGTGGATCGTCAGGGGATAGTGTTAGTTTTTTTTTACTTTTTTGGGTGGGGTTTTTTTTTAGATTAGGGTTTGGGCTTTCTTAAAAGAGCTAAATGCCCTTTTAAGGGCAATGCAAAAGAGCTAAATTCCCTTTTAAGGGCAATGCCCATACAAATACCCTTTTCAGGGCAATGGATATATTAGGTTTTAATTAGAGTTAGGTTTTTTTATTTTGGGGGGTTGGTTGGGTGGTGGGTTTTACTGTTGGGGGGCTTTACCTTTTTTTTACAGGTAAAAGAGCTGATTTCTTTAGGGCTATGCCCTACAAAAGGCCCTTTTAAGGGCTATTGGCAGTTTATTGTAGGCTAGGGTATTTTTTTATTTTGGAGGGGCTTTTTTATAGGGCTATTAGATTAGATGTAATTGTTTTTATTTTGGATAATTTTGTTTGTTATTTTTTGTAATTTAGTATTTTTTATTTTTTGTAATTTTGTAATTATTATTTTTTTCAAAAGCTTTATTTAAATTTCGTAAGAACAGTACATGAAAATGAGATGCAGTTACATCTTTGAGGGTCTCAGGTGCATTAACCGTTAATGAGGATGAGAGTTCGCCTTTTAGAATTTTGCTGTTGGTCAGCTGGAATATATCTCATATAATAGGGCAGTGAATGCCTATAGTGTTATCTCGGTGACCATGTATCATAACTATTGTCTCTTTCCAAGAGCTAATCTCGGTCGTCGAGCGTTGATTTGCCCCGAGAACCCTATTACATAGGTAGTGAACTAGTAAATGTTGTACACAATTATTTTTTTGATAATAACGTGCGTCAAACAATATACTCAAATCCCAACATATGTCGTGCCTTGACGCAAGTCGGTAGTTTATGACAATGATGAGAGTGGGAAGAAATAAGATGAAAAAGAAGAAAAGGGAAGTGTGAGGTAGAGGGGTGCAGCTTTTCAGGGGAGGAGGCGGAAAAGAGAAAAAAAAATTGTAATTATTTTTTTAAGTAGAGTTAGTTTTTTTTTTAATATGTTATTTAGTTTATTTAATTTAGTTATTTTAATTTTAGTATAATAGTTATGTTAGGTTAATTTATAGTTTAAACTTAGGTTTTTAATTTCACAGGTACGTAAGTTTTTATTTATTTTAAGATAGGGATATTGTAATTTTAATTTAAAGTTGGGGGTTGCTAGGTTTAGGGGTTAATAGTTTAATTTATTTTTTTGTGATGTGGGGGGCTGGTGGTTTAGGGGTTAATAGGTTTATTTAGTGGCGGTGATATGGGAGGCCAGAGGTTTAGGGGTCAATAACTTTATTATAGTGTGGGCGATGTTGGGGTGAAGGGGAATAGGGGTTAATAACTTTATTATAGTGGTGACGATGTCGGGGAGCTGCAGAATAGGGGTTAATAACTTTTATTAGTGGCAGCGATGCCGGGAGATTATGGTTTAATAAGTTTAATAATAAGTTTAATTTAGTGTTTGCGATGCGGGAGGGGCGGCGGAATAGGGGTTAATAGGTAGTTTATGGGTGTTAGTGTACTTTGTTACATTTTAGTTATGAAACATTTTTATTGCGCAAAACTCATAACTACTGGTCTCAGATAGGGAAACGGATTGTGTCTGTATAGGCTGGAACGCAAGCATTTTAGCCTCAGTGCACAACCTGTAATACCGGCGCAATGGAAATCCCACGTAAAAATTTCATTTTTTTTGAGTTGCGTTACAGGCTAAAATGCTTGCGGTACAGCTATACCGGCAAAACTTGTAATGGCTGCATTACATTTTTTATGCTGAAATGGCCATTTTTTCAGCGTTAAAACCATAACGCAAAACTCGTAATCTAGGTGAAAGATTTATGCTTTCTTGCAAGTGCGACACTGGCTTGCGAATCTAATTCATGACTCTACCTGTATATAGTAACCATTAGAAGGCTATGGAACAGCAATAAGCTGATTAAACATAAGTTACCTTCAGGTCTAAATACTGATGCTTTAATTAATCTTTTTTTGCTGAGAGTAAATACTTAACATATATCAATTTCACATAGCCAAGAAAAAGAGTCAATGGATTTGATATTTTGAACATTAATAAGGGTCTAAAGAGGCTGCAGATTATTCCAAGTGTAGCAGTAAATATGGCTTTGATGAAAGCGATATTAATATTTGCGCTCCACTGTTTAATACCAGCACATTATAATGTGGGCTGGTATTACAAGTTTTCAGCAATGTGAACGCAACCTCGCTTTTACATTGCTGGGAAGCATTGCACGCACACGAGTATGCTTCCATAGGCTCCTATGGGAGCCTTGTTCTGATGCTGTCATACACAGCATCAGAACTCGAGCAGTGCAGGGGGTGAGTAGCGCAGCGATGGGCAGCAGTGCTAAATATATATGTACTGTATATGAATATATACATATATATTTATGTGTTAATGTGTGTATATGTTGCTGGTAAAGTCAGATATTAGGTAATCCTCATTCCCCAAGGTTCACTTGGTGTGGATGCCAGAGGATCGGTGGGGAAAAAAAAAAAAATAGTGTCGATGGGGGAATTACAATACATCGGGTTACCCACAGCCGAATTACAGTACATCAGACTTTACCCACAGCCACTTGGGTAATCCGGATTTCTGACTTTACCCGTAACATATATACACATATTAACTTATAAATACATGTATATATGTATATAAGCATATAAATATATATTTACTGGGAACACACAGTTTCCATTGATCGCAATGTAAACGCACTTTTCAGTGACATTTTTTTTTTCTAACACCCTACTCCTACCAACTTTAGCCCCAAAATACTACCTAGTGCAGTAATTTTATTAAAAAATAAAGTCACTGTTTTCTTTATTTTTTTTAAAAAAACACTAGACTGTATTTTGGGGGAATTTGGAACATATTTATAAAATTAACCAGAGGTCTGACCTCTGGTTAATTTTATAAGCGCTAGTTGCTACCACTTGTAATGGCTGCTAAATTATCGTGCTCCCGCAAACGGGCAATAATTTAGCGCTCCACTTTTAATCTAGCTCAATGTTTTTAAGTTTGTATTCTCAATAATGGTCCAATAAATGTTAAATTTTAATTAAAATGATACACGCCAATTACACATACACCACTAAAGATGAGTATGCTAAATATCGTTTATAATCTATTGGCAGTTTGCTCCTAAAATGGCTATTGGCATTCTGCCCAAATTGGTTGCCGATTTTCTTAGGTGATCACAATGTAAAATCGATTTGTTAAAAGCCTGCAGCCGTAAATGCCTTTTCAACACAAAAGCTCCCGAAAAGACTTTTACATGTTCATCTTTCAAAGTAGTAAACTAGTCAGTCACCCGAAAGAGCACTGGGCACCCCAGCAATCTTATGTAGCACAGCACTCTTGAGCCGCACTGACTGAAGGGGTCAGATAGGCTGCGGGGCCCCCAGACCACAGGCCCTCGGTCGATAGGTCAATTTGCCAATGCTGACACCAAGAGAGTTAGTGAGTGAGTTTTGAGAAAGAGCTTGGGTGTTAGGTGAAACATGTGGCAAAATGTCAACTTGCACGGCTATACATAGTAAACAGAGAGAAGGAATTTGAACTGTCTTTCTATTCAAGGTGAGAGAAGCTCATGTGATGTTCAGTCAACTGGCTTGCTATGGAAGAGTAACAGGAATCTAGATGTCTATATGTAGAGGCTAGTGTATGTCATCTTATGTATTTGCTAGGAGCTATTTGGTAAAGCAGGCATTAGGTTTTTATATACACTTATATAAGAGTATTTATTTTTTACATTTTTATTCATAGTAATAATTTTTTTATTTTTTTTTATTGTGGTTTTAAGAAGGAATACACAAACAAATTAAAGCAAAATGAATATGGCACAATATTATGGTAGCAAGATCCCTCTAACATACACCAAAGCATAGAAAACCTCTGTTTTGTAATATAGATTTGTGTTTATCCCCTTTTCGCTGAATGGTATATGGGCGCCATGTACTAAACGGCGGACGGAGAGCTTCTTAACTCGCGAAGTTGTCCGCCCGCCTCCGCTACACACGGGCAGCGGATCTGTTGATCCGCTTGCCCGTATGTATCATTACACACTCATCGGATTGTGTAATGCCCGCCCCTTCAATCGCGCGACCAATCACGCGACTGAAGGGGCTGTCAATCACCGAGAGCGAGCGTGCTCTCTGTGATTTTGCTTCGCCACCTAAGAGGTGGCGTAGGGTGTAGGAAGCAGCGGTCTAATGACCGCTGCTTCTTACATTGCGGGAAGCAGGCTCACATATGCGAAACTGCCCCACAAAGGCTCCGGAGCAGCTTTCGCTGCTTCGTACATGGAGCCCTAAGTGAAAAAGAAATCCCTTCTAAAACAAACAATGGCCTCTTTTGGACCTATAACTGTGACATCTAACTGATAAGGGGACTGAAGGGGAAGGAGTCAAAGGGCCACTCTCAATCCCACATTATAGAACAGTACAGCCTAAACAATATTAAAGGGACACTAAACCTCAAACATTTCTTTCATAATTCAGGTAGAGAATACAATTTTAAACAACATTCCAATTTACTTCTATTATCTAATTTGCTTCATTATTTAGATATCCTTTGTGGAAGAAATAGCAATGCACATGGGTGAGCCAATCACAGGAAGCATCTATGTGCAGCAACCAATAAGCAGTTACTGAGCCCACCTAGAGATGCTTTTCAGCAAAGGACATCAAGAGAATGAAGCAAATTAGATAATAGAAGTAAATTAGAAAGTTGTTTAAAACTGCATGATCTTTCTAATTCATGAAAGAAAAAATGTGGGTTTCATGTCCCTTTAAACTTTAGAGAATAACATAAGGAAATCTATGCAGATTATGCTACCTTTTTATGAAGGGGCTTCCTATCCTACATCTCAAAAAGAAAATTGAGGAAGTGTTGAGGATATGATAATTGTTACACTGAATGCCATATATAATAATTTAAACTATCAATGGAATATTTCAAATGAAGGAATGTCATAGGGAATGCTATCTGCCTACTAATTGTCACAATAACAAACCCGTTAAAGGGACAGTACACTGTAAAATTGTTTTTCCATTAATGTATTTTCAGTGACTTGTTATACCAGCTGCAGAGTATAAAATATTTGAAAAATTGCATTTTCAGGTTTATTTGTGTATATGAAGTAGCTGGTTTTGTGCTTTGAAACCACAGCATATTACAATGGGTTGAACTTAAATGAAATATCAGATCTCATTATGTTATCACTTTGTGTACACAGACTTGCTTCCTTATCTTATATTTGTCTGGAAGACCAAAGCTCAATACATAGAGAGAACAATGGAAAATTATCCTTTTATTACTTAAAGGGGTAGTAAACCCAAAAATCATCTTTACTGATTAAGATAGAACATACAATTTTAAACAACTTTCCAATTTACTTATATTATCAAATTTGCTTAATTTTCTTGTTATTCATTGCTGAAGGAACAGCATTGCACTACTGGCAGGAAGCTGAACACATCTAGTTAGCCAATCACAAGAGACAAATGCGTTCAGGCACCAATTAGCAGCAGCTTCCACTGGTGTATGATATGTGCATATTCTTTTTCAACAAGAGATACTAAGAAAACGAAGCACATTTAAAAATAGAAGTGAGTTTAAAAGTGTCTTAAAATTGCATGCTCTATCTGAATCATGCAAGTTTAATGTTTACTTTCCTATCCCTGTAACTATCCTGCACACCACTGAGAGTGTAACTAATTCTGCTGGCTGTGTTTACTTAGGCTTGTCAATAGAGTATACTCCAGTATCGAAACTTTCAGTATAGGTGACTATACCATAGGCTAAATCAGCTATTTCAAATGCTGAAATAGGAGTAAAGGAACTACTAGTAAACAATTTAATATACTCTAGCAGGTAAAATGGATCATTGGGAATAATTTAAAGGGGGGGACATTATTGGGTGAACTGTCCCTTTAAGTTATCTCTAAAGAGCAGCTTTATATGTTTAACTTTAGGATACAGCTATCAAATCTAACTAATTGGAGGTATGCGACTATTACTTTTTAGTATTGGGAGTCCAAACACAATATATTAATTGTGCATCCCCCCACTACTACGGCTGCTAGCAACAGATCCAGGAATGGGTCCACTGGGTAATAAAGCTTATTAGATGGACAGTAATAAGCTAGGTCCACACTAGCTGTATTATGTGTCTACTGGGGGAGAAAAAAAACAAAACAAAAAAAACACCACCTTCGGCAATTAAGCAACACTAGCTATTACAAGAGTAGGATAGATAAAGTGCCTCCATAGAGTAAGATTCTTATTTAACTGCACCGGTTCCCAATTACATACCTCATTGATCTTAGTATCCCTAAAAAAGTTCTAACACCCCAATGTTATTCTCAAAATACAACTTTGTGATATATATTCAACATAAAGATAAACTATGCTAAGTTAAGCTTATCCTGAAATCATGACATAAAGTAGTCAACAATATCAGCATATATAGACTGACAACCTCCAGTAATTTCACATTACATTCATGATAACACTAGGCTACACAGAAGCTTGAAAGAGTCCAATACAAATAATTATTGCAGCAAGCGATACAGTCAATTATGAAGGTCTGCCAAGTCAGGGAAGGGCAGAGGTAGACACCAAGAGAAGTTCACTTATCAACCCAACCCCACCTTGCCAGCTGTTGACATGTATGAGTTGAGATAAACAGAAATACAGGGAGAGCCAAAATCTGTTAAACTCTGAAATTATAGTGGAATACAGTCGGCAGTCTTTAAATAAAGTCTGATAGGTCTTACCTGTGCAACAACACTTGCATATATGGTAGGTGTTGAACAAAGCTTGGCACTGATGTACCGATGAAAGTATTGGACAAAGGTATCTTAATTCCCTGATTGGCCTTAACATTCTGCAAACTATTTATATCAGCCTGCTGCTCTTGGGTACACATACGATCCGCACTTTTGATGATTATGGCCCTGTTTTGTACTTCCTTATGTCCTGCATCATTAGAGACCTCTGAATATCTAACTGCACTGTCATCTGCATCTTGCTCAGCATCCTCAAACTCACTGCAGCCAATGACATTTTCTCAAAAGCAGGTGTCAATAGATGCTCAAACTTGTACTTCCTTATGTCCTGCATCATTAGAGACCTCTGAATATCTAACTGCACTGTCATCTGCATCTTGCTCAGCATCCTCAAACTCACTGCAGCCAATGACATTTTCTCAAAAGCAGGTGTCAATAGATGCTCAAACTTGTACTTCCTTATGTCCTGCATCATTAGAGACCTCTGAATATCTAACTGCACTGTCATCTGCATCTTGCTCAGCATCCTCAAACTCACTGCAGCCAATTACATTTTCTCAAAAGCAGGTGTCAATAGATGCTCAAACTTGGCAAAAGGATCATTGAAGGTCTATAGTAGTTTGCTATCCATGATTGACATTGTTATAGTCCCTTCAATAAGAGTGATATCAAAAGAGTAGGCAATTATCTGTTCTCAAAGCAGGCAATAACCACTCAAAGTTGGGATTGCAGAGGCTGTGTGAATGGCTGTCATCTTAGGCCTCAAGGTTCCGGCCCATAGCACCGGGGTAATCAATAAAGCAAATTTAGTATTATTCCAGTCTACTCCTTAAGGGGCAACTGAATTGTAGAGACAGATTATGGTCTAGGATGCTCTAGTTTCAAGCAAGTAATCGGTGGATTACAATATTCTCTATAGCTCCTGGATATGCAACCTGCTATAATTCAGACTGATTTTTTTAGCATGTAAGAGTATTTTTATGTGAGAGTAAGTTGAGGTGTAAAGCATTATACCCATAGAACTGTGTTTTGTGCCTGCTGTCTTTCTTTTTGAGTTTCAGGCGAACAGTGCCATACTGTCATGTTAGCTACGTTTCAAACACTACCTTTAGAATATTGTTAATGTTTTGGCCTGTGTTTTAAAAATGATAGTGTGTGTAGGTAGATAAAGATAATGTATAATAGCAAATTCTATAATGACTGATGCTTCTAATTAGTAACAGCTCTACATCCCTATGATCATTTAGATGATCTGGGTAAAGAGTAAAATATTCTAATTAAAAAAAAAAGTAAGAACATCTGAATCTATTCTCCAAGAATATAATTTATCAAACTATTGCGTACTTACAACTTAGACATTATATAAACGGACTACAAAACATCAGACAAGACTATAAACAATTTGGCGAGCTTAGAGATTATATTACTCTACATAAAAATGGTATCCACACTATCTCGCTAATCTATAATATTTTAATGTCGAAACAAGGACAACTGGGTCTAGAAATTCTCGTTGGTATGTGGAGGCCCCATTTTCAAAAAATAACGTTAGAAAAAATAAAAATCAGTATTAAACGGGTAAGAGAGGCCAAAATTCCCACCTCTTGGAAAGAATCACATATTAAATTAATTAACAACTCATATATTACACCGAAAATATTAGCTAAGTGGACAGGTAATAATAAATCAGGTGATTGTTTTAAATGTAAGAAATCCGACGCTGACCTCCTACACTGCTTTTGGTTTTGTCCTAAAATTAAGCAGTTCTGGCTTAAAGTAATTTACTGGTCTTCTAAGGTCCTGCATGAGAATTTTACGTTAGATATACATCAAGTTCTTTTTCTAACCAACAAAGTTACTACTAAATTTTCCAAAACTATTGACACATTAATTCTGATAGGTCGTAACCTAATCCTCCGGTATTTGAAAAAGAAGACTGTCCCTCCAATTACATTATTTAAACAAGCAGTCTATTCACAAATTATGTTCGAACAACTAAATACCAACTCATTATTACATAATCAGATCCAAAGATTTTTTAATAAATGGCTCACTCTAATTCTAGACCAACCTAGCAACCTACAGTACTCACTAACAAAATGTTTTCATAAAACAGACTTTTTTGGAACCCTGGTTTTGAACAATATATTCCCTCCTGCTTGGTATTAACAATGTACCCATATACAGATAAAGAGTGTGATGTGGAGCTGGATGTACAGGATTTCCCCTTTTTTTCTTCTACCCCCCCCCCCCCTTTTTTTTCTGTTTTGCTTTGTTTTGTTCCCTCATTATTATTTTTAGGTAAATAGGAAAGTAGCACAAATGTATAAGTATAGAACGGATCACTGATTTAACAACTCTGCCAAATCTACCGTTTAGAAGATAATAACTTAGAAAGAATCTAAGCATTGCCTTCCATTTTTTTTTCTTTTCTATCTCAGGAAAACAGAGTTGTTCTATGTTTTATCCAGTTAAAATTGGCTAATATTTTATTTCTGATCTTTTTTTTTTTTTACTGTTTGTTTATATCTATAAGATTAGGGGGCGCCCTAGAGATTATATAATATATTTATATCACCTTTTTTTGTCCTTTTTTTTTCTATACATAAGGAATTTTGTTTTTGGACAAATATCTATTGTTTGAATTATACTATGTGCTTCATTATAAATAAAATATATGTAAAAAAAAAAAAAAGGACTTTCCCATATCAGTGGAAACGCAACTGTCTCTAATAAATTGTCTTTGTCGCTAAACCACACAGAGTGACTCATGCCAATGCTGTGACACTCATACTGGAATGAAGTCTTTCAGTGACTGACACAGAGCCATTCACACTTAGAACACGTAGCTAGTCACAGTGATACTAAAGCAGTCACAGTGACACAGAGCCAGCCTCTCCAACATCGAAATTATCGCACACATTCCACTGAAAGAGCTGAATCATTTAAGGGTATATTTTAGTCCCATTACTGTCTATTAGTCTGGGGTTCGACGCCTATGTGACTCACAACACATTTTGTAAGGCCTTCCCCTAAGTCACCTGACAATCTAACACCCAAACATTTCTCAGGAGGCAAAGAATAAGAATATCTATGGAGGTGGGGGAGGAAAATCATAACATTATTTATAGGTCGACTTTGGAAAAGGAACACAGGCCTACTGTATCTCCTTACACCCGGGAACACCGGCACAGGTGCCAGTAGGTCAACATGTGTGGGTGGTCAGGAAACTGATTAACCAATTCAAAGCTGGATGGTCTATAGATACTGAAGTAGTACAATTTTACTTAAGACTCTTGGTTATAAGGAATAGGAAAGTATTTGCTTTGGCACTTGCTGCCTGCTTTATTGTAAACACCTTTAAACTACTTTTCTTCACTGTGAAGTTCATTTTTTAAGGAAAATGAAACTGCAGCTCTTCTTTTCTGGGTAGTTTGAGATTGGGGAAAAGTTACCTTGACTTAGTAGCCCTCCCATAGATTAATATTGAGATAAATTGTCCAGGGTGTCTATTTTAAAGCTGGCTGATAGTTTAAATTCCACATGTTTATGACTTCAGTTTGAAGCAGCATCCATAGTCCATTTTGTGAACTACTTTGTAAAACAAAATGGTTTAAACATTTGTGTGTCTGTTCCATAAGTGCACTTTTCTTTAGACAGCTGGAACTTAGTGTTTTCTTAAACTGTGGAATATTTATGTTTTGTGACACAAGTCAGCTGTATATAGAAAAGGGAAGGGTTGAAGGGGGAAGGGCAGAGAAAGAAAGAGAGAATAGAATCAGTTGTCACTTAGGAGGGAAGAGAGGGCGGCAGCTGGCACGTCCAGTCATTTTTACCTTTCAGTGATTAAAAAGCAAAGACAAAAAATAACCTGCACACATGCCGTGTTTTACTGGATCATGCTGGTCATGTCTATCAGAGGAACTGGAGAAGTGGCATTTACCGTTAACCCTTATCTAACTGGGTGCACAGCAAGCACTCACAAGGGAAATTAAGCTGAACTAAGGAGCTAATACATCATATTTTCCATCTCAACCTTTAGATGTGTTAAATATTAACAGTATATTTTCCTAAAAAAATAAGATTTAAAAAACAAACAAACATAAATTTGTGAAAATATCACTCTAACCTCTGCTAATCTTTACTCTTCCTACCAATGGAATTCAAATGCATTAAAGGGACAGTAAAGTCAAAACAACTTTCATGATTCAGATAGGGCATGCAATTTTAAACAACTTTCCAATTTACTTTTATCATCAAATTTGCTTTGTTCCCTTGGTGGTATTTTTGAAAAGCTAAACCTAACTAGGCTCAAACTGATTTCTAAACAGTTGAAAACCTCCTCTTAGCTCAGAGCATTTTGAAAGTTTTTCACAGTTAGACAGTGTTAGTTCATGTGTGTCATATAGATAACATTGGGCTCACTCCTGTGAAGTTATTTAGGAGTCTTCACTGATTGACTACACAACATGTCTGTCAAAAGCACTTAGATAAGGTCTGCAGAAGCTTAGATACAAGGTAATCACAGAGGTAAAAAGCATATTAATATAACTGTGTTGGTTATGCAAAAACGGGGAATGGGTAATAAAGGGATTATCTATCTTTTTAAATAAGAAAAATTTTGGTGTAGACTGTCCCTTTAAAGAGCGGACATGTATTTTCATCTATTATCCTGTTTCACATTCAGTAATTCCAGACTTACGCCTAGATTTAGAGTTTGGTGTTAGCTGTCAAAACCGGCGTTAGAGGCTCCTAACGCTGGTTTTGGGCTACCGCTGGTATTTAGAGTCAGTCAGGAAAGGGTCTAACGCTCACTTTGCATCCGCGACTTTTCCATACCGCAGATCCCCCTACGCCATTTGCGTATCCTATCTTTTCAATGGGATCTTTCTAACGCTGGTATTTAGAGTCGTGGCTGAAGTGAGCGTTAGAAATCTAACGACAAAACTCCAGCCGCAGAAAAAAGCCAGGAGTTAAGAGCTTTCTGGGCTAACGCCGGTTCATAAAGCTCTTAACTACTGTGCTCTAAAGTACACTAACACCCATAAACTACCTATGTACCCCTAAACCGAGGCCCCCCCACATCGCCGCCACTCTATTACATTTTTTTAACCCCTAATCTGCCGACCGCACACCGCCGCCACCTACATTATCCCTATGTACCCCTAATCTGCTGCACCTAACACCGCCGACCCCTATATTATATTTATTGACCCCTAATCTGCCGCCCCCAATGTCGCCTCCACCTACCTACAATTATTAACCCCTAATCTGCCGACCGGACTTCACCGCTACTCTAATAAATGTATTAACCCCTAAAGGTAAGTCTAACCCTAACACCCCCCTAAGTTAAATATAATTTAAATCTAACGAAATAAATTAACTCTTATTATATAAATTATTCCTATTTAAAGCTAAATACTTACCTGTAAAATAAATCCTAATATAGCTACAATATAAATTATAATTATATTGTAGCTATTTTAGGATTAATATTTATTTTACAGGCAACTTTGTATTTATTTTAACCAGGTACAATAGCTATTAAATAGTTAAGAACTATTTAATAGTTACCTAGTTAAAATAATTACAAAATTACCTGTAAAATAAATCCTAACCTAAGTTACAATTAAACCTAACACTACTCTATCAATAAATTAATTAAATAAAATACCTACAATTATCTACAATTAAACCTAACACTACACTATCAATAAATTAATTAAATACAATACCTACAAATAAATACAATTAAATAAACTAAATTAAATAAACTAACTAAAGTACAAAAAATAAAAAAAGAACTAAGTTACAAAAAATATTTTTTTTTTACAAACATTAGAAAAATATTACAACAATTTTAAGCTAATTACACCTACTCTAAGCCCCCTAATAAAATAACAAAGCCCCCCAAAATTAAAAAATGCCCTACCCTATTCTAAAATTAAAATAGAAAAGCTCTTTTACCTTACCAGCCCTTAAAAGGGCCTTTTGCGGGGCATGCCCCAAAGAATTCAGCTCTTTTGCCTGGAAAAAAAACATACAATACCCCCCCCAACATTACAACCTACCACCCACATACCCCTAATCTAACCCAAACCCCCCTTAAATAAACCTAACACTAAGCCCCTGAAGGTCTTCCTACCTCATCTTCACCAAGCTGGGTATCACCGATCGGTCCAGGCTCCGATGTCTTGATCCAAGCCCAAGCGGGGGCTGAAGACATCCATCCTCCGGCTGAATTCTTGATCCAAGCGGCGGCTGAAGAAGTCCATCATCAGGCAGAAGTCTTCATCCTATCCGGGCAGAAGAGGAGATCCGGACCGGTAGACATCTTCATCCAAGCGGCATCTTCTATCTTCTTCCATCCGATGACGAGCGGCTCCATCTTCAAAACCTCCGGCGCGCTGGTATTGAGAGTTGCAGTGGCGGTAAATTATGCTCTACGCTCCCTTTTTGGAGCCTAACGCAGCCCTTCTGTGAACTCTAAATACCAGCGGTATTTAAAAGGTGCGGGGGAAAAAAAGCCAGCGTTAGCTACACGGGTCGTTACCGACAAAACTCTAAATCTAGCCGTTAGAATTTCGAACATTGGGATCAGATTTGCACATTAAAGATTTATAAGTTACAGGAAGTTTCTATGGGGCCTATCTATCAAGCTCCGAAAGGAGCTTGACGGCCCGAAACAGCAGTTATGAAGCAGCGGTCACAAAGACCGCTGCTCCATAACCTGTCCGCCTGCTATGAGCCGGCGGACAGACATCGTCGGGAATCAACCCGATCAAGTACGATCGGGTTGATTGACACCTCCCTGCTGGCGGACGATCGGCCGCGAGTCTGCAGGGGGCAGCTTTGCACCAGCAGCTCTTGTGAGCTGCTGGTGCAATGCTGAATACAGAGAGCATATTGCTCTCCACATTCAGCGAGCACTGTCAGATCAAGTCCGCAAGACCTTTGTTAAATAGAGGCCTATATGTTTTAGAGAGCTAAAAGGAAAATAAGCTATTGATATTAATGACTTGTGTAATTATTGTTAGTTTTAATTTAAATTAATTAACATCCTAAAAGTTAAAAACACTGCACGCGTTAACGTTTTTGCGCATTTTGGGTTACACAGGTATAACAAGTTGCAAAATAACTTATTTTGCGCACTTATTAACCCGAGTAGCCCAATAAGTAGGGTTAACATATTGCCGGTTTAAAAAAGGACGCATATGAAAAATACATATGTTAGGGTTCTTATATAAAACCTTTCTTTAAACAGCACTGAAAACAGCCCTGACATGCAGTATGTATTTTTCATATGTGTCTCTTTTTAAAGCGGCAATATGGTCACCCTACCAATAAGCCAAATAACGTTCGTGTTCACGTATTCCCCCATAGAAGTCAATAAAGAAGACAAATAGAAGAAAAAAACAACTAACACCGTAATCTGTAGCACAAAGCCCATGACTTATTCTCCTTCTCGAAAAGTGTACATGAAAATGCGAATATTTCATATTGCAAGAATGTTTTGTTAACAAAATATGTTCTATTTATTTATTTGTAAATAAATATTTCTATATATATGTGATGATTTTTAGACATATATCTATTTATAGCGAGATATGTATATGAATATATAGATAGGTCTAGATATCTCGAGATCTATATATGAATATCTATTTAAAGATTCATCTGAGATTTTGTTTAATGTGCATAAGATTGTAGTGTGAAATATTTTCATTATTTCCATAGTTAAACATATCTGTATACATATAAATCCATTTTCTCTATGTATGTCTATGTGTGTCAATGTAAAATCCCTTCATCTGCTTTTTTTTTTTTCAAACACCCAATCTCCTATCTTTGAGTCATTATAACTTTTCTGTGCAATATATTTTTAAAATAATTTTTATTAGATAGTGTTAATATGAGTGTAACTGTACTTAGTATTTTTGAAGTGTTTTGTGAATTTTTTTGTTGCAGAAAACTGTTAACTACAGCTCTTCGAACGCGGAAAGGAATGTCACATAAAAGACGATTGCGAGTGCAATCACAATTTCTCAAGACTTGTAATATCAGCCCAATGAAAATTGTTTGCAAAAAGACGATAATGCGAGCCGAAAAGACATTCCGTGCGACTTGTAATCTAGCTAAGATATTTATATTTTTTTCTGAACATGTTTAATAGTTTAAACATGTGATTTATTAATTGTTTTAATGATTTCATGAAAACAGTAGACATAAATCGTTTATAAAATGATAATTTGCCAGATTGGCCCCCATTCCATTCTATTAGAAGAGAAAAAATGTATGCAAGCGTGGATGATTTTCTTACCCTCTCTAAATCACGTTCAAGTTACGTATACAGGGCTAGATTGCATGTGGCGCACTAGCGCTAGTGCAAAATAACGCCCAATCTGGTTATGCAAGTATCACTATCTGGTATTACAAGTAGGGATGGGCGAATGAGTGTGATATTATTTAGTGGAGCACTAATATTGCTTGCGTGTAATCTAGCCCATAGCATGTCACAGAACTACATGAAGAACTACACTACTTGCGCACCGTAAGCTTAGCGCTCAAGCGATATCCAACATGAATTTTACTGCGTGCACCGGTAAAAGTCTATTATGTGAGGGATTTATCTCACCTGCTCTGACATGCAGATGGTTATCATGCCCTAGACTATTGGTCAATCAATAAAAAAAAAACTTTGGATTTCTAATGTAAGTGCAAATATAGAAGCATTATTGATTGCAATGTTAATGCAGCATAGTGCTAATATTTCTGCACTCCACTTGTAATCTAGGCCACGATGTTTGCATATCAACAACATTTTTGTGATTAGGTAAACACATAAATAGATATGCCTGAAAGGGGGAAAGCAGGATTTATATTGGCCTTTGTGTTTTGGGAAATATTTCATACACGTTTACAGGTGGAGGCCTATGACAAAAAAATGTGACAGTGCTGTGTCCTACTTACACTCATGTTAATCATTTTAAAAGGACAGTATATTGTAAAATTAATTTTCCTTAATTTGTTTCATGTTATTTGTTATACTAGCTGCAGAGTATAAAATGTATGGGAAATAGCTCATTTAGAATTATTTTTGTATATTAAATAGCTGTCCTTGCTCTTTGTAACCTCAACTAATTAAATTGGGCTGAGATTTCAGGGAGGACAGATCTCAATATTGTATCACTCTATAAAAACACAAAGGCTTCCTTATCTTAAAGGGACATGAAACCCAAAAAAAATATTTTGTGATTCAGACAGAGAATACAATTTTAAACAACTTTCCAATTAACTTCTATTATTTAATTTCCCTCCATCTCTTGTTATTCTTTGCTGAAATGATTATCTAGGTAAGATCAGGAATAACAAAGAACCTAGGTTCTAGCTGCTGATTGGTGGCTGCATATATATTTACTGATTGACGTTGATTCACCCATGTGTACAGTTAGAAACCGGTAGTGCATTGCTGCTCCTTCAACAAATGATAACAAGAGAATAAAACAAATTAGATAATAGAAGTAAAATCAGAAGGTTGTTTAAAATTGTATGTTCTATCTAAATCATGAAAATAAAGCACTCTGCTCTGGCAAGATTATCTATGAGGTCTCTTCTGTACAGCAAAGTCCCTCAAACAATTTTAGAAAAGCAAATTTTAGCTTGAGAACTATTTATTTCACAATGCAGAGTCCTGCACGTAAAGGAGAATTTACCAAATATTTTGCGTGATTTCTTTCCTTGTTGACTAGCTTTTCCTCATCCTGCCTTTTGGCAGCAGTGTTTGCAACAAAGTATAACATTGTTACAAGCATTGTTGCAAACACTGCTGCTGTAGAGTGCTAAAGACAGATGCAAACATTTCAGCTCTTTTTTGTCTTCCTAGGTTTGAACTTCAATTAGGTTTATTGGAATGCAATGTAACTGATATGTTGGTAGTATTTTTTCGTAAATATTTTTTTTATGTGTTTAATAGTATAAGCAGAAAGAGCAGTAGTAAATATTTACACTGCTAAATAATAACATATTTAAACTAGACATACAACATATTGCAGCTCTTAAAAAAGGCTTATCCATCGGTTGGACTGGATAAATTTGAATTAATAAAAGACTTAAACCTTTTTGCACGCAAGTTAGTTTAAAAAAAAATGACAGGACAAAGGGACATCACAGGAATAAGGGCTAGAAAGTACAGAAGATATAGAAGCTATTAATAATGTGGTGTGACTCCTAGATGAGCAAACAGTTTCTACAGAGTTTTCACAAAAATCTAGCCTTAAACCAAAATCAAGCTATATGCCCGCATTATCGTCTGCTCCCCATGAACTCTCTTTCGTTAAATGTGTTGAGAATGACATTGAGAAGATACAGTTTATGGGTGTTGTCAATGGCAATCTCAACAGAACCCAGAGACAGGCCCTTTCTGAACTTTCCACATGTAAGGAAATTGTCATCAAACTGTCCGATAAAGGTGGGAATGTGGTGATAATGGATCAGGAATTTTATATACAGCATGTAAGAAGTATCTTGGATGATCCCTCACATTATGCCATAGTTCAAAGAGTGGAATTTGAGAGGTCATGTAATGAACTACTATTTCTGTTAAATGAGGCAAGACAATTAGGGCTTATTTCTCTTAAAGAATTTAATTACATGTACAAAAAGTTTCCAATTACCCCTACTTTCTACTTTACCCCTAAGCTACATAAAAATCTCCAAATGATGGTATCAGCCAATATGTAGATGAGTTTTTACGACTGTTCCTACCAACATTAACATCCTACGTACAATATACAAACTATGTCTTGCGCAAATTGTACAACATTAAACTCAGTGACAGCACTATCTTTGTAGCTTTGGATATTGAGTCTCTGTACTCCTCGATCCCATATGATGTGGGGCTATATGCAGTCCGACATTTTTTGGAGATGAGGGGTGCAGAGTACCAACAACATACCAAATTAGTATTGAAACTGCTGAAATGTGTGCTCTCAAATAATATATTTGGGTTTAAAGGAAATTTCTATCAACAGTTAAGGGGCACAGCCATGGGAGCGACATGCACGCCCACCTATGCCTGCCTTCACCTTGGACTTTGGGAACAGCAAGAAGTGTTCCGTGGCATGAGTGAGTGGGTGGATAAGCATGTCCTCCTATGCCTGCGCTATGTTGATGTTTTCCTTATGTTATGCGATGGTTAGGAGGAAGAAGTGGAAGAAAAACTGCTTGGCATAAATATACCTCTAGACCAGCTAATATGGCTATTAAATAAACCTCCCAAAAAAATACCTGCAACACACCTAGCTATTCTTCAAATAGTGAGTAACAGTGCTAAAGCATTAATTGCTCAATTTTGGAAACAAGACTAATCCCCTACTATAGCCCAGTGGGTTGATACATACATAAAACTATACAATTGGAGAAATACCACTACATGAAAATAATGCGCAAAGACTTCTTTCATGAATTGCTCTTTGTTTGGGAAGATTACAAACACAACACAACAAATACACTAAATGACTAGTGACATAAGACTTACTTTTATGACAGCTTAGAAGTAACTTTGCTAGATTTCTGGATGAGACATGCACATGGGTTCTACACAACAGATGACAATCTTTCTTTTTTCTACTTTCTTTCTCTTTTCATCTTTCCTTTCTCTCTCTTTTCTGGTAAAAATCAAAACATAATGAGGTTATTGATATTAATATAATGGACCCAATTTTGTACTTTTGAACTTGTCCATATGATGTGAATGTATGCACAACTTATATTACCTCAATAAAAAGTTTACTAAAAAAAATACTTTACAAAGTACAGTTACACTCATAATAACGCTATCTAATAAAAATTATTATAAAAATAAATTGCACACAAAAGTTAGAAGGACTCAAAGATATGAGGTCTCAGGTGTTAGAAAAACAAAGGCAAATGGCTTTTACCTACAGATACATACATATACATGTTTAAATATGTATATGTATTTATGTATAAATTATATATATATATGTATATATATTTATATGTGTGTACAGATGTATGTATATATTTATATGTGTATATATGTATTTACAGACATATATACACATATAAACACATAAATATAGATGTACACACATATAGACATATGTATAAGTGAATTTGAACCCTTTGTTGTCAAGTAGATGAAAACATGTAAAATCATATTAATGCAATATTCATATTTTGTAGAGTTATACTGTGTATTTACTGTAAATATTTCACATGCCAAAGTTCTGCACATACCAGAATATGTTCTAAGTATTTATAAATAGATATTCATATATATATATATATATATATATATATATATATATATATATATGTATATATTTACAGCTATATAAAATCATGTATATATGTAGGTATAAATATATATTGTATATACATATAACATATTAGGCTATGTGAAATATTTATATTTTCATGTTGGGTTAGCGCACTTGAGAATATGCGATCGGGTTTGAGCCCGAGCTCCGTTGACTTATATGGGGGAATATGTTAACACGTGCACAATCTATAAGAAAAAGAAACACAGAGGCGCCAACATGGCCTAGTAACGTCAAGGCAGTTGGATACAAAACATCAGCAAGATAGGAAATATACTCACAAACAAGGCGCACCCAGATGGTGCTATTGTGGCAGACTGGAACTTCAAACAGTGGTCCAGCTCACTGGTGTCTCCAGCCAGATAGAGATGATCCTTAGCGAGGGCCTATCATATGATACCTAGAAGGGCAAAAAAGGCACACACATAGCCCAGTAATGTTTGTACACCGGATACAAAAGGATTCAAGGTTGTACTTAAAGGAAACAAAGCACCACCAGGTGCAATATCAGCAGTACTGGGACCTCTCAGCCGCCCAGTGGACTGTGGAATCCAATAGCCAGGATGCAGAGAATCACCACTTGGGAAGATAGGACCAGCAGAAAAAATATATATATATATACACACTCTGCCCCCGACAGGAGCAGAATAAATGTAAAAAAGCAAGTGTATATTTAAAAACTTTTATTTAAAAACAGCGACGCGTTTCTCAGCCACCACAGGGCTGTTTCCTCAGGCTATGTTAAAATGTTAACAACACGTGCACAATGTTTGAAGTTCATTTAAAAAAAAAAAAAAAAAAACAACAACAACATCATGCTGTATTTTGATATAATCCCAAATTTGAAATGAAATCATTTTGAGGTGCATAATACATATAATATAAATGAATCAACAAATAAAAAACTGCAGCATTTACTCAAAATTTTTAATTTTACTTTATTTATTCCATCAGTCAGAGAAAAAACAAGAGCTGTATTCTCTTCATCCTGCCATGGGCATTGAAGACCTCATAATTTTAGAATGTCAGGAGTTAATTTTTCTTTCTTTTCTTTTTGTATCCTATATTTCTATGTCTGCTATTTTCAACATCTTATCAAAACTATCGAAAAAAGGCAAGGTTTTTGGGAAGAATGTTTTTTTATTATCTACATCTGGAGAACCAGATAGAAGGTGCAATTGGCTCTTCTCAGGAGAATGATTATTTTTATGTGCAAACCTGTCAACACAGAGAGAGAGAAAACAGTGTCCCTATCAAGACACAAACCTGAGGTCGATCAGAAATGATGCTCTAGGATATCTTAAGACATTTTAAATCACTTTTATGTTACTAGATTACCAAATATGACAGACATGTCATGTTTGGTATCAAAATCATCCTTATAATGTCCCAATGGGATTGCTTATAAGGGTATGTGCATTATAGATACATAACTAAAATTATGTTATGCTATAACTTCAGACAGGGCTTGCAATTATTATTTATGGCCAGCAATTAAAAGGGGTTGCTTCCTTCCTTTGCCACTCTGGAAGGGGCCTGGTCAGAAACCTGACCTTAGGAAAAAAATCTATTTAATGGTGATTTTAGCAAAGTAATATTGTCTTTTACAGGGGGAGCTAGGATAGTGTGTCTGTCCATTTTCCATTCCATTCCCCTGGAGTAGAGGCTATTAGTTATAGGTTCTGTTATATTTTCTCCTTTTTTCATTTTGTGTAATTGTGTTGTTAACTCCTTTTTTTTTATTTATATTTTTAATAAGTTTTTTATTGAGGAATGGAAATTACATGAACAAGCATCATACGATTACAGGTAAACAGAATTCAAAACCAAAAAAGGCATGACATAATGATTGTACAAAAACCAACATTATTATTTGATTTTATACAACAAAAAGGTGTACATTAAAAGACCTCCTTTTTCAGTTTTATTTTGTTTTTCTTGTCTGAGATAACATTATGGAGTATCACCCTTTGTATGTTAGAACGGCCACTTTTGGACCGCTGACAACCAGGTAAGATTGGGGTGGGGAATGTGAGGGAAAAGAATTGCAGGGCCACTTTTGGACCCAGTTTGTGAAATTGACATTAAGATTACAAACAAATAGTATACATTGCTTATAAGAACCTTGTGGGTCTGAACTATCAAGGAGCATACAAACTAATATTTGGCAGCTTAGGATCTCCTCAGTAGCTGTAATACATGTTGTAGTATGCATATATCGTAACACTGAGGAACTAATAAAACATTTGTTGGGACCTTTTACAAACCCCCAAATCCATATTGTTAGGGGGCTGGTATGGTTAAAAAAAGGATAAAGCAGACTTTAACTCAGGTAATTGCTTACCATCTTGATTATGTTTCTGTGACGGGGCTAAGAAAAAAAACAAAACCAAAAAAACAATGAAGCATGCCACAGAAGTTAGGTCATTTTATCTCAAGGATTCAATCTGTTGACAAATTGTGACCTTATTAGAGGGGACTAAATACTTGTCAGTTGGGTGGGGGACAGGAATCATATATAATAAGACTCACCAGCCCTGTATCTGTAAACCTGTTAGGCTATATTGTCTGCTGTGTAAAGATACTAGATTAATCCCCTGAATCCGGGCATGCCTTTATTATCTCATCTACAGGTAGCTCGGTAGTGGCAATAATATACCATGGAATATGAATTACAGACTATGTATATGTGGTTATAGGAGCCCCTGTTAACTTCTTTTTTATGTAAGTGCACTGTGAGAGGCCTACTTATCAAGCCGTCAACTGTGCTACATTCGACAGCACCAATACGCTCGCCTGACATTGCCTAACATTGCGGCCGTGGACCTGAATATGCTCTCCATATTTATATAAAAAGCTGTCAAAAAGCCGCGCACCAAGTACGGGGCGATGAGCAGCGGACTGTTGTTAACTAAACAGTCATCGATCTCGCTGCTATTCGGCTTTTTCCCAGCTTTATTTATATCCTGTCACACCGCCACTATACTAAAATGTTTAACCCCTATCCCGCCGCTCCCGGACCCTGCCACAACTAAATAAAGTTATTAACCCCCCATCCCGCTGCTCCTGGAGCCCACCGCAACTCTAATAAATGTATTAACCCCTATCCCGCTGCTCCCGGAGCCCACCGCAAATCTAATAAAGTTATTAACCCCTATTCCGTCAATACGATCCAATCAGCCAATAGGATTGAGCTTGCATTCTATTGGCTATTCCAATCAGCCAATAGAATGCAAGCTCAATCCTATTGGCTGATTGAATCAGCCAATAGGATGAAAGCTCAATCCTATTGGCTGATTGCAACAGCCAATAGGATTTTTTCAACCTTAATTCCAATTGGCTGATAGAATTCTATCAGCCAATTAGAATCTAAGGGATGACATCTTGGATGACATCATTTAAAGGAAACTTCATTGTTCAAGAAGACGTCGATTAAAGAGGATGCTCCGCGCCAGATGTCTTGAAGATGGAGCCGCTCCGTGCCGGATGGATAAAGATAGAAGATGCCGTCTGGATGAAGACTTCGGCCCACTTGGATGAAAACTTCTGCCGGCTTCGCTGAGGACTTCTGCCGCTTCGTTGAAGATGGATGTCAGGTCTTCAAAAACTGTAAGTGGATCTTCGGGGGTTAGTGTTAGGTTTTTTTAAGGGTTTATTGGGTGGGTTTTAATTTTAGATTAGGGACTTTGGGCGGAAAAAGAGCTAAATGCCCTTTTAAGGGTAATGCCCATCCAAATGCCCTTTTCAGGGCAATGGGGAGCTTAGTTTTTTTTAGATAGAATTTTATTTGGGGGGGTTGGTTGTGTGGGTGGTGGGTTTTACTGTTGGGGGTATTTGTATTTTTATTTACAGGTAAAAGAGCTGATTTCTTTGGGGCAATGCCCCACAAAAGGCCCTTTTAAGGGCCATTGGTAGTTTATTGTAGACTAGGGTTTTTTTTTTACTTTGGGGTGGTTTTTATTTTGATAGGGCTATTAGATTAGGTGTAATTAGTTTAAATATTTGATAATTTATTTTTTATTTTTTGTAACTTAGTATTTATTTTTTTGTAACTAACGGCTAGATTTGGAGTTTGGCGGTAAAAGGGCTGTTAACGCTCCGCGGGTTTTTTTCTGGCCGCACCATAAATTTAACTCTGGTATCGAGAGTTCAAACAAATGCTGCGTTAGGCTCCAAAAAAGGAGCGTAGAGCATTTTTACCGCAAATACAACTCTCGATACCAGAGTTGCTTACGGACGCGGCCGGCCTCAAAAACGTGCTCGTGCACGATTCTCCCATAGGAAACAATGGGGCTGTTTGAGCTGAAAAAAAACCTAACACCTGCAAAAAAGCAGCGTTCAGCTCCTAACGCAGCCCCATTGTTTCCTATGGGGAAACACTTCCTACGTCTGCACCTAACACTCTAACATGTACCCCGAGTCTAAACACCCCTAACCTTACACTTATTAACCCCTAATCTGCCGCCCCCCGCTATCGCTGACCCCTGCATTACACTTTTAACCCCTAATCTGCCGCTCCGTAAACCGCCGCCACCTACGTTATCCCTATGTACCCCTAATCTGCTGCCCTAACATCGCCGACCCCTATGTTATATTTATTAACCCCTAATCTGCCCCCCACAACGTCGCCGACACCTACCTACACTTATTAACCCCTAATCTGCCGAGCGGACCTGAGCGCTACTATAATAAAGTTATTAACCCCTAATCCGCCTCACTAACCCTATCATAAATAGTATTAACCCCTAATCTGCCCTCCCTAACATCGCCGACACCTACCTTCAATTATTAACCCCTAATCTGCCGACCGGAGCTCACCGCTATTCTAATAAATGTATTAACCCCTAAAGCTAAGTCTAACCCTAACACTAACACCCCCCTAAGTTAAATATAATTTTTATCTAACGAAATAAATTAACTCTTATTAAATAAATGATTCCTATTTAAAGCTAAATACTTACCTGTAAAATAAATCCTAATATAGCTACAATATAAATTACATTTATATTATAGCTATTTTAGGATTAATATTTATTTTACAGGTAACTTTGTATTTATTTTAACCAGGTACAATAGCTATTAAATAGTTAAGAACTATTTAATAGTTACCTAGTTAAAATAATTACAAATTTACCTGTAAAATAAATCCTAACCTAAGATATAATTAAACCTAACACTACACTATCAATAAATTAATTAAACACAATTCCTACAAATAAATACAATTAAATAAACTATCTAAAGTACAAAAAATAAAAAAGAACTAAGTTACAGAAAATAAAAAAATATTTACAAACATAAGAAAAATATTACAACAATTTTAAACTAATTACACCTACTCTAAGCCCCCTAATAAAATAACAAAGACCCCCAAAATAAAAAATTCCCTACCCTATTCTAAAATACAAAAATTACAAGCTCTTTTACCTTACCAGCCCTGAACAGGGCCCTTTGCGGGGCATGCCCCAAGAATTTCAGCTCTTTTGCCTGTAAAAAAAAAACATACAATACCCCCCCCCAACATTACAACCCACCACCCACATACCCCTAATCTAACCCAAACCCCCTTAAATAAACCTAACACTAATCCCCTAAAGATCTTCCTACCTTGTCTTCACCATCCAGGTATCACCGATCCGTCCTGGCTCCAAGATCTTCATCCAACCCAAGCGGGGGTTGGCGATCCATAATCCGGTGCTCCAAAGTCTTCCTCCTATCCGGCAAGAAGAGGACATCCGGACCGGCAAACATCTTCTCCAAGCGGCATCTTCTATGTTCTTCCATCCGATGACGACCGGCTCCATCTTGAAGACCTCCAGCGCGGATCCATCCTCTTCTTCCGACGACTAGACGACGAATGACGGTTCCTTTAAGGGACGTCATCCAAGATGGCGTCCCTCGAATTCCGATTGGCTGATAGGATTCTATCAGCCAATCGGAATTAAGGTAGGAATATTCTGATTGGCTGATGGAATCAGCCAATCAGAATCAAGTTCAATCCGATTGGCTGATCCAATCAGCCAATCAGATTGAGCTCGCATTCTATTGGCTGATCGGAACAGCCAATAGAATGCGAGCTCAATCTGATTGGCTGATTGGATCAGCCAATCGGATTGAACTTGATTCTGATTGGCTGATTCCATCAGCCAATCAGAATATTCCTACCTTAATTCCGATTGGCTGATAGAATCCTATCAGCCAATCGGAATTCGAGGGACGCCATCTTGGATGACGTCCCTTAAAGGAACCGTCATTCGTCGTCTAGTCGTCGGAAGAAGAGGATGGATCCGCGCTGGAGGTCTTCAAGATGGAGCCGGTCGTCATCGGATGGAAGAACATAGAAGATGCCGCTTGGAGAAGATGTTTGCCGGTCCGGATGTCCTCTTCTTGCCGGATAGGAGGAAGACTTTGGAGCACCGGATTATGGATCGCCAACCCCCGCTTGGGTTGGATGAAGATCTTGGAGCCAGGACGGATCGGTGATACCTGGATGGTGAAGACAAGGTAGGAAGATCTTTAGGGGATTAGTGTTAGGTTTATTTAAGGGGGTTTGGGTTAGATTAGGGGTATGTGGGTGGTGGGTTGTAATGTTGGGGGGGGGGGTATTGTATGTTTTTTTTTACAGGCAAAAGAGCTGAAATTCTTGGGGCATGCCCCGCAAAGGGCCCTGTTCAGGGCTGGTAAGGTAAAAGAGCTTGTAATTTTTGTATTTTAGAATAGGGTAGGGAATTTTTTATTTTGGGGGTCTTTGTTATTTTATTAGGGGGCTTAGAGTAGGTGTAATTAGTTTAAAATTGTTGTAATATTTTTCTTATGTTTGTAAATATTTTTTTATTTTCTGTAACTTAGTTCTTTTTTATTTTTTGTACTTTAGATAGTTTATTTAATTGTATTTATTTGTAGGAATTGTGTTTAATTAATTTATTGATAGTGTAGTGTTAGGTTAATTGTAGGTAATTGTAGGTAGTTTATTTAATTATTTTATTGATAGGGTAGTGTTAGGTTTAATTATATCTTAGGTTAGGATTTATTTTACAGGTAAATTTGTAATTATTTTAACTAGGTAACTATTAAATAGTTCTTAACTATTTAATAGCTATTGTACCTGGTTAAAATAAATACAAAGTTACCTGTAAAATAAATATTAATCCTAAAATAGCTATAATATAAATGTAATTTATATTGTAGCTATATTAGGATTTATTTTACAGGTAAGTATTTAGCTTTAAATAGGAATCATTTATTTAATAAGAGTTAATTTATTTCGTTAGATAAAAATTATATTTAACTTAGGGGGGTGTTAGTGTTAGGGTTAGACTTAGCTTTAGGGGTTAATACATTTATTAGAATAGCGGTGAGCTCCGGTCGGCAGATTAGGGGTTAATAATTGAAGTTAGGTGTCGGCGATGTTAGGGAGGGCAGATTAGGGGTTAATACTATTTATGATAGGGTTAGTGAGGCGGATTAGGGGTTAATAACTTTATTATAGTAGCGCTCAGGTCCGCTCGGCAGATTAGGGGTTAATAAGTGTAGGTAGGTGTCGGCGACGTTGTGGGGGGCAGATTAGGGGTTAATAAATATAATATAGGGGTCGGCGATGTTAGGGGCAGAAGATTAGGGGTACATAGGGATAACGTAGGTGGCGGCGATTTGCGGTCGGAAGATTAGGGGTTAATTATTTTAAGTAGCTTGCGGCGACGTTGTGGGGGGCAAGTTAGGGGTTAATAAATATAATATAGGGGTCAGCGGGGTTAGGGGCAGCAGATTAGGGGTACATAAGTATAACGTAGGTGGCGGTCGGCAGATTAGGGGTTAAAAATTTTAATCGAGTGGCGGCGATGTGGGGGGACCTCGGTTTAGGGGTACATAGGTAGTTTATGGGTGTTAGTGTACTTTAGGGCACAGTAGTTAAGAGCTTTATAAACCGGCGTTAGCCAGAAAGCTCTTAACTCCTGCTTTTTTCAGGCGGCTGGAATCTTGTCGTTAGAGCTCTAACGCTCACTGCAGAAACGACTCTAAATACCAGCGTTAGAAAGATCCCATTGAAAAGATAGGCTACGCAAATGGCGTAGGGGGATCTGCGGTATGGAAAAGTCGCGGCTGTAAAGTGAGCGTTAGACCCTTTAATCAATGACTCCAAATACCGGCGGTAGCCTAAAACCAGCGTTAGGAGCCTCTAACGCTGGTTTTGACGGCTACCGCCGAACTCTAAATCTAGGCCTATGTGTTTGCTATTTTGTGTAACTTAGTTGTTAGTTTTTTGTAACTTTGTAATTTTGAATAGTAGATTTAAATTATTTGAGTAGGGTTAGGTTTTTAACTATATAATATAGTTAATTTAATTTGTAGTTTAATGTAATTTTAGTATAACAGTTAGTGTACGTTAATTATTAGTTTAATATAGTTTAATGTAATTTTAGTATAATAGTTAGGGTAGGTTAATTATTAGTTTAATATAGTTTAATGTAATTTTAGTATAATAGTTAGGGTAGATTAATTAATAGTTTAATATAGCTTAATGTAATTTTAGTATAATAGTTAGGGTAGGTAATTAATAGTTTAATATAGTTTAATTTAAATATAAAGGTAAGTTTAAATTTATTATAAGATAGGGATGATGTAATTTTAATGTACAGCGGGTTGTTAGGTTTAGGGGTTAATAGGTTAATTTAGTTTATGGCGATGTGGGGGGCTGGCGGTTTAGGGGTTCATAGATTTAGTAAGTGGTAGTGATGTGGGAGGCCAGGGGTTTAGGGGTTAATATATTTATTTAGTTGCGGAGGGCTCCGGGAGAAGCGGGATAGGGGTTAATAACTTTATTAGAGTTGCGGTGGGCTCCGGGAGCGGCGGGATAGGGGTTAATATATTTATTTAGGTTGAGGCGGGGTCCAGCGGAATAGTGGTTAATAACATTATGTAGGTTGCAGCGATGTCGGGGAGCGGCGGCATAGGGGTTGATAACATTATGTAGGTTGCGACGATGTTGGGGGCAGCAGATTAGGGGTGTTTAGACTCAGGGCTAATGTTAGGGTGTTAGGTGTAAACGTTACCATAGAAATCAATGGGATATCTGGCAGCATCGAACATGAGCTTTCGCTGCTTTCAGACTCCCATTGATTCCTATGGCATCCGCGGCCTCCAGGGCGGCGGATTTAAAACCAGGTACGCCTGGCCGGAATAGTGTCGAGCGTACCTGTTAGCAGTTTGATAACTTGCAAAAGTTGTCAGATAGTGCCGAATTTGTATTCGGAACATCTGTAATGACGTAAGCATTGATCTGTGTCGGATTGAGACCGACGGATCATATGTTACGTCACAGATTTCAACTTTTGCCGGTCTGTAGGCTTTGATAAATAAGGCGAATCAGGCTCGCCACAATTAGGCTGCGGAATTCCAGCATATTTGTGGTTGACGGCTTGATAAATAGGCCTCTGAGTCTTTTTTGTTCATAATATATGTTTCTTTCTTTATTCAGTTTTAGCCTTTGTCTAATATTTGAACCACGTTACCGAAGAGACTAGTAATAACAGAATTGAGTTTTTAGATACATTTTTGCCAAATTGTGTTTTGGGATATTTAATCTGTTAGTCTGGGTTTTTCTTTAGGATTTCCCATATAATAATCTTATAGTGGTGACAGAAGAGATAGTTTAGTGTGGGCGGCATTAAAGGGAAGTTTGGGGATTTTTCAGGGTCTAGTACAGATGAGAGAGTGTGCTTGTTAACCCTTGCACCCACTGAACTAAGTCACTGGCCTACATGGAGTGTCTAGACTGTGACAAACTGGTTATGGGCGGAAAGGGTTGGCTAACCCTCTCTGTGACAAACTGGTAATAGTTTCAGGATTGGTAAAACTCAGTACGTCACAAGCATGAAGACTGAATGCATTATTTTATTACTTTACATGTATTTTTAATTACTCTGATTTTGTTTTTTAACCCACTTTTAAAGTAAGTAATTTTATATTTAAAGGATGATATTTTATAAAAGTATTCTAGTTTTATTATTGTGTGTTCCTGTCCACCATGGTTTCCTAATAGTTTCATTGTCTGTTTAAATAGCTTTTGCTTAACATTTTTGATGCAAAGAAACAGATTTGTATATGTTTAATCGCTGTTCTTTCATATGAACGAGAGAAAATGCATGATTTTAACATCCTAATTTTTCCATACCCTCTGCATCTGCTCAAGCACTACCCAGACATCTCTGGAACCAAAGAGCCCTATAAACCGTCTTTACTTTACCAGACATACCTCCTGCATTGCACTAATGTATACATTCTGGCAGAGAGCTTATATTTCACGCTGTCACAAGCAGACTAAAATGGTAAAATGTCTTTAGATGGGAAGGTATTTATATCTGTGAGGCTTCTGCCTGGGTAGGTAAAAATGACAGAAAAAACTTATAGAGGAAATTGTTTAGCAGAGCAGAGATTAGCAAAATACCTGACTTCAACATAGCAGGGGAATTAGCTAATGCGTCCCAAAATAATCTATATTAAAATAAATGCCATTGTGAGATCTGCTGGACGTCAGAAACCAGGAGGCCAGAGCCCTGAAGCCGTATTATAGGCCCATAAAATACAATAGTTGTCCAAATCACCACTGATGTGGCCCCATAATATTACAGGCTCCTCCAAGACTTTCACATAGGTTTAATTTACTCACACGTACCCTCTCATGCTTATTACTGTTAATTCTGTTTGCTCATATGCACCCACTCTCATTTACAGCAGGACTTATTGCCCATACACACTCATACTGATTCGAATGCACACTCACTCTAATGATGCTTACATTTATATGTGCCTTCACACTTCACATGTGGACTCACTCACACTCACTTTGGTGTAGGCGTTGTCACAATAGCGCTATTATATAAAGAGATCCACATTGTGAGAAATATAGCAGGTGAAATGTTCTAAAGGGTTGAAATAACTGTTAGAAAGCAGTCCCGCCAAGATATGTTTTACTTCACTTAACTGTAGGAGGGGATAATTCTCTGCCAATTGGTGAAATGTCAAAAGCAGCATCGCCATCTGCAGCGAAGGTGTAATGTAAATGATCCCTTTACACAGTACTGAATGACAATACAATTTACATGTGTGAACTGAAACTCAACCTTTTTTGTTACAATACTGTACTTGTACATGAATAATATACCTATATGAGCTGGGGGGTTGTGGGTATATTGTCTGTGTGTGTATATAGTGTGTTATATGTGTGTATTATATTCTAAAATACTATCGGCTAGATCACGAGTCTGGCGTTAGGCTTAAAAAGCAGAGTTGGCCGGTCCCAACGCTGCTTTTTAACACCCGCTGGTATTACGAGTCTTGAAGGTACAGGTGTACCGCTCACTTTTTTGGCCAGACTCGGAAATACCGCAAATCCACTTACGTCAATTGCGTATCCTCTTTTTTCAATGGGACTTGCATATCGGCGGTATTACGAGTCTGCCAAAAAGTGAGCGGTAGACTCTCTCCTGTCAAGACTGGTACCGCATTTTAAAGTCAGTAGTTAAGAGTTTTACACTACAACGCTGTAGCATAAAACTCTTAACTAAAGTGCTAAAAAGTACACTAACACCCATAAACTACCTATTAACCCCTAAACCGAGGCCCCCCCCCACATCGCAAACACTTTAAAAAATGTTTTACCCCAATCTGCCGAACCGGACATCGCCGCCACTATAATAAATATATTAACCCCTAAACCGCCGCACTCCCGCCTCGCAAACACTAGTTAAATTTTATTAACCTCTACCTACCTACATTTATTAACCCCTAATCTGCCGCCCCAGACGTCGCCGCCACTATATTAAAGTTATTAACCCCTAAATCTAAGTCTAACCCTAACCCCCCAACTTAAATATAATTTAAATAAATATAAATAAAATAACTATCATTAACTAAATTATTCCTATTTAAAACTAAATACTTACATATAAAATAAACCCTAAGATAGCTACAATATAACTAATAGTTACATTGTAGCTAGCTTAGGGTTTATTTTTATTTTACAAGAAAGTTTGTATTTATTTTAACTAGGTAGAATAGTTACTAAATAGTTATTAACTATTTAATAACTACCTAGCTAAAATAAAGACAAAAGTACCTGTAAAATAAAACCTAACCTAAGTTACAATTACACCTAACACTACCACTATAATTAAATTAATTCCCTAAATTAAATAAAATTATCTAAAGTACAAAAAAACAAACACTAAATTACAGAAAATAATAAAAAAAATTACAAGATTTTTAAACTAATTACACCTAATCTAATCCCCCTAACAAAATAAACCCCCCCCCCCCACCAAAAAAAGCCCTACCCTACACTAAATTACAAATAGCCCTTAAAAGGGCCTTTTGCGGGGCATTGCCCCAAAGTAATAAGCTCTTTTACCTGTAAAAAAAATTGCAAATCCCCCCCAACATTAAAACCCACCACCCACACAACCAACCATACTCTAAAACCCACCCAATCCCCCCTTAAAAAACCTAATACTAACCCCCTGAAGATCGACCTACCGGGAGATGTCTACATCCAACCGGGCAGAAGTATTCATCCAGACGGCATCTTCTATCTTCATCCATCCAGCGCGGAGCGGGTCCTTCTTCAAGACATCCGACGCGGAGCATCCTCTTCTTCCGACGGCTACGACTGAATGAAGGTTCCTTTAAATGATGTCATCCAAAATGGCGTCCCTTCAATTCCAATTGGCTGATAGAATTCTATCAGCCAATCGGAATTAAGGTAGAAAAAATCCTATTGGCTGATGCAATCAGCCAATAGGATTGAGCTTGCATTCTATTGGCTGATTGGAACAGCCAATAGAATGCCAGCTCAATCCTATTGGCTGATTGCATCAGCCAATAGGATTGAACTTCAATCCTATTGGCTGATCCAATCAACCAATAGGATTTTTTCTACCTTAATTCCGATTGGCTGATATTCAGCCAATCGGAATTGAAGGGACGCCATCTTGGATGACATCACTTAAAGGTACCTTCATTCAGTCGTAGCCATCGGAAGAAGAGGATGCTCCGCGTCGGATGTCTTGAAGATGGACCCGCTCCGCACATGATGGATGAAGATAGAAGATGCCGTCTGGATGAAGACTTCTGCCCGTCTGGAGGACCACTTCTGCCCGGCTTGGATGAAGACTTCTGCCCATCTGGAGGACCACTTCTGCCCGGCTTGGATGAAGATGTCTCCCGGTAAGTCGATCTTCAGGGGGTTAGTGTTAGGTTTTTTAAGGGGGGATTTGGTGGGTTTTAGAGTAGGGTTGGTTGTGTGGGTGGTGGGTTTTAATGTTTGGGGGGGGGATTTGTAATTTTTTTTACAGGTAAAAGAGCTAATTACTTTGGGGCAATGCCCCGCAAAAGGCCCTTTTCAGGGCTATTTGTAATTTAGTATAGGGTAGGGCTTTTTTTAATTTTGGGGGGGCTTTTTTATTTTGTTAGGGGGATTAGATTAGGTGTAATTAGTTTAAAAATCTTGTATTTTTTTATTATTTTCTGTAATTTAGTGGGGTTTTTTGTACTTTAGATAATTTTATTTAATTTAGGGAATTAATTTAATTATAGTGTAGTGTTAGGTGTAATTGTAACTTAGGTTAGGTTTTATTTTACAGGTACTTTTGTCTTTATTTTAGCTAGGTAGTTATTAAATAGTTACTAACTATTTAGTAACTATTCTACCTAGTTAAAATAAATACAAACTTGCCTGTAAAATAAAAATAAACCCTAAGCTAGCTATAATGCTACAATATAACTATTAGTTATATTGTAGCTATCTTATGGTTTATTTTATAGGTAAGTATTTAGTTTTAAATAGGAATAATTTAGTTAATGATAGTTATTTTTATTTAGATTTATTTAAATTATATTTAAGTTAGGGGGTGTTAGGGTTAGACTTAGGTTTAGGGGTTAATAACTTTAATATAGTGGCAGCGACGTTGGGGGCGGCAGATTAGGGGTTAAGAAGTGTAGGTAGGTTGTGGTGACATTGGGGGCGGCAGATTAGGGGTTAATAAATATAATGTAGGTGTCAGCGATGTTGGGGGAAGCAGATTAGGGGTTCATACGTATAATGTAGGTGGCGGCAATGTTCGAAGCGGCAGATTAGGGGTTAATAATATAATGTAGGTGTCGGCGATGTCGGGGCGGCAGATTAGGGGTTAATAAGTGTAAGATTAGGGGTGTTTAGACTCGGGGTTCATGTTAGGGTGTTAGGTGTAGACATAAATGTATTTTCCCCATAGGAATCAATGGGGCTGCGTTAGCAGCTAAGCGCTGCTTTTTTGCAGGTGTTAGGTTTTTTTCCAGCCGGCTCTCCCCCATTGATTCTTATGGGGAAATCGTGCACGAGCACGTTCAGCCAGCTCACCGCTAACATAAGCAGCTCTGGTATTGAGGTGAGATGTGGAGCAAAATTTTGCTCTACAATCACTTTTTTGCGGTTAACGCCGGGTTTGGAAAAACCTGTAATACCAGCGCTGTCTGTAAGTGAGCGATGAGCATAAACTGCTCGTTAGCACCGCACAGCTTCTAACGCCAAACTCGTAATCTAGCCGTATGTTATGTATTTAAAGTTAGTTTGTTTAAATAAATGTGTTTTTAACTTTTGACTTGTCTTTTCATTTTAGGAACACAATTTTGTGCACTGAATATTTATATTTTTTCTTTTACAATAGTGCATTTTTTTAAACTTTACATTATGTAAACCGTGTGTTTACAAATAGACATCTTTTTAACATTGTGATATTAATTAAAGGGAGATGGAATCCAACAATTTTCTTTCAGGATTAAATTCAGCTAGGACGTACAATTTTAAACAACTTTACAATTTACTTCTTTTATCTAATTTGCTTTGTTCTCTTGGTATCCTTTTGTTGAAAATAATACCTACGTAGGCTAAGGAGCTGGGAACTAGTTGCTGATTGGTGGCTGCATATATACCTCTTGTCATTAGCTTACATATGTGTTAAGCTAGTTCTCAGTAGTGAATTGCTGCTCCCTCAATAAAGGATACCACGAGAATGAAAATTGTTTAAACTTGTATGCTGTATCTGAATCATGAAATAAAAAAAATATGGGTTTTATATCCCTTTAATAACAGGTTTATACCAATGCAGACGCAATATTAGAAGTAAACCTGCTTAGTAACCTGTATTATAATGGAGAGCATCGCCGGGAGTTTCTAATGTACTAAACAATATCCACCAGATTAGTTGCACCTTTTTATAGATACCTCTCTTACCAGCTCAGTGGCAAAATGACCAATATACTGAATGTACAGTGAAACTTAGCTTGCAAGTAGATTATTTGAGATCTTACTAAACAGAAATATGTTTTATATTTACTGAACACACAGTATATGTTGTGTAAGGAGTCTTATGTCCCCTCCACACTGCCGAGATACAAATTTAACTGCAATGTGGTTGAATTACTGTAAACGCGGTGAGCCCTATACTATCCCATGGAAGGCACATGGCCACTCGTCTGTACAGAAAGGGTCAGACAATGAGGCCCATTTATCAAGCTCAGTATGGAGCTTGTGGGCCCGTGTTTCTGGCGAGTGTTCAGACTTGCCAGAAACAGCAGTTATGACACAGCGGTCTAAAGACCGCTACTTCATAACCCTGTTCACCCGCTCTGAGCAGACGGACAGGAATCACCACAATTCAACCAGATCGAGTATGATCGGCTTGATTGACACCTCCCTGCTGGCGGCCGATTGGCTCTTGTGAGCTGCTGGTACAATGCTGAATACGGAGAGCGTATTGCTCTCCGCATTGAGCTAGGTCTTGCGGACCTGATCCGCACTGTCGGATCAGGTCCGCAAGACCTTTGATACATAGGCCTCAATTTCTTTTATAATATTTTGCCTGGCGGATTGTGAGACTGATATGAACATTTATCTTGGATCTGACAATTATTTGAACATCAGGCTCTTTAACTAACCCTCCCTAGTCAATATTGCTTAGTCATACACAGGACTGAATTTAATTCACTCACAGCCACTCCATTGATTCTAACACACTTATATTTGTCCTCATATTCAAACTACACCCTCAAACACACACTTAATCACTGACTCTCACATTGCAATACCATGCTTCAAGTAAGCATCATGGATTAATGGCTGAGAGTAAGGTGACCTCTAATGGAGCATCTATCTCTAGTTTCCCTGTTTAATCATAAAGGTCAATTTGTTTTAAGAGAAGCATTTCTTTCAAATAAAAGACTACCACATTTTTTTTCTTTCAAAGAGGTTTTATGGGGCCACTGTTCCCTACTCTGCATTACTTAGAGGTATATAAGACCTTTAATTTGAAAGAAGGGGATCCCCTCATTTGAATAAGTGTTCATATGCCCCTTTAACAAACAGGTGACATCTGCCTTACTAGGTAATAGGCTAGATTTTGAGAAGGGGTATTGGGGCTCTTTTATAAACCATCTCTCTCCCCAAAAGCACCCAAAGGACATGGATCCCATTTTGAAAAATTTTTCTTTTTAAACAGTGGTTTTATGCCCCTTTCATTAAAAACTGACATAAAACTACAGTAATCTACTTAATTTATGAGGGAAAAGGAACTAAATGCTCCTCATCTAAGCATAAAGATTTTTTTGCTAGTTTGTCCAGTTTTTTTTTTTTTTCCAAATTCTACTCTGTAGACCTATTACTTATTTCAAGAAGATTTTTTTGGCTATTTGCTTGGATGTTGTTTAAGTTCTTGCATATGCTCAGTTAAGGTAAAATAACCAGCAAATAACCAGATTTTCTTTTAAATATAAAATTAAGATCACATTGCTAAATAATGCCATTTAAACACAAATTAAATCTAAATGTTCATTTAAAATTTCAATGGAGTCTTTGAAGGTTTATAAATTATAAACTTAATCAAAATTATATTAAATTATTTGTTTAACACATTATAAATTAATATTATTGGTTAAGTGGAAAAATGTGTATTCAAGCACATTAGGTAGGCAGTTATCTCCAAGGGGCCGATTTATTATGCCCCGAATGCTGCTATATGCCTTGAGGCTCGCTGGAAACATAAGTTAAGACCGCTGCTTCTTAACTCGTCCGCTACCTCTGAGGCCGCGAGGCGGTAGACAGCAATCTGCTTGATCACATACAATCGGGTTGATTGACACCCCCTGAAGCTGCAGGGGGCAGTATTGCACAAGCATTTCACAAGGAATGCTTGTGCAATGATAAATGCTGATAAATCGGCCCCAAACAGTCAATTACTTATATGTCATGTTTTACCTTTGCTTTGGCTGTGTATCTTTTGCTTCTATGAAGTTGTCTGCAATTCACCATTTTTTTGTTTATATATATATATATATATGTTTTCATTTCTTTTTTTGTGTTTATATAAAATTGGACTAGATGCTATTTAATAATTTTCTAATAATTCAATTTATATTTTTTTCTTATTGATTGCAATTGCTTTGAAATAAGTAAACAACAAACATTTAGCGGTCGATTTATGAAGCAGCGGACCCTGCTTTCGACCCACTCCACTTCAGGTCCACCTGAAGTTAAGAAGCAGCGGTCCTAAGACCGTTGCTCCTTAACTCGTCCGCCACCTCTGAGGTGGCGGACAGCAATCAGCCCGATTGAATACGATCGGGTTGATTGACACCCCCTGCTATGGCCGCAAATCTGCAGGGGGCAGTATTGCACCAGCAGTTCTTGTAGCGGTGTATGCTGTCGGCATTTATCGATGTGCGGTGGACATGATATGCTACATCGTAGCATGTCCATCCGCACTTTAATAAATTGACCCCTTTATATTCAATGCAATATTTTTGTGAACAAATTTAGGCCTAGATTTGGAGTTTGGCAGTAGCCGTGAAAACCAGCGTTAGAGTCTCCTAACGCTGGTTTTAGGCTACCGCCGGTATTTGGAGTCAGTCAGGAAAGGGTCTAACGCTCACTTTTCAGCCGCGACTTTTCCATACCGCAGATCCCCTTACGTCAATTGCGTATCCTATCTTTTCAATGGGATCTTCCTAACTCCGGTATTTAGAGTCGTGTCTGAAGTGAGCGTTAGAAATCTAATGACAAAACTCCAGCCGCAGAAAAAAGTCAGTAGTTAAGAGCTTTCTGGGCTAACGCCGGTTCATAAAGCTCTTAACTACTGTACTCTAAAGTACACTAACACCCATAAACTACCTATGTACCCCTAAACCGAGCCCCCCCCACATCGCCGACACTCGATTAAATTTTTTTAACCCCTAATCTGCCGACCGCCACCTACGTTATCCTTATGTACCCCTAATCTGCTGCCCCTAACACTGCCGACCCCTATATTATATTTATTAACCCCTAACCTGCCCCCCTCAATGTCGCCGCCAGCTACCTACACTTATTAACCCCTAATCTGCCGTCCGCACGCCGCCGCCAGCTACATTATAGCTATGTACTCCTAATCTGCTGCCCCTAACACCGCCGACCCCTATATTATATTTATTAACCCCTAACCTGCCCCCTCAACGTCGCCTCCACCTGCCTACACTTATTAACCCCTAATCTGCCGAGCGGATCTCACCGCTACTATAATAAAGTTATTAACCCCTAATCCGCCTCACTCCCGCCTCAATAACCCTATAATAAATAGTATTAACCCCTAATCTGCCCTCCCTAACATCGCCGACACCTAACTTCAAGTAGTAACCCCTAATCTGCCGATCGGAGCTCACTGCTAATCTAATAAATTTTTTAACCCCTAAAGCTAATTTTAACCCTAACCCTAACACCCCCCTAAGTTAAATATAATTTTATTCTAACGAAATAAATTAACTCTTATTAAATAAATTATTCCTATTTAAAGCTAAATACTTACCTGTAAAATAAATCCTAATATAGCTACAATATAAATTATAATTATATTGTAGCTATTTTAGGATTAATATTTATTTTACAGGCAACTTTGTATTTATTTTAACCAGGTACAATAGCTATTAAATAGTTAAGAACTATTTAATAGCTAAAATAGTTAAAATAATTACAAAATTACCTGTAAAATAAATCTTAACCTAAGTTAAAATTAAACCTAACACTACACTATCAATAAATTAATTAAATACAATACCTACAATTATCTACAATTAAACCTAACACTACACTATCAATAAATTAATTAAATAAACTATCTACAATTATCTACAATTAAACCTAACACTACACTATCAATAAATTATTTAAATAAAATATCTACAAATAACTGCAATGAAATAAACTAACTAAAGTACAAAAAATAAAAAAGAACTAAGTTACAAAAAATAAAAAAATATTTACAAACATTAGAAAAATATTACAACAATTTTAAACTAATTACACCTACTCTAAGCCCCCTAATAAAATAACAAAGCCCCCCAAAATAAAAAATGCCCTACCCTATTCTAAATTAAAAAAGTTCAAAGCTCTTTTACCTTACCAGCCCTGAACAGGGCCCTTTGCGGGGCATGCCCCAAGAAATTCAGCTCTTCTGCCTGTAAAAAAAAAACATACAATACCCCCCCCAACATTACAACCCACCACCCACATACCCCTAATCTAACCCAAACCCCCCTTAAATAAACCTAACACTAAGCCCCTGAAGATCTTCCTACCTTATCTTCACCCTGCCAGGTTCACCGATCCGTCCTCGGAAGTCTTGATCCAAGCCTCGGAAGTGTTGATCCAAGCCCAAGCGGGGGGCTGAAGAGTGACGTCCATCCTCGGGCTGAATTCTGGATCCAAGCGGCGACTGAAGAAATCCATCCTCGGGCTGAAGTCGGAAGTCCATCATCTGGATGAAGTCTTCTATCAAGCCGCATCTTCAATCTTCTTCTTCTGGAGCGGAGCGGAACCGTCATTCGTCAAGACTTCCGAGGACGGATCGGTGAACCTGGCAGGGTGAAGATAAGGTAGGAAGATCTTCAGGGGCTTAGTGTTAGGTTTATTTAAGGGGGGTTTGGGTTAGATTAGGGGTATGTGGGTGGTGGGTTGTAATGTTGGGGGGGGGTATTGTATGTTTCTTTTTAAAGGCAAAAGAGCTGAATTCTTTGGGGCATGCCCCGCAAAGGGCCCTGTTCAGGGCTGGTAAGGTAAAAGAGCTTTGAACTTTTGTAATTTAGAATAGGGTAGGGCATTTTTTTATTTTGGGGGGCTTTGTTATTTTATTAGGGGGCTTAGAGTAGGTGTAATTAGTTTAAAATTGTTGTAATATTTTTCTAATGTTTGTAAATATTTTTTTATTTTTTGTAACTTAGTTAGTTTATTTCATTGTATTTATTTGTAGATATTGTATTTAAATAATTTATTGATAGTGTAGTGTTAGGTTTAATTGTAACTTAGGTTAGGATTTATTTTACAGGTAATTTTGTAATTATTTTAACTATTTTAGCTATTAAATAGTTCTTAACTATTTAATAGCTATTGTATCTGGTTAAAATAAATACAAAGTTACCTGTAAAATAAATATAAATCCTAAAATAGCTATAATATAATTATAATTTATATTGTAGCTATATTAGGATTTATTTTACAAGTATTTAGCTTTAAATAGGAATAATTTATTTAATAAGAGTTCATTAATTTCGTTATATTTAAATTATATTTAACTTAGGGGGGTGTTAGTGTTAGGGTTAGACTTAGCTTTGGGGGTTAATACATTTATTAGAATAGCAGTGAGCTCCAGTCTGCAGATTAGGGGTTAATGTTTGAAGTTAGGTGTCGGCGATGTTAGGGAGGGCAGATTAGGGGTTAATACTATTTATTATAGGGTTATTGAGGCGGGAGTGAGGCGGATTAGGGGTTAATAACTTTATTATAATAGCGGTGCGGTCCGGTCGGCAGATTAGGGGTTAATAAGTGTAGGCAGGTGGAGGCGACGTTGTGGGGGGCAGATTAGGGGTTAATAAATATAATATAGGGGTCGGCGGTGTTAGGGGCAGCAGATTAGGGGTACATAGGGATAATGTAAGTAGCGGCGATTTACGGAGCGGCAGATTAGGGGTTAAAAATAATATGCAGGGGTCAGCGATAGCGGGGGCGGCAGAATAGGGTTAATAAGTGTAAGGTTAGGGGTGTTTAGACTCGGGGTACATGTTAGGGTGTTAGGTGCAGACGTAGGAAGTGTTTCCCCATAGACAACAATGGGGCTGCGTTAGGAGCTGAACGCGGCTTTTTTGCAGGTGTTTTTTCAGCTCAAACAGCCCCATTGTTTTCTATGGGGGAATCGTGCACGAGCACGTTTTTGAGGCTGGCCACGTCCGTAAGCAACTCTGGTATCGAGAGTTGAAGTTGAGTTAAATATGCTCTACGCTCCTTTTTTGGAGCCTAGCGCAGCCATTCTGTGGACTCTCAATACCAGAGTTATTTTAAAGGTGCGGCCAGAAAAAAGCCAGCGTTAGCTACGCGGGTAGTTACCGACAAAACTCTAAATCTAGCCGTTAGACTTTTGAAATGGGGCATTAATATAAAACATTATTAACAGGATTTAGAGCTTCAAATGTTTTCATAAAACTCATGTTTTTAAAGAGGGATGGAATATGCTACGTTCAGTGGTAATTTGCATAAGAATCTCTTTAGAGAAATGGTGGTGGAATCATGGATTAGACTTCCAACAGAGGTGGTAGACAATTACTGTAAGTGAATTTTGAAGTCTTCATTAGGCTACACTAAACATTATGGGGTAGATTTATTAAATGCTGGGCAAACATCATTTTCTGTAGCGAATCATGTCCGCCCAACATTGCTAAATGTCGACAGCATACGCTGTCAGAATTTAATATTGCCCAGGCAAAATTTTGCCTGTGCAATCGGCCGCTAGCAGGGGGTGTCATTCATCCCGATCGGATCGGGATGATTGCAGTCCACCACCTAAAAGGTGTGTCCGCGGGGGGCGGAGCTAGCCTGTGAACAGAGTAGACGTGTCTGCATAGAGCTCCTGAAAAGTACTAGTAAAACCTGTTTTTAAAAGGCCGTTTTCTCAACTCAACTTCCCTGATTATCTCGCCTTGGAGGGACTCCTAACTACTCGTTTGCGGTTGGGACCCCTGCCGCCTTGCTTTTGACAGCATTTCACGCCCTGCAAGACCGGGCAGCATTAAACCCAGGGTGATCCTAAGGAGCGATCCTCGCTACCTACATCACAATTCCCTGCATCGGGTACTTGGAGGTACCCCCCCGGACACCTACCTGCAGAGGAGCGTTACCGCAACTTCCTAGAGAAGAACTGGCCCGGTCGGCGAAAAGGCGCGAAAGATCACCATTAACTACTGACGTCATCAGGCTGTGACAAAGTGAAAGGGAACAAGTGGTCACTGGGCACCGGTAAGCGTTAAGGCAGTAGGCCTTCGGAACACGACCCCCACAGACATTATAACACGCAGTGAACACTATCAGCTCATCTTAAGGGGGAACACTTGCAGGCCACTGTGCGCCGGAGGGCCAGACTTCGCTCCGGTGCACATGCTAAATGAGCCATATCTGCCTGTCTTATTATATAAGTTACTTGTGACCTGGCAAGTCTGGGCTGCAGGAGACAGGATTGCTTACTCTTAAGTCTGACCACCAATCCAATGAGCTATCGCAGCCCACAGCTCAGGGGTACAAAATACCTGTTTAAATAGACACTCATTAATAAACTGCTGGGACTCTCTGCTAACAGTACCCTGTTAAACTATACCTGCCTGCCACCTGGCCACTTGCATTTACTTGCATATCACTGTTTGATGGGATACAATATTTGAACTCTGGCCTCCCATTAAAAATACCAGCAACAGCCACACTTTAACTGATGATGACGTGAGCTTTGTCCTGTCTGGCTCAGAAATCTCTCTAAAGATATAAGAGATTAATAACACTATTACAAATTCCATCACCATCCCTGACTCCTCCTAACACTGCAACTCCTAAGCTAATCAGCTGCATAGGGAAAGATAGAAAAACTGTGTCTCTCCCCCTCCTTTCCTGCTCCAGCCTAGAGCAGGTCATACCCCAGTTCCCTTTTAAGGCTAAGCCCAGTGGTGGCACTTTCCCCTGGGGAGAGACACCTCTTATATTGGAATTTTGTCTCTAAGAGCTAGTCATCACACATATCCCAGCTGGACAGGTTTATATTCACAACTACAACTGCAGTCACTCCTGCCATTTTCTTTCTAACTAGTCTCTCCAATCTGGCAATGAGGTGCTAAGCTCTGCGGCACCCCTCCCCACCGGTGTGAAACAGCTGTGCCTACTGAGCCCCCCTACCTAAGAGACTGCTTCTGCTCTCCCCTTTTAAAAGGTCTCTGTCTCCCAACTCACTTGCAGTCAGAGATCTTGCTACACAATGTCCCAGCAATCTAAAAGGAAGTCTAAGGGTCCTCATGCTTCAAAACACACGGTCCGTGACCATTTTCAGCCTATCCGAGACCCCCTCCCAGACATCTCGGATGATGATAGATCAATATCTCCTTCTTTATCTGAGGAGAGGGCCAGTGTGAGGAGCTCACCACCATCTCACATACAGTCTGAAGCGGTCACCATTGACTATATCAAATTGTTACTAGATCAACAAACCCAATCTTTTGCAAAAAGATTTGACAAGCTTGAGAGGTCTTTTGACGATCTACGGAAAGACATTGTTACAGTCAATGAGAGAACTGATATAATTGAACGGAAACAAGAAGATTTGCTAGTAGATCACACGAATTGGGTTAGCTATACTCAAAACCTGGCAGATCAGGTATCTTCCTTAGAGGCGAAACTGGCAGACCTGGAGGACCGCTCCAGGTGGAACAATATTAGAATACGTGGAATTCCTGAATCTGTGGGCCCTCAGGAGCTAGAAAAATATGCCCAAGCGTTGTTCAGTGCTATCTTAGGTCCTTCAGGAGATCATGATGTGAGAATTGATAGAATCCATAGAGCTGCCAGACCACAAAATCTCCCTATGGATAAACCTCGGGACACCATAGCCAGACTCCATTACTACTCCTCCAAAGACCGGCTTATGAAAGTGACCCTTAGGCAACCTCAATTACCTGACCAATTTCAGGACATTGCATTATTTCCTGATCTATCCTCCTTTACCCTGCAACAAAGAAGGAGCTTTAATGAATCCACCAGAACCCTACGCCTACACCAAATCCGGTATAGGTGGGGGTACCCTACAAAATTGATCATCACTAAAGATGGGACCCAACACACAGCTCTGACCCCACGACAAGCTCAAGATCTGCTGAGGGTTTGGAACCTACCCGCTGGAAATGTGGATGGTGATCTTCCCCGCCCACATGGAGTGGGCCCACCGCTGAGACCAGGGGCCCAGGCCTGGAATCCAGACAGGCTGGAGGGGGCTCGGCAGGGTCCAGTCCATTAAAGCAAACCTCTTTATTATCAGTGCCGAACTAGCCTTGACCTAGGGCTGGACCCTTGCTGGTTGTACCTCAGCTCTAACCTGGTTGCCCAGCTATCTCTGAAACCTGGGACTGTTGTTTCCTCATTGACATCTCCAGAGGACTGGTAATGTACTAATGATTGAACTCCTGGTTAATTGTTGATTGTTTGCAGTTTATTGTTCATTGTATTTACAGACGCCTTACATATGACAGATATCTGGTTCAAGTCCCATTTTATGCTCTTACTGACTGCTGCCAATGTTAGCCAGTTATTAATCTGTCTCTGACTTTGGGCTGGACCCTCCTGGACAGGCCTCAACCTCATCCTGGTTGGCCAGCTTCCTCTGAAACCTGGAACTGTTATTTAATTGTTGTCATTGCCAGAGGACTGATCACATATTAACGATTGAAATCCTTGTTAAGTGTTAACTGTTTATTGAATGCAGTTGTTGTTTATTGTATTTTCTGGTGCCCTACATAATGTGGGAATTTAGTTCAGGGTACCCCTCTATGCTCTTACTGGTTGCTGCTAATGTTAGCCAAATTCTAATCTAACCATAGGTTTTCTCCTCCCTTTCTTTCCTTTAGCCCCTTTTTTCCTGTTGACTTCGCCCATCTCCTCCTCTTCAGGCCCTCCACTCCTCTCCTGCCCATCTATCTGTTGCTTTCTAATGACTCTGCCTCACTTAACATGCACAGTGACAAACCTCCATCTCTTAACTATTCATTATGGGCTGTCTATTACTATTACAGGAATCATACGGACAGCATATGTTCATTTCATGGTACCACACTAATTCCTTGGAGTCTGGTGGAGTGATCGCTTAATCTCTTCCCTACCTATGGGTTCTTTTCCTTCTTTTTTCCCCTTCCTACCGCTTCCTTTGGTGGTCTCCTTCTTGCTCACCTTTCTACTTCCCTTGCCCTTAACTTTATCCTTGCTGTTTCCCTTCCTTCCTGATCCCATTTCCTCTAACTACGGCCTCCCCATGGTCTTTCCCACCTCCCACTGGAGCTTCTTCCCGTTCTTTTTCTCCTACTACACCTTCAGCTCCTTACATCTTACCTGAATCCTGCTCCCTACCTCATCTCATAGGCCCTGCACTCTGATATAGACTTGCGCTCCCCCCTGTGACTGCTGAGGCAGCGGACAGGTTATGATGAACCCCTTCCCCTGAGACTATATCTAATATGTGAACCCTCATGTTGAAATATATGCTGCTGTGCCTAAAATTTTACATACTGTGGCTCTTTCTGCATATTCTATGTTTTATCTATGCCTATTAATGTTTGTATGTTTATTAATTAAGACTTATATGCACTATCTGATGTATAACTTTTCTTTGCAAGTCAATCCCCCTGGAAACTATGGCTACCCTAGACTCACTGATGGTGTTTGTGGTCTGGTGGGATGTTGCAGTATAAGCATACTACGAATTGGCTTCCGCCTGGCATACCTGACCATATACAAGGGTATCTTTGTTATGCTCCCTCCTTCTAGGAGTATAGTTTACCTTCTAACTTTAGGCTTGCTATTGGGAATCACAATTGTATGTTCAATTTTACCAGATATATACCCAGCATGACATGAAACAAAGACATAGCACAGGACTGTCCACTACACCCTCTTTGCCTAACACCCTTTGTTCCAACCCTTCCCCATACTCTTTTGCTCCCTTTCCCTCCCTACATTGACCCTCTAGTCTACTTGGCCACAGCTCCTTTAACAAATAGTTAGATACTCACACATTGCGCACCGGTGGTGGAGGGGAGCCCTTTGGACCCCCTTCTTCACTGACCTTCCCTTCCCCCCAACCGGGGACTAATTTATCCGGTACGGTTAGAGATCAACAACTCGATCCTCCGTACCCCTTATTTGGCAGAGTGAAGTAGTCTCTGCCCAGTCCGAAGAACGTAACACACTACAGTGTTCTTTTCCTATACCCTCTCTTATCTTGATTACTCCCCACTACCCCTCTCACTATCTTCCTTCTCTCCCCCCTCCCCCCCCCCCCTTTTTTTTTTTTCCCAACTAAACTATGAGATTTGCCACGCTAAACGTTCGGGGTCTCAACTCCCCTACTAAATGGAGCCTTCTTCTCAAATTCTTAAAAACTCAACGACTAGATGTCGTGTACATTCAGGAAACTCACTGGACGGGACCGAGGGCAGCCATGTTCCGCCCTAGGGACTTCCCAATCTGCTTATCCTCAACCTTCCACAAAAAGGCCAGGGGAGTTACTATTCTAATTGGTAGGCAAGTCTCCTATGAGCCTGTGCACCTGGAGTCGGACCCCTCGGGCAGATATATAATCTGTGTCTGTCGGCTGGATAATGTTTTGCTTACCTTGGTAGCTCTGTACTCTCCTAATGTCAATCAGACCAGATTCCTCAACCACCTTCTAGGAAAGGTAAACCGACTGGGGGAGGGGCAGGTTATCATAGGCGGAGACTGTAACCTGGTCTGGGACCCGAGCAGGGACAGAAAGTCACAGAGAGGAAACCTTCCTCAGCGGGGAGAGGAACACTACTCTAATCTCTTTAGGAATGCCGTAACTCAATATTCGTATCATGACGTCTGGAGAGCTTTGCACCCTGACGTGGATGATTATACTTACTATTCAGCCTCCTCCCGGTCTTTCTCGAGGCTCGATTACGTCTTTTGTCACTCGAGGACGCTTCAAATAGTGGCGGAGGCGAGGATCGTGCCTTGCGCGTGGTCGGACCATAACGCAGTGGTTGTGAGCGTTGTTTTCTCTCCCTCCGGGAGCGGCGGATGCTCCTGGCGTCTCCCGGAATATCTTCTTGCGGATCCGCAGATTCCCTTCTGGCAGCGGAAAATTGAGGAATTCCTCTGTGTCAATGACACTGGATCCATATCAGCGCTAACTCTATGGGCGACGCTTAAGGCCTACCTCCGCAGACTCTTTCTCCAAAGGGCGTCGGAATCCAAAAGGCTCAGAGGAGCTAGCTTAGCTCACCTATATCATGACTACACTCTCTCCAGAAATCGGCTCAGAGGATCTAGATCGGACTCCTTGATAAGGAAAGTTCAGGCTCTTAAAAAACAGATAGAGGCCCGGGAACTGGAAAGGGTCCAGAGAGGGCTCTACTATCTGAAGCAGAGGTACTACCACAAAGGAGACAGGGTGGACAGGCTCCTGGCCCATAAACTCCGACAGAGAACTCTTCTGAGTACAATAGCTTACATCACGAGAAATAATAGAAAATTCTATGCTCCCAATGAAATTGGAGAAGCCTTTGCTGACTACTACAGTGAACTTTACCAGATCTCCAAAGACCCCTCCGCGAATTTCGCTCCGGTGGGGGCCATCTCCGAGTTCCTTCGTGAACTTCAGCTGCCGAGGGTCCCTGAGGATGCGTTCGACTTAATTTCCGCTCCCATCACGGTGGAGGAGATCGCGACGACGATAAAGAAACTTAAGACCCATAAATCTCCAGGGCCTGATGGGTTTGATGCCATGTTTTATAAAAAATTTGGGGGCCTGCTCAGTCCCCTCCTTTCCCGGACGTTTGGGGAAGCAATGGCTGCAGGCAGGTTCCCTCGAGAGTTTTTAGAGGCGTCAATTATAACCATCCCTAAACCAGGGAAGAATCCTGAGTTCTGTGAGAGTTACCGCCCTATATCTCTCATTAATGGGGATGTGAAACTATATGCAAAAATCTTGGCATCTAGATTAAACAAAATCCTCCCGGTTCTGGTACACCCAGATCAGGTGGGGTTCACCCCGGGTCGTCAGGGCTCGGACAATACCAGACGTCTATTGAACATTTTCTTTGAGTCTGATGCTCTTGGGATCCCACTGGTTACCCTGTCGCTCGACGCTGAAAAAGCGTTCGACAGGGTCCGGTGGGAGTACATGGTGGAGGTCTTGCGATCCTTCGGTTTCCCCCACGCCTTCACTAAGGCGGTAATAGCTCTTTACTCAAATCCTTCGGCTAGGGTGAGAGGACTGGGATTCGTATCTAGATCTCTTGCGATTGAGAATAGTACGAGACAGGGGTGTCCCCTGTCCCCACTTCTATTCGCTCTGATGATGGAACCTCTGGCCGCCAAGCTTCGGGCGACCTCTGCTATTCACCACCTGGTATTACATGATATTCCGCAAGTCCTGGCATTGTTTGCGGACGATTTGACGATTTTTCTGACTGAGCCGGAGGAATCACTCCCTGAACTATTTACAATTCTGTCACAGTTTGCCAACCTGACATATTACAAACTTAACTACACTAAAACTGAGGCCTATGCCCTTGGCTTATCCGACTCTACATTAGACACTCTGAAAGAGAAGTACCCGTTCAGGTGGTCCAGAGATGGCCTGAAGCACCTGGGGGTTGTCCTCTCCCATAACCCCAAATGAATAGTAACCGCTAATTATGGAGCCCTCCTCACGGAATTCCAACAGACGGTCGCGGGTTGGAAGGTCACGGAGGTTTCCTGGACGGGTAGGGTCGCGGCTGTGAAAATGCTCTTGTTACCCAAACTGATCTATTTTTTCAGGTGTCTTCCGGTTCTTGTCCCAGCGTACCTGCTCAACCATTTCCAGTCCATTTTTACAAAGTATATATGGAAAGGTGGCCATGTGAGACTCCCATTGGCTCAACTACAGAAACCTAAGAGGTGTGGGGGTTTGTCAGTCCCCAATGTCTCTCTATATTACAAAGCTGCCATGCTCTCACATATTACGGCCTGGGGAGTCAAAGAGTGCTCCTCTGGGTGGTTTCAGCTAGAGCAGGGATCTCTGCCAGCGGGCGTGGCCCTAGCCGAGCTTATCTGGATACCGGATCACGCTGAAGTGTTGAGAGAAATCCATAATCGCATAATTAAGACCTGTATGAAACTTTGGAGAGAGTTGAGGTCCTCTGAACAGGTTGCTCCTCATCCTTCTCCAATACATTCTATCCGAGCCCTTCTACGCTGTCTCCCGGATTCCCACCCCGGGAAGTGGGAGGCCTTGGAGATTAGATTACTCTCAGATCTATATCGAGGAGACGCTCTGGCTATTCCTCCTCACACTTACCCGCTGGGAGATTTTCCTCGGGAGTTGCAATTTGAATACCTCCGTTTGGTATCACTACTCCTGTCCTGGGGATTCCGGAGGTCAAACTTGCGAATCCTCACCAAATGGGAAAGGAGGTGGCTGGGGGGTAAGCCCCTACGGGGCACCCTGTCGTTCCACTATAGAACCCTCCTTAATTCACCTCATTTCACGAAAACTCAGTCGGTGGTGGCTTGGGAGAGGGATTTGGGGGCGGTAACCCCGGATGGAAGTTGGCAACGCGCCCTCCAAGATGTTACTGCAGCAGTTCGATGTTCTAATCTGTTCGAACTCTTCCTCAAACTTCTACTTCGGTGGCATTGGGTCCCGACCAGGTTACATAAAATATACCCTACTCGGTCATTAGACTGCTGGAGGGGCTGTGAGCGACGCGGCACCCATCTGCACATCTGGTGGGAATGTCCCAAATTGGGGTGTTTCTGGGCCCAGGTGGCGGCTCTGTTACAGAAACTGGGCATTCTTGACACTCTCACTAGCGAAACGGCGCTTTTCCACCTTGGACTACAGAACCTCCCGAAGCCATCTCGCCTACTTGGAGTAATTATCCTGCTGACGGCGAAACTCACTATCGCTAGACAGTGGGCAAAGCATACCCCTGTCCTGCTAAACCCAGTCCTGGAGTCCCTAGACTACATTCAGAAAATGGAAGAGTATGCGCTGAGGGTTGAGGGTCGTTATGACCTTTACTGCTCAATCTGGCTCCCTTGGGAAGAGTACAAGAGGTCAAATGATCCTAATGATTAGGTTAACTACCAGTTTGGAGAGCAGTACGTGGTGAAACTTATATGACTGCTCTACTGAGGCGGCTGAATCTCTCGCCTTCGTTTCCCCTCCCTTTTTTTTTTTTTCCTCTCTTCCCCTTCTTCTTCTCTTTTACTCCTCTTTCATACTCATCTCGGCCAATAGTTCATCGGGCCACTTAATTTTCCCCCATTCCCAAGCTGTGTCCATTGGGTGGTTTACACTCAGTAGTTCATATTCTTATCCCCAACATATCTTAGACGACTCTATATGCATAATACCCACTTCATATTCTATGTGAATCCCAATGAGCATTTATGACTGTGAAAATTAAGTCTCCTGCTAGAACCAGACTACAGATCCCATGAGTGGATCTATTTGATATCGTTGACATTTGTATATTCTGTTTATTAATGTTCTAAATGAGGCGGCATGAGGGTCCGCTTCCCGGCCTCATTGATAGTCAGTGAATGTTTGTAATTCCGGGAAGTTAATGACTTGTATTATTGCCTATGACACTATCTTTATTGCAATGCTTGTAAACCTGACTTTGTTATTGCCTCAATAAAAATATATTTAATAATAAAAGGTGTGTCCGCTGCTTCTTAACTTATGTTTCCAGCGAGCCGGAAACTACGGGCTTAGAAAGCAGCATCGGCTGCTTATTAAATCTACCCCTTAGTCTAGGGTTTTCCTTAAGATTTCTCATATAATAATCTTAAAGTGGCGGCAGCAGAGATAGTTTAGTGTGGGTGGCATTAAATGGTAGTTTGGGCATTTTTCAGGGTCTAGTACAAACAAGAGAGTGTTTGTTAACCCTTGCACTCACTGAACTAAGTCACAGGCATGCCTGTTGTGTCTAGACTGTGACAAACTGGTTAAGGTAGAAAGGGTTGGCTAACCCTTTCTGTGACAAACTGGTAATAGTTGCAGGGCTGTAGCGAATCATGTCCGCCCGACATCGCTAAATGCCAACAGCATGCACTGTCGGCATTTAACATTGCACAGGCATTTCTTGTGAAATGCTTGTGCAATGCCGCCCCCTGCACATTCACGGCCAATTGGCCACTAGCAGGGGGTGTCAATCATCCCGATCCTAAAAGGTGGCGGACAAGTTAACGAGCAGCGGTCTTACGAGGGGTAGAAAGAAGCATCTGCTGCTTGTTACATCTACCCCCTATGACTTGAAGTTCCTCCTGGTTCTTTTCTGCCATCTGTTTCCATGTGTCTATATTTATTCATATAATTGACATCTCACAATCCTAAGTCATCATAAAACATAGAAACCTTTTTTAGTTTTTCTAGCCCAGTTACCAGAACATCTTACAATTTACTGCAACTCTGATAGACATATACCAGTGATAGAAAACTTCAGTAGGGTTGCTAACTCGGCCATTGTTTTCTGGACAGCTATGAGTTATGTATACTGCAGGGTGTGCAGATAGGAACATTGATAGTTCTGTCCAGCAGCACTATTAATGTTCATTCCTGTAGCACTGAATATATCTACACACATTTCCCAGAAGGGACTTGGAGGCTTAGGCTGAGTGTGGGAGACTTATGAGTGAAGATAAGCTCTTCTCTGGGCAGAGCCATAACAGGAAGGGGGCAGAGTCACGTGTGCCCAGTGGACAGGGTTAGGTGTGGGATGCTGTGGTTGGGGGCAGTTATTGCCCATTTTAAAAACTGTGGCATTTATAGGAAAGGAAAAGCTGTGATGGGATAGTGGGCACAACTCCTAAACTGGGAAAATGTCACATTAAGAAGGACAGTTGGTATCTCTGAATGTGTAACTCATAGCCATCCAGTAAAACATGGCCAAGTTGGCAGCTTTTAAAGACTTCCTTTGTGGCACAAACCCTTTTTCTCTATTTTTTTGATACAAAAACAGCAACATTTTATGTCCAATAACCCATCTTAATCAACTTAAAGGGATATAAAACCCAAACATTTTCTTTTGTGATTCAGAGCAGACCATTTTAAAAAAGTTTTCAAATTTACTTCTATTACCAAATTTGCTTTGTTCCCTCGATATTCTGTGTTTAATAGATAACTAGATAGGCATCTGAAGCATTACATGGCAGGAAATAGTGCTGCCATCTTGTGCTCTTGCAAAACTGCTGCCATATAGTGCTCCAGAAATGGGACGGCTCCTAAGCATACGCCCCTGATTTTCAACAAAAGATAGCAAGAGAAACAAGAAAAATTGATAATAGAAGTAAATTAGAAAGTTGTTTAAAATTGCACGCTCTATCTAAATCATGAAAGAAAACGTTTTGGTTTCATATCCCTTTAAGCTCTCGCACACAAAATAATGGATTAAACCACACTTGCTATAAGCTTAATAAAACGCAATAAAGAGTGCTAATGTACCACATATGTTGCACTTGGAGTGAGACTGGATGCTTAACACAGTTCTCAAAAGCATAAATCTTATTTGCTATACATCTTGTGTATTCTGTGTACCTTATATAGGGCTAGATTGCAAGTGGAGCGCTAAATGTTTGCGCTCCCGCAAACGGGAAAATTTGCCCGTTTGTGAGAGTGCAATAATTACCAACAATTACAAGTGGCTGGTTATTGCTACCACGACCTCACGGTAGCAATTAGAGCTCCGGAAATTAACCAGAGATTAGATCTCTGGTTAATTTACTAAAAGTGCCCCATATCCCTCAAAATAGAGGGCATTTTAGGTTTAAGTATAAAAAAAAAAAAAAAAAGTAGCATTTTTTTAAATTAAAAAAAAACTGCACTAGGCAGTATTTTGGGGTTAAAGTTGGTGGAAGTGGGGTGTTAGAAAAAAACCGCACTAAAAATGTCTTTGCATTGTGGTCTATGGGAACTGTGTGTTCTCATAGACCGCAATGTAAATATATATGCATATGATTATATTCTTTTATATTTATGTGTTAATATGTGTATATAAACATATTAACACATAAATATATATAAACATATAGATATAGATTTACTGAGAGCATTCAGTTCCCATAGACCGCTATGTAAATATATATGTATATGATTATATAGATATATATTTATGTGTTAATATATGTACGTATATACACATATTAACACATAAATATATATGGATATAATTGCTGCGCTACTTACCCCCTTCGCTGCGCAAGGTTCTGATGCCATCTGTGACGGCATCAGAAGAGGCTCCTATAGGAGCCTATGGAGGTGCGCTCTCATGAGCACAATGAGGTATTAAAAAAGTGGATGCAAACAATATTTAGCGCTCCACTTATAATCTGGCCCATACTGTGTAAAAGAAAATATATTTTCAAAGTGAAAAGATAATAATTGTACAAAACTATTTCCAGCCATTTCACATTATCTATTGTAAAGTCTTGTCTGCTTATGTTGCTTTGATCCGTCTCATCTGATCGCCAAACTATTTAACTTTTTTTCTCCATTTACAGACATTAATTGCTATTGCCTTACACCTCCATCCCCCAGCAGGCTTCAGTAGTATGTATCAGTTTGGCTTCCATCCCAAGATTCCCAACAGCTTATGATACCGAACCCAGCAACATGAAACAAACAGAGGAAAGATTGCAGTAACCTTCTACTGTTAATGCTTTCTGAGTTTTTGTTAACAGAGAAGTGCCAGTATCCAGCACTGCAACAAGGGAGACATAAAATACAGCACAATTTATTCTAAAGAAATCAAGACCCCCAAAGCACAGTTTTCAACAAAATAATATATAAAACTATAGATTGAGTGGGTTTATCATCTCAATAGCTTTCATATGCTGACTAGTATCAAATGAATTGTTCCAGCAATATCACTATTTAGGAATATTTAGGTTATTGGGGTCATGCTATATTTGCATTTTTTGTATACAGGAAATAACCAAGTGCTGTCAGTTCACTTATATGTTCTGACAGCTGTAATCTTTCTCCATTCCACAATGTCATACACCAATATAAATCCTCCCTGTTTAAGAACTATACTCCCTCTTTTGGGGCCAATGACTCACTATCGTAATTCAATTTCCTGTTTGGTTTTGCAAGATCTAGAGCAGCCTAAATCTCCAGTAAATAACTAGAAGGCTCAGTAGCTACTGCAAAACTTTAGTAGGGTAACAGTACAAAAGTGGTGTGTTCTTTTACATTGTTAGAAGTTTGGGATAAGTGACCAGAAACTCACTTTTACTAAAGTATAACATAACAATTTAATTAAAATACATTCAAAGTTAATTACGGAATTAAGTGACATTAAAGGGCCATAGCAGAACAAAATGTTCTAATTCATTACAGCATGCAATTTTAAGACTATGAACCTTAGACTGCTGTGTGTTTAACCCCACAAATGGGTTAAACACACAGTAGAAATGCTGTTCAGGAGACTTGCAGAACAGAAACTAGAGCAGAAATCGCTGTTGATCCAGTCAACAGCGCTCGGAAAGGCTGCTACTTGGATCAGCTGCGCGTTCTGCTCAGCAGTGTTCCGCGGGTCATTAGAGATGCATTCATAAAATTCATAGAAACGAATTAATGAAATATTGAAATACAAAGACACAGTAAAACATAGGGGTAGATTTACCAATTTCTGTCCAACATGATACGCTGTAGCGTATCATGTCCAACAGACATCGCTGAATGAATTTATCATTGCACAAGCAGTTCACCAGAACTGCTTGTGCAATGCTGCCTCCTGCAGATTCGTGGCCAATCGGCCGCTAGCAGGGGGTGTCAATCAGCCCTATCGTATAGGATCGGGTGGATTGAAGACAGCAGCCTCAGAGGCAGCAGACAAGTTATGGAGCAGCGGCCCTTGTTAAATCTACCCCATAGTATTGCATTAAAACATCATAATCAAATTGTTCTGCAAAAATTATAATTTGCAGATAAATTTAAATTTGTGTTGAAATTATGCTAGAAAAAAACTATTTTAACACACAGTAAAAATTGTAATGTAACTACAATGCTGTAAAATTGGATCTTACAGGTGCGCAATTCAAAAAGCTTTGTTTTTCTATTTGTAAAGCAGTTTCTCCAGCTCTGCTAGTGGGCTGAACACATGGCTGTAGCTGAAAATTCTCTGCCCGGTCTGGTGTATTCTCTAAACATTTACTCCCGGCAGATCTTGCTGTTTTAAGATGGCAAACTTTTAGCAAAATACACAAAAACATAATTTATGTAAGAACTTACCTGATAAATTATTTTTTTCATATTGGCAAGAGTCCATGAGCTAGTAACATATGGGATATACAATCCTACCAGGAGGGGCAAAGTTTCCCAAACCTCAAAATGCCTATAAATACACCTCCCACCACACCCACAACTCAGTTTAACAAATAGCCAAGAAGTGAGGTGATAAAAATAAGGAGTAAAAAAGCATACAAAAAGAGGAACTGGAATTATAATTGTGCTTTTATACAAAAAATCATAACCACCATAAAAAGGGTGGGCCTCATGGACTCTTACCAATATGAAAGAAATGAATTTATCAGGTAAGTTCTTACATAAATTATGTTTTCTTTCATGTAATTGGTAAGAGTCCATGAGCTAGTGATGTATGGGATAGAAATACCCAAGATGTGGAAGTCCACAGAAGAGTCACTAGAAAGGGAGGGATAAAATAAAAACAGCTATTTCCGCTGAAAAAATTAAATCCACACCAAAAATAAGTCTTTCTCATAAATTTTTCATAAATTTCAAGAAAAAAACTTAAATCATAAGCAGAAGAATCAAACTGAGACAGCTGCCTGAATAACTTTTCTACCAAAGACTGCTTCAGAAGAAGCAAATACATCAAAATGGTAAAATTTAGTAAATGTATTCAAAGAAGACCAAGTTGCTGCTCTGCAAATTAACCGATCAACCGAAGCTTCATTCTTAAAATCCCAAGAAGTGGTGACTGATCTAGTATAATGAGCTGTAATTCTCTGAGGCGGAGACTGTCCCGCCTCCAAATAAGCCTTGTGAATCAAAAGCTTTAACCAAGATGCCAAAGAAATGGCAGAGACTTTCTGACCTTTCCTGGAACCAGAAAACCTGAAATCCTTAGTAGGTTCGATATAGTATTTCAAAGCTCTTACAACATCTAAATAATGTAAAGATCTCTCAAGAGCATTCTTAGGATTAGGGCACAAAGAAGGAACAACAATTTCCCTACTAATGTTGTTAGAATTCACAACCTTAGGAATACATTTAAACGAAGTCCGCAAAACAGCTTTATCCTGATGGAAAATCAGAAAAGGAGACTCGCACGAGAGAGCAGACAATTCAGAAACTCTTCTAGCAGAAGAGATAGCCAAAAGAAACAACACTTTCCAAGAAAGTAGTTTAATATCCAAAGAATGCATAGGCTCAAAAGGAGGGGCCTGCAAAGACTTCAAAACCAAATTAAGACTCCAAGGAGGAGAGAATGATTTAATAACAGGCTTGATATGAACCAAAGCCCAAACAAAACAGTGAATATCAGGAAGTTTAGCAATCTTTCTGTGAAATTAAATAGAAAGAGCAGAGATCTGTCCCTTCAAAGTACTTGCAGACAAACCTTTATCCAAACCATCCTGAAGAAACTGTAACATTCTAGGAATTCTAAAAAGAATGCCAAGAGAATTTATGAGAAGAACATCATGAAATATAGGCTTTCCAAACCCAATATTTAATCTTCCTTGAAACAGACTTACGAGCCTGTAGCATAGTATTAATCACTGAGTCAGAGAAACCTCTATGACTAAGCACTAAGCGTTCAATTTCCATACCTTCAAATTTAGCAATTTGAGATCCTGATAGAAAAACGGCCCTTGAGACAGAAGGTCTGGCCTTAAAGGAAGTGGCCAAGGTTGGCAACTGGATATCTGGACAAGATCCGCATACCAAAACCTGTGAGGCCATTCTGGTGCTATCAGAAACACATGCGATTGTTCAAATATGATCTTGGAGCTCACCCTTGGAAGAAGAACTAGAGGCGGAAAAATGTAAGCAGGTTGGTAAAACCAAGGAACTGCTAACGCATTCACCATCTCCACCTGAGGATCCCTGGACCTGGAAAGGTACCTGGGAAGCTTCTTGTTTAGATGGGAAGCCATCAGATCTATTTTGGGAAGACCCCACATCTGTACAATCTAACAAAATACATCTGGATGGAGAGACCACTCCCCTGAATGTAAAGACTGACGGCTGAGATAATCCGCTTCCCAATTGTCTACACCTGGGATATGTATCGCAGAAATTAGACATGAGTTGGATTCCGCCCAAGAAAGTATCCAAGATACTTCTTTCATCACTAAAGGACTGTGAGTCCCACCCTGATGATTGACATATGCCACAGCCTGAAGAGCCCTGAAAATAGTGCAGAGTTCTAAAATATTGATTGCTAACTTTGCCTCTTGAGGATTCCAAATTCCTTGTGCTGTCAGAGACCCCCAGACAGCTCCCCAACCTGTGAGATTTGCATCTGTTGAAATCACAGTCCAGGAAGGACGAACAGAAGAGGCCCCTTGAATAATCTGATGATGGTCTAACCACCAAGTCAGAGAGAGTTTAGTGTTGGGATTTAAGAATATCAATTGTGATATCCGAGTATAATCCCTGCACCACTGATTCAGCATGCAAAGCTGCAGAGGTCTCATATGAAAACGAGCAAAGGGGGTTGCGTCCGATGCTGCAGTCATGAGACCTAAAACTTCCATGCACATAGCCACTGAAGGGAATGATCGAAACTGAAGGTTTAGACGGGTCGAAACCAACTTCAAATGTCTCTTGTCTGTTAAAGACAGGGTTATGGTTACTGGATTTATTGGGAAACCTAAAAAGGTAATCCTTGTCTGAGGAATCAAGAAACTCTTTGGTAAATTGATCCTCCAACCATGTCTTTGAAGAAACAGCACAAGTTGATTTGTGTGAGATTCTGCTAAATGAAAAGATTGAGCCAGTACCAAGATATCATCCAAATAAGGAAATACCACAATACCCTGCTCTCTGATTACAGATAGAAGGGCACCGAGAACCTTCAAAAAGATTCTTGGAGCTGTTGCTAGGCCAAATGGAAGAGCAACAAATTGGTAATGCTTGTCTAGAAAAGAGAATCTCAGAAACCGATAGTGGTCTGGATGAATTGGAATGTGAAGATATGCATCCTGTATTCTGTAAGTCTATTGAGAACATGTCATGACCTTGCTGAACAAAAGGCAGAATAGTCCTTATAGTCACCATCTTGAGAGTTGGGACCCTTACAAATTTATTCAAAAACTTCTGAAACTGGTCTGAATGAATTTTCCTTCTTCGGGACAATGAATAGAATTGAATAAAAACCCAGACCCTTTCCAGAAGTGGAACTGGTACAATTACCCCTGAAAGCTCCAGATCTGAAACAGACTTCAGAAAGGCATGAGCTTTCACAGGATTTGTTAATACATGAAAGAGAGAAAATCTTCTCACAGGAGGTCTTATTTTGAACCCTATTTGATACCCCTGAGAGACAATATGATTAACATGTTGAAGCAAATGAACAATGCTATGCTAATCAGAATCTTTTTCCCGTTGTGCTAAGCTATCCAACCAAAAAGTTGATGCAGCCACAACATCAGCCATAGAAATGTCAGGTCTGAGAATATAGCTAGAATGTAAATAAGCTTTTCTTAGATAAGATTCAATTTTCCTATTTAAAGGATCCTTAAATGAGGTACTATCTTCCATAGGAACAGTAGTATGCTTAGCAAGAGTAGAATAGCCCCATCAACCTTAGGGACTTTTCCCCAAAACTCTAACTTAGCTCTGGCAAAGGATACAACTGTTTAAACCTTGAAGAAGGAGCAAAAGAAGTACCAGGCTTAGACCATTCCTTAGCAATCACATCAGAAATAGCATCAGGAACAGGAAAAACCTTAGGAGTAATCACAGGAGGTTTATAGACAGAATTTAAACATTTACTGGATTTAATATCAAGAGGACCAGACTCCTCAATATTTAAAGTTATCAACATTTCTTTTAACAAAGAACGAATATACTCAAACTTAAAAAAAGAAGTTGATTTATCAGTGTCAATGTCTGAAGTAGGATTTTCCTTATCAGAGAGATCCTCATCAGAGGTGGATATATCAGTATGTTGTCAGTTAAGTTTTAAAATACCTTTTACATTTATTTGAAGGCGGAATAGCAGCCATAGCCTTCTGTATCGCATCAGCAATATAATTTTTCAAATCAACAGGGATATCATGTACATTAGATGTTGAGGGAACATCAGATACTGTACTAGCACTAATTTGAAACTTTTTCTGCATGCAAAAGCTTATCATGACAACTATTACATACTACAGCTGGAGATATAATCTCCACTAGCTTACAACAGAAACACTTAGCTTTGGTAGAACTGTGTTCATGCAGCATGGTTCCTAAAGCAGCTTCTGAGACAGGATCAGATTGAGACATCTTGTAAAATGTAAAAGAAAAAATAACTTTTAAACAAAAATATTTTATTTCCACATATATCAGTTTCAGGAATGGGAAAAAATGCAAATGGTAAAATTGATAAAAAAGCAAATAGCATAGCCCTCTGAGCATAAAGAAGGCAAGGAGCATATAGGAGTTGGGGTAAAATAAAACAAAACATTTTGGCGAACAGTATGACACACAACGCAAAAGGAAGTATATACATTTGTTGGCGCCAACAAACATCCGAAAATGACGCAACTCGTGTCATAACAAACACAACTTCATGCCAAACAACCTGGCGTCAACTAAGACGCAGGAAATGACGAACTTGCGTCATCATAGACGCACATTTGTGCCAAAACATTCTCACGACAAGAATGACGCAATAAATAACAGCATTTTGCACCCTCTCCAGCCTAATTTGCCAGCAAGTTTTAAAAGACAAACAATTCAAATCGAAAAAATACTATACCCCAGGTAAGACAAAAACTTTCTAAAACATGATTGCCATATTGAAATTGCCAGACTGCAAAGGGAAATACACATAGACCTGACTCATGGCAAATATAAGTAAATACATATATTTAGAACTTTATATAAATACATAAAGCACCAACCATAGCTGAGAGTGTCTTAAATAAGGATACCTACTTACCGAAAGACACCCATCCACATATAGCAGATAGCCAAACCAGTACTGAAAACAGCAGAGGTAATGGTATAAGAGTATATTGTCGATCTGAAAAGGGAGGTAGGAGATTAATCCCTACGACCGATAACAGAGAACCCTTGAAAAGATTTCCCATGAGTGAAACCATAAAAATCAACAGGCGATACTCTCTTCACATCCCTCTAACAAACACTGTACTCTTAGAGGAATTGGGCATCAGAATGCTTAGAAGTGCTTGTCATAGAAGAAATCATAAAAATCAAGCACAAACTTACTTCATCACCTCTATAGGAGGCAAAGTTTGTAAAAACTGAATTGTGGGTGTGGTGAGGGGTGTATTTATAGGCATTTTGAGGTTTGGGAAATTTTGCCCTTCCTGGTAGGATTGTATATCCCATACGTCACTAGCTCATGGACTCTTGCCACTTACATGAAAGAAACACTTATTACATTAATAGAAAAAAGCACATGCGTACAGAAATAGAGGTAATTGTAAGATACTAAACAATTGAAACTTGGTAATCTGACTTGTATTGGCTACAATATTTAATATGTGTGCCTTGCTCCCTGCTAACTCTTCTCTCCCCAGCAGTTTCCCTATTTTCCATCCTGTTAATAGTTAGATAATCAGGCCCTATATTTAGAAGTATTAAAGGGGTTTGAAACCCAAACATTTTCTTTGGTTATTCAGACAGATCAAACAATTTTTAAAAAAGTTTCCAATTTACTTCTATTATCAAATTGCTTTGTTCCCACTATATTCAGTGTTGCAGAGACACCTAGGTAGGCATCTGGAGCACTACATTGCAGGAAATAGTGCTGCCATCTAGTGCTCTTGCAAAACTGCTGCCATCTAGTGCTCTTGCAAATGGAAAACATTCTTGAAAAAATGCTGACATATAGTGCTTTAGAAATGGGCCGGCTCCTAAGCATACGTCCCTGTTTTTCAACAAAATATACTAACAGAACAAAGAAAAATTCATAATAGAACTAAATTAGAAAGTTTTTTTAAAATCACACGCTCTGAGGCCTACTTATCAAGCCGTCAACTTTCTTGCATTCGATGGCACCAATACGCTCGCCTGACATTGCCTAACATTGCGGCCGAGGACCTGAATACGCTCTCCATATTTATTATAAAAGCTGTCAAAAAGCAACGCACCAAGTATGGGACGATGAGCAGTGGACTGTTGTTAACTAACAGTCATCGATCTCGCTGCTATTCAGCTTTTTCCCAGCTTTATTTATATACTGTCACTAAACACTGCCACTATACTAAAATGTTTAACTCCTATCCCGCCGCTCCCAGACCCCGCCGCAACTAAATAAAGTTATTAACCCCTATCCCGCTGCTCCCGGAGCCCACCGCAACTCTAATAAAGTTATTAACCCCTATTCCGCTGCTCCCTGACACCGCAGCAACTAACTAAATGTATTAACCCCATCCCTCCGCTCCCAGAGCAGATTGCAACTCTAATAAAGGTATTAACCGCTATCCCTCCGCTCCCGGAGCCCATCGCAACTAAATAAATGTATTAACCCCTAAACCCCTGGTCTCCCACATCACTACCACTTACTAAACCTATTAACCACTAAACCACCAGCCCCCCACATCACCATAAACTAAATTAACCTATTAACCCCTAAACCTAACAACCCAGCTAACTGTACATTAAAATTACATCATCCCTATCTTATAATAAATTTAAACATTCTTTAGAATTAAATTAAACTATATTAAACTATTAATTAACCTACCCTAACTATTATACTAAAATTATATTAAACTATATTAAACTATTAATTAATCTACCCTACCTATTATACTAAAATTACATTAAACTACATAATTAAATTAACTAAATTACATACACCTGCGGTAACAGGTGTGCATTGCTAACAAGCATTTTTATTTCACCGCTCTCTTAAGACAACGCTGGTATTACAGGTTATTTTAAACCCGGCATTAGCCGCAAATAGGTGAGCATAGAGCAAAATTTAGTTCCACATCTCACCTCAATACCAGCGTTGCTTACTTTAGCGGTAACCTGGCTAAACGTGCTTGTGCACGATTTCCCCATAGGAATCAATGGGGCAGATTCAGCTGAAAAAAACCTAACACCTGCAAAAAAGCAGCGTGCAGCTTCTAACGCAGCCCCATTGATTCCTATGGGAAAATACTTTTTATGTCTACACCTAACACCCTAACATGAACTCCGAGTCTAAACACACCTAATCTTACACTTATTAACCCCTAATCTGCCGCCCCCGACATCGCCGACACCTACATTATATTATTAACCCTTAATCTGCCGCTCCGGACAACGCCGCCACCTACATTATCACTATGAACCCCTAATCTGCTGCCCCCAACATCGCCGACATCTACATTATATTTATTAACCCTAATCTGCCCCCCCAATGTCGCCGCAACCTACCTACATTTATTAACCCCTAATCCGCCGCCCCCATCGTCGCCGCTACTATATTAAATTTATTAACCCCTAAACCTAAGTCTAACCCTAAGTCTAACACCCTCCTAACTTAAATATAATTTAAATAAAACGAAATTAAATTACTACAATTATTCATTTAACTAGTGTTTGCAAGGCGGGAGTGCGGTGGTTTAGGGGTTAATATATTTATTACAGTGACGGCGATGTCCGTTCGACAGATTAGGGGTTAAAAACTTTATTAAAGTGTTTCCGATGCGGGGGGGCTTCGTTTTAGGGGTTAATAGGTAGTTTATGGGTGTTAGTGTACTTTGTAGCACTTTAGTTAAGAGTTTTATGTTACGGTGTTAACCCATAAAACTCTTAACTACTGACTTTTAAATGTTGTAGAAGTCTTGACAGGAGAGGGTCTACCGCTCACTTCTTACAAGACTCGTAATACAAAGTTACAAAAAACTAACAAAGTTACACAAAATAACAAACACTAAGTTACAAAAAAAATATGAACACTTGCAACAGCCAATAGGATTTTTTCAACCTGAATTCCGATTGGCTGATAGAAATCTATCAGCCAATCAGAATCTAAGGGATGCCATCTTGGATGACGTAATTTAAACGGAAACTTCATTCAGAAGAAGACGTTGATTGAAGAGGATGCTCTGCGCCGGATATCTTGAAGATGGAGCCGCTCTGCACCGGATGGATGAAGATAGAAGATGCCGTCTGGATGAAGACTTCTGCCGGCTTGGATGAAGACTTCGGCCCACTTGGATGAAGACTACTGCCGGCTTCGATGAGGACTTCTGCCGCTTTGTTGAGGATGGATGTCCGGTCTTCAAAACTATAAGTGGATCTTCGGGGGTTAGTGTTAGGTTTTTTTAAGGGTTTATTGGGTGGGTTTTAATTTTAGATTAGGGGTTTGGGCTGAAAAATAGCTAAATGCCCTTTTAAGGGCAATGCCCATACAAATGCCCTTTTCAGGGCAATGGGGAGCTTAGGTTTTTAGATTAGGTTTTTATTTGGGGGGTTGGTTGTATGGGTGGTGGGTTTTACTGTTGGGGGGGTGTTTGTATTTTATTTTACAGGTAAAAGAGCTGATTTCTTTGGGGCAATGCCCCACAAAAGGCCCTTTTAAGGGCCATTGGTAGTTTATTGTAGGCTAGGGGTTTTTTTATTTTGGGAGGGGGGGGGCTTTTTTATTTTGATAGGGCTATTAGATTAGGTGTAATTAGTTTAAATATTTGATAATTTATTTTTTATTTTGTGTAACTTAGTTGTTAGTTTTTTGTAACATTGTAATTTTTAATAGTAGATTTAAATAACTTGAGTAGGGTTAGGTTTTTAAATATATAATATATATATATATATATATATATATATATATATATATATTTTTTTTTTAAAAACAGTTTTTATTGAGGTTATTCAGTATATAGACAGTAGTGAGGTTACAATGCAATCATTGGCATAAGCATATGTCTAAACAAAAGTATCTGGGTGATACGACATATTGTCAATACACAATTTATACATTATGGATACAACACAATGACATAAAATTCAAATATGATCCTTGAAACAAAATGAACCCATGAACTCTCCATCAAACCTCTTTTTATATATATTTGGTCGCCATTAATAAGGCAATGTAGACTTATCAAATACCCTTAATGTAAAATAAAAATAAACTATATAAAATAGCCTTGCAAATAATAGATGGCAGTCCCACTTGGACTTCTAATGCTTTTATGTAGTGGTTCGAGGATATAATAGGGGTTATGTAATGAATTGGGCCATATAGGGCCACTCTTGGACCCTTAGTAATATGATACATGATCGTGGCATAGCTGGAATATGGGACATCAAAGTAACAAGACAGCCGCATGCCACGTATAATTACTAGTATAGATATCAGTACGTGTGTATCAATATATTTAATAATAATATAAGATGAAATTTCTATAGGATTTATTTTTCTTTGCTCACGAAGTGAGCTCAAAGGTGTAAGGGGGAAAGGGAGAGAGGGAATGGGAGGACGGAGCCAAAAGACAAACATTTGAGGCTGGGTTAACAAAAAAGAATATATACCCTTGCAAGAAGGAATAAAAGTTAGGCAAGAAGTCTTAACCACATAAGACACTCAATTAGATATTTCTCCCTTCCAGGGCTTTATTGGTATTAAGCTGATGTGGGAAGGGATATAGGTTGTATCTCCCCTCTAGGAAAGTTGTCACCACTGGACAGGACGGAAAAGGGGTATTGGATATGACCCACTCTGACAGGCAGAGTGGGAAAGGGTGAGGGGAGATACCATTCCCATCTTTTTTAATATAATTTTTCTTTAAGGTGCTGTAAAGATATAAACATTCGATGTATTGCAAACAGAAACATGGATATGCACCATGGATCTAGAGATTAGTGTTTATGGAACAGAAATACAAAAAATATAGCTATTATCTTGTCACACATAGCTGTCTGTACTGAGTATATAGGTGTTCTTAGTCAATCACCCCCTATACCATTAACATTGTATCTTTGGCTACTAGCATTGAGTCCTTGGTCTTGACTATCATAGAAACTCCATCAATAAGTTAAATTTGTTTGCGCCTCATAGTATATTCCATTGCCTCTGCCGCCGGCAACATATTGTGTGGATTAAATATATTGGTACAAACAAACCAACTAGCTGTATATAATATAGCCAGGACCCAACTGTCACCAAGGGGGGATTAATGAATATTCTCAGTCTAAAAGATCTTAAAAATAAATGTATCTTTGTTAATCTAATTGCTAGGTAATATTCCGGATCAGGGGGGGGGGGGGGGAGATACTACAAAAATATATTATATTGGATTATGAGGCTGTAGTTGTAAAAAATACTTTCACAGACAATGTATATAGACAATTAAAGAGTGCTATATTTATAAGCCCCATTAACTGTAAAACTAGCAAACAGAAGTAGCTGTATGTGAATAGAAAATGTCTCATCAGGAGTGTAAGAGACTCCGCACCTGTGATGTGAACTATATAGATAGGTCATGTCCCAAAACTATGTAGAGCAGTCTGCCAACCCGTTCAGTGGTTTTAAGTCAAGCTTAGTTTATATTATAACACAGGTAGAATAAAGACGCCCTGCACCTATCTTAGATTTGAGTACAGAACATAAATGGCATCTTGATATAGTAGCAGTGCAGTAGGACCCCAAACATAGTAAGGCTAATGCGCATGATAACATTGGAATGTAGAACACAGTAAGCAAACAACAATAACAAAACTGGTACGTAAATATAAATCAACGGCTAGGACTATATAAAGTAAGCAAACATATTTTAAAGCCTAAGTGTAAAGTGTACACAATTAGGGTCTGAAATTATGAAGATATACATATATAGGTCTCTAGAGACCTGGGGTAAGATATCCCAAAACATGAGGGAAGAGAAACAATGTGCTCCAGAGGTATGTACTCTGTTTAATAAACCATTAGAACTGCACCCACATTAAATGAAAACTTTTGAAAAAATTTAGAAAACAGTCACTAAGTGTAGACATAGTTTAGACTATTATTTGGCTGTGTATGCAGATTATGCAGACCATGCTTAAAACATGTAGCAACCCCAGTACACACCAGGTAAGGTAATTGTCAAAGAGTTAGCAGTGTAGAGGTATCAGGTTTGAGAGTACAATATTATGGCAGTTTGCAGTATGGAGGACACGTGGTATATAGGACGACACTCCCATATCAAACTATAATGCGAAACAAATAACATTACACTAATCTAAAAGTTAGTAACCCTGGTGTACCACATTTAGAAACAATGCTGTATATATAATGAAGCAAACACATACACTTGCGAACAAGGTTATCCCATCAGCCACCAACATAGTCCTGCGTCTGCAGTATAATTTATAAAACTAATGCTAGTGTTATATCAACTGTTGATCAGAGTTACTATGGAATAAAATTCACAGCTAGGACAATTGGTGTGGCATGTAATTGCTCCCTGAATCTACCCAACGCCTGAGCGTCTTTCCTGGGGACTGTAAGAATTCAGAATGGTATGTCCTCCTGGGTCCCATGCCTGACCATCATCTCTAGGTTTGTAGGGAAAATTATTAATATTCCCATCCAGAGAAGTTAAGGGCTGCTGTGGATATATCAAGGTAGTATCAACCAAAGTGTCAGGGTCACCTAGCTGCTGCATCCAAACATCCCTGCAGGCTACAGTAGAACCAGGGCTGAAATTCTCCCCCTCTCCTGTAATAAATGAGTGGCTAAGATTGGAGACTATGCCAAGTACTTTCGCAGCGTCTTCTTTCACATGTGTAAAGTTCATTGGGCTGCTACGGAGAATGGGTCTAGTAAGCACCAGGGTTCCTTATAGTATGGGTGATGGGTGGCATTCATGTCTGGGCAGCTGGCACTGTAGATATGTAGTTGTTGCATTTACATTTCCCATACAAATCTGAGCATCAGTATCCCAAGATACTGCAGGAGTAGCACAGTCAGGCAATACTTCAACATCATTTTGATTTCCCTGTAGTGTAACTCTCTTCTTAAACCATTGTGTGAGCAGCTCATGTAGCCCAGTTATGTGTTCATCTATTACCTTACATACCGCAGCCTCAAACGCTTCTGCAGTCATTATTGGTTCGCGTTTATTTCAGTTCCGCTTCGATAAGCCAGGTATCCGGGAGATAGATACTGTGCCTCTGGGGCTAATGAGTCTTCTCTGCACAAGCGGCAAGCAGCTCTTAATTTTGCGAGCCGATGCACATACATGCAATCCAAGATGGCCGCCGCTGTACCTTCTGAGTCAAATGCAGCGCATAGATGTTAGGGCCCTCTGTCTCTCCGGAAGCTTCCCCAAAGACCGAAGTTGTAAACAGTGCTCCCTGGTCACTCCAACGTATCAGGTGTTGGCTGTATGTAGTACCGAGCGGTCACATATAATATTTTTAATGCAGATAGTGTAGGAGCTGTACAAGAGTGTGACCGCTCGGCAGCTGTGCTAGCTCCGCCCCCCCAAATATTTAATATATTTAATTTAATTTGTAGTTTAATGTAATTTTAGTATAACAGGGTAGATTAATTATTAGTTTAATATAGTTTAATGTAATTTTAGTATAATAGGGTAGGTTAACTAGTAGTTTAATATAGTTTAATGTAATTTTAGTATAACAGTTAGGGTAGATTAATTAATAGTTTAATATAGTTTAATTTAAATCTAAAGGTAAGTTTAAATTTATTATAAGATAGTGATGATGTAATTTTAATGTACAGTTAGAGGGTTGTTAGGTTTAGGGGTTAATAGGTTAAATGAGTTTATGGTGATGTGGGGGGCTGGTGGTTTAGGGGTTAATAGGTTTAGTAAGTGGTAGTGATGTGGGAGGCCAGGGGTTTAGGGGTTAATACATTTATTTAGGTGGCGGCGGCGGGGTCCAGGAGCGGCGGAAAAAGGGTTAATAACATTATATAGGTGGCGGCGATGCCGGTGCGGCAGATTAGGGGTGTTTAGACTCGGGGCTTATGTTAGGGTGCTAGGTGTAAATATAACTTTTATTTTCCCCTAGTAATCAATGGGATATCAGGCAGCAGCAAAGATAAGCTTTCGCTGCTTTCAGACTCCCATTGATTCCTATGGCATCCGCGGCCTCCAGGGCGGCGGATTGAAAACCAGGTACACTGGGCCGGAATAGTGGCGAGTGTACCTGTTAGCAGTTTGATAACTAGCAAAAGTAGTCAGATAGTGCCGAATTTGTATTCAGAACATCTGTAATGACGTAACCATTGATCTGTGTCGGACTGAGACTGGCAGATCGTATGTTACGTCACAGATTTCAACTTTTGCGGGTCTGTAGGCTTTGATAAATGAGGCGAATCAAGCTCGCCACAAAAATACGCTGCGGAATTCCAGCGTATTTGCGGTTGACGACTTGATAAATAGGCCTCTCTGTCTGAATCATGAAAGAAAAAGTTTGGGTTTCATATTCCTTTGATGCCATCTTGCTACAGGTGGTGAACCAGGAATATTCAAATGTAGCAGCAAAGAACAGAATAGTTGTAATTTCTGAAACTGTTACATTGTTAGAAACTGGCTCCTTTACCTAGAGGATGGCAATCTGGGGCTGTTCTGCTAAAATCATGTTCATTAGATAAGATTTGCCTAGTGTGAGAATATAGTTTAATTTACAAATGAAAAGCACTACACATAACTAGTAAACTTATGGAAGAACTGTATGGACAAATGTGCATCATGTGACAATTAAAGGGATATAAAGGTCAACATTTGTATGTGCACGGGTGCATTTGAGTTTAAAAAAAAGCATTTTTGCAATATACTTCCAATAACAAAAATGTTTCTAGTATTATCCCCTCCTCAAAGCCTGGATTTGGGAAGGCTCATCCCGATGATTACCCCCCCTGGCTTGGCCCCTAACCCTGGAGTTGCCATAAGCAAATGAAGGTCGGCCTCTAGACTTACTTCCCCTAGGGACCCCTGCACCTAAGCCTGACCTACCTACATTACCTCTGTAGGACCACTGCTGCCTATGAAGAGAGGACCTAACAGGGAGACCTGCTCTCAAATGGACTCCAGTAAAGGGGGCAGAACAAAACCACCTCAACATGGGAAGAATGATCCCTGATTACAGAGCTAACAGCATCAAAATCAATTATACCCTCAAGGGCCCTATAGGTAGAAGAAATCTGAATGAGGCCACCAGACTCAACATAACTGATATGCTCCCCACATATCATGTCCACAGCTTGGCCGCATTGCGATCCTTTCACTAAATCACCGCTCTGGCTCCATCTTCTTCTGACGGCCCCCTGGCTCATCTCTTGACTAAGCCTTTCAGGGGGCGCGATTGAACCCATTCAGCTCCCCTTTCTTCCGCTAAGGCCCTAAGCCTTTTTTAACAGCTCCTCTACTTTCATGGCTTCGATAGAATCTCTGTAAGAAAGGGAGCAGCACAACTTGCTGCCTACTTAATTTATTTGGCGCTAAAATGACCGCCGCACCTTTGCTTAAATATTGCTCTCCAAAAAACCCACCACTTCAACAACTAACAGTGGCCTCCTCCCAGGGGTCAAAGGCCCCCTCTCTCTATGCTGTGCTGTGTCCTGGGGCGGACTATACTGTTTTTCAGTGGCATTCACACATGTACTGTGAGGGCCTGTGCACCAGTATTCAAACAGCACACCTTCTCAGAGAGTGACTTGTATGACACAAATTACATTTTCACAGACACAATGCACCACTAATTCTCTGAGCTTGAATACTGGTGCACGGGCCCTCACAGCATACGTGCGTATGTTGCTGAAAAATAGTAACAATTGTTTGCTAGAAACATTTTTGCTGATAGAAATATATTGCAAAACCCATGCACATTTCATTTTTTACCTTTCTGTCCCTTTATTTAAAGTGCATGTTCATAATCAGGCGTTGGAGGATAATATGTTAAAGTTTTACTGTGCAGTACTTTAGGATTGCTGTGTTTCTCGATGCAAGTAAATATAATGTTGGACAAATGAAGATTATAAATTTAACACTAAAAGGTGCAAAATGATTATCATGCACTAAGGACAGCTAGCTGAACACATCTGGTTAGCCAATCACAAAAGATAAATGTGTGCAGGCGCCAATCAGTAACTAGATTCTACTAGTGTAGGATATGTACATATTCTTTTTCAACAAGGGATATCAAGAGAACGAAGCACATTTGAAAATAGAAGTTAATTTAAGTGTCTTAAAATTATATGCTCTATCTAAATCATACAAGTTTAATTTTGACTTTCCTATCCCTTTAATTTACTTCTGTTATCAAATCTTTTTCGTTCTCCTGGTATCTTTTGTTAAAAAGCAAGGACATACGCTTAGGAGCATGCACATGTCTGGAACACAATATGGCAACAGTTTTGCAATAATGTGATCCATTTTCAAGAGCACTAGATGGCAGCACTATATCCTGCCATGTAGTGTTTCAGACACCTACCTAGGTATCTTTTCAACAACAAAAATACCATGGGAATAAAGCAAATTTGATAATAGAATTTAAATGGATTTTTTTTTTAAATTGTATAACTTGTCTGAATCACAAAGAAATGTTTTAGGTTTCATATCCCTTTAAACTAGAATACAAGTTTACTTATAGGAAGCACATTGGCCCCTAGCTTATAAGAAATCATGCGTGTGCCATGGTCTATCTTTAGACTGAGAGAATATAACATTTAACGGTTTGTAATTCTACAGATTGTTGCACAGCCCAATGTCACACATAGAAAGGTCAACACATTCAGGGAACCAGAGCTGAGGCAAAACAAATAAATAGCAGCGGTTTAGCAGCCTCCACCATTATTTTACACTAGATATGAAATATCTTCAATATCCTGTACAGTTATGTACAATGTATTTTCAGAAGGCTACACATGAACCTGAACATGTTCAAAGGACACCACTAATATAGGGCTAGATTACGAGTGGAGCGCAATTTAGCGCCCCCGCTCGAGCGTGAACTTTTCTAAACAGAGGCTTTTAGTGCCCATTGGGTGTGGTGCACATATTACACAATGAAAGTAAAATGTTTGCGCGCAAGTGAAACCCAAACGCACGCTAAAAAATTATTACCGCCGCATTAACTTCCCATAGAAGTAAATGGAAAGCGCAAACTGGAAAAAAAAACTAACACCTATACTCACGCAGCAACCTGACAGGAATTATGAAAGTGTCACAATCCAATCTTCTTCACACACTGATAGATGTACTTTTTATTGTAAATACATATAGCTATATATACCTAAACCTGTATATCTATTCCTACAGATATATAGATATGTATTTTACATGAACAGTACCTGATATAGATATAGAAATATATATTTAATAATAAAAAGTACATTAATTCCTATGTGAAGAACATACAAATGTAAAATATGCGTAACGTGCATTGGGGTTCACAATTTAGGATTTACATGAAGAATTGTTATCTTCAATGCACATTATTGAAATATAAAATATATATAATTTTGTATCCCATAAAGCTTCATTACTTTCTATGAAAGGGTGCTCTCATCTTTCTGGGATTTCCAGGTTCTTTCCCTTTTCTTAGAAAATTCAGTGAGTTCTGCCTCTGTGAAGTCTGCTCTATAATCAGAATTTGTAAAATCACAATCCTAAATAAACTGCTGTACATAAAATAAAATACAAAATAGAAAAGTGCAAAATTTAAATGCAATAAAATTTAATCTGAAGTGTAAAGTGATATAAAATAGAAAGTGCAAAGTGTGAATGCAGCAGAACTCTCTCTCTATTGCACTGAGTTTGTCTCTCCTTCACATAGTGGAATGCAGGGAACGTCCCTTGGAGAGACAAAGCAAAATCTGCCTTTTGAATATTTCACTAGGGATCTCGTAGTTCTGGAGGATTATTTAAGATCATCTCACCTGAGCAGAGAGGTTTTAAATATCAGGGCCTGAGACATGATCTGAGGTCTAAAGGGAGTACCGTACGGCACCTGAGTTGTCATTTTTTTTGTGCTAGTTTTATTCCTCTTGTGTATTTCATGCAACAAAGGGATACTGAGTGGGTGTTCTGTACAATCAAGGGGTTAACTTTTGTCAGTGTGTTACTCAAATGTGATTTAACCCCTTGATTGTACATTTTGAACAATTTAGGGGATAAATCAAAGCTACATTTGAGGTACTGACAGTGACTGCGTTTCCCTGTGTGTTGTGGCCTTCCAAGTACCAAGGGGTCAATTTATTAATGTGCGAACAGACATGATACGATGTAGTGTATCATGTCCGCCGCACATCGATAAATGCTGACAGAATACACCGATTAGCCGCTAGCAAGGGGTGTCAATCAACCCGATTGTATTCAATCGTGTTGATTTCTGTATGCTGCCTCAGAGCAGGCCGACAGGTTATAGAGCAGTGGTCTTTAGATTGCTGCTTCATAACCTTTGTTTCGGGCGAGCCTGAAGGCTCGCCGGAAACACGGGGCATCAAGCTCCGTATGGAGCTTGATAAATTGCCCCCCAAGAGTGTAAAATCATTGTTTAGTGTATGTTGTAATAGAGCTCTAAAACTTTTACCAGAATTGTCACAGCTTGGGAGCTCTTCCAGCTTCCCCTTCAGGGTGAAAGTTTCCAAGCTGAAAACTAGTCCCTGCCTTGGCTCCACCTACAGTCAACTAACTCCATCAGTAACCCACCTAATACTGCACACAACACAAGTGACTATAGGCATAGCTCCAACGAGTAATCACTTGGTAGACATTACCCATTCTCTTACTTCCCATTCCTGGGAAGGCTTGAGGAAATGCTTGGAGCTGTACTGTCATGTTAATTTCCATGGCATCATTGACTAAGCAATTAATGCACACTGTTTTTAGGTATTCTTCTCTTTTGAGCCACATTTTGCAAATCTGAGTACATGTATGTTTGTGTGTGTATGTATATATATATATTTATATATACAGTATATACATTTATATATATATACTGTATATATACTGGACTCAACATTTCAAGTCCTAAACTACTAGCCAGGCAAAAATGTCACTCGTCACTTCTGATCCCACCCAGCATTTGCCACACCACACCCACCACCCTAACCCCTCTTTGCATTTGCTTAGCCATTGTGAAACACCTTATTGTGCAGTACATTTTCATATTTCTTTTATTTTAATCCATAACAAATTAAGCCTTTTTAATAGAATGATTACAAATATATGCATTTGCTGACCATTTGGTGCAGTATAGCCAGCCTTTATCTTCCTCTCTACTCACCCAAGTTCAATTTCTATTCACCCAGGGTGAGACCACAATTCATTGGAGAGATGGATAGAAAGTTTGAACTCTCTGCCAGGAACTATCTGATTTAAACACTCTGAATGATGAGATGATTGTATTCTTGCACGTGAGAGTGTTAAGAATAAAGACTTATTGGGCACGACCCTGTCTGGGAAACCAACTGAATACAATACTTAATGCCACAAGTTGTCATACTCCAGCACTTATTAGAAATACTCCAAAATCCCAGAGTCAGAGGCTTGTACAAAGCAACACAGACACACTCAGATGTCAACAACAATTAGACGAAATGACAGATAGATTTGTAGCACACGGATACAAGAAATAACTGAAAAATTTACACCAGGAGGAATAAACAATTATTCCCAAGAAAAGCAGGATGAGGTTGATCAATTCATGACATTCATGACCACCTATTCACCGGATAAGACAGGATGCAACATAAGGGACATTTTAGTGAAAACTGATCCTGTGGATAGCTCTAGTGAATGTACTTGGAACCCCAAGAAAAAGTGTTGTTTTTTAAGTCCTAGTTGCTTTTTTAAGGGGGTATTGGGTGGGTTTTAGAGTATGGTTGGTTGTGTGGGTGGTGGGTTTTAATGTTGGGGGGGATTTGTAATTTTTTTTACAGGTAAAAGAGCTGATTACTTTTAAGGGCTATTTGTAATTTAGTGTAGGGTAGGGTTTTTTTTTATTTTGGGTTGGCTTTTTTATTTTGTTAGGGGGATTAGATTAGGTATAATTAGTTTAAAAATCTTGTAATTTTTTTATTATTTTCTGTAATTTAGTGTTTGTTTCTTTTTGTACATTAGCTAATTTTATTTAATTGTATTTAGTTTAGGGAATGAATTTAATTATAGTGTAGTGTTAGGTGTAATTGTAGCTTAGGTTAGGTTTTATTTTACAGGTCAATTTGTCTTTATTTTATCTAGGTAGTTATTAAATAGATAATAGATAATGTAAAACTTTTAACTAATGACTTTAAAATACTGTACCAGTCTTGACAGGGGAGGGTCTACCGCTCACTTTTTGGCAGACTCGTAATACCGGCGCTATACAAGTCCCATTGAAAAAATAGGATACGCAATTGACGTAAGTGGATTTGCGGTATTTCCAAGTCTGGCCAAAAAAGTGAGCGGTACACCTGTACCTTCAAGACTCATAATACCAGCGGGGGCGTTAAAAAGCAGCGTTGGGACCGGCCAACGCTGCTTTTTAAGCCTAACGCACAACTCGTAATCTAGCCGAATATTTACTAATCAGCTGATAATTTCACATGTGCTCCAGTTCAGATATCTTCAAAATGTGGCCTGTTAGGGAGCCTGAGGACAGGTGTGAAAACCAGTGACATAGGGATACATACATATGCATGTCAAAAAATGTATATGTATGTACATACTGTATATATATATATATATATATATATATATATATATATATATATGTAAACAAACAATGGCTTGCACTCGCTGTATTTTTCAAAAACATGCCTTTATTTGTGACGTTTCGTATCCTCTTTCTCAGACAAAGTAACACAGTGAAATGAACATATTTATACACCAAACATCCAATGAAAACAAACTCCACCCCTTGATTCAGAACAAAAAAAAACGCCAAGTGGTTGTCCTAGCAACCACAATAAATAAATTACATATACACCCTCTATTCCTCTCATCAGTAAGAAGGAAAAATAAAGTGAAGAAAAACATGACATCAAAAGTTTAAAAGTAAGCCTGAATACACAAAAGCTATCATCCTATAGATCCAAGCCATAACAGTAGCAGACTAGATGAGAGAACATCAGGCAGATGGATAAACAGAGCCGTCATATACAGTGTATCAGCACTCGCTCTAACAGCGGATTATACCTGACAGTTCACACATGGATACGAGGAGGCAGAGGAATGCCTTACAGCGTTCGTAGTGGCAGTGTGTATCAGATCAACGGAACACAGATTGTGTCACCACATATAGTCAGCTGTGTAAACAAAGCACGTAACAGCTGATCCGGCCGATCTGTAAACTCACTGTCACTACAAGGAAGGGAAAAAATGAGCACAATGCAGGAATAAACAAACATAAAATCACATAAAATGTATATACATGAGGACTATATAATATAAAGCCTAAATGTAGGGCAAGTTACAAGTGTAAGAGCAGAGACAACGTGTAATAGGGAATAGCTACATCATACATGCACCTAGATGACGAGTTTTGCGTTGTGGCTCGTAACACTGAAAATATGGCATTTTCAGCGTTAAAACAGCACCGCAGCTATTACAAGTCTTGTCGGCATAGGTGTTCCGCACACTTTTAAGCCTGTACTGGAACATCAATACCGCACTCGTAAAAATTATGTTTTTTCATGGGATTCCCATAGCGCCAGTATTATGAGTTTTGCAGTGAGGCTAAAAAGTGAGCGTTACAGCCTAAAACAACAAGATCTGTACCTCCATCTAAAGTCAGTAGTTATGAGTTTTACGCTACAAAACTGTAACATAAAACTCATAACTAAACTGTTACAAAGTACACTAACACCCATAAACTACCTAATCACCCCTAAACCGAGGCCCTCCCGCATCGCAAACACTATAATAAATTTATTAACCCCTAATATGCCGCTCCCGACATCGCCGCAACTAAAAAAAACATATTAAGCCCTATTTCGCCGCTCCTATACTTAAGTTATTAACCCCTAAACCGCCGCCCTCCCGCATCGCAAACACTATTTAAATATTATTATTCCATAATCTGCTGTCCACCCACATCACCCCCGCTATAATAAACCTATTAACCCCTAAACCGAAAGCCCCCCACAACAAAATATACTAAATAAAACTATTAACCCCTAAACCGAAAGCCCCCCACATCGCAATAAACTAATTTAAACTAGTAACCCCTAAACCTATCGCCACGCTAACATTATATTAAAATTACAATTTCCCTATCTTATATTAAATTAAAACTTACCTGTCAAATTAAAAAAACTAAAACTATTAAACTAAAATGAAACTAACTACCAATTAAATAAACTAAACTACACATTAAAAAATCCTAACACTACTGGGCCAATGAAACTAGTAATTCAGCTAAGGGGGATAGATTTATAAATGTTCTCAGGGATAACTTCTTGTCACAATTAATAGAGGAGCCAACTAGGAGTAACGCTATATTGGATTTAGTGCTATCAAATAATACAGATATAATATCAAACATAGAAGTCAAAGAACATTTGGGTAACAGTGATCATAACATGGTCACATTTGAAATTTCTTTTCATAAGTAGTGTCTTAAAGGTTTAACCAATACTTTTAATTTTAAGAAAGCAAAATTCAACGATTTAAGGAAATCATTAAATAACATAAATTGGGACAAAGTATTCTCTAATAAAAATACAGAGGATAAATGGATAACATTTAAAACTTTGTTAAATAAATATACATATCAACAAATACCATATGGTTATAAAAATAAAAAATCCAAGCCAATGTGGCTGAATATAACGGTGTAAAGAGAAATTAGGAAAAAACATAGGGCATTTAAATTATTCAAAGAAAATAGTACAGACTAAAAATTCCATATTTATAAGGAATGTAACAAAGCATGCAAAAATGCAATCAAATTAGCCAAAATTGAAAATGAAAAATTAATTGCAAATGATTCTAAATCTAACCCTAAAAGGTTCTTTAAGTACATAAATAGCAAAAAAATCTAAGAAGGATAATATAGGTACATTAAAATGCGTGGAGGGTAGCATGATTAACAGTGACAGGGAGAAGGCTGAGATACTAAACCAGTTTTTTTCTTTAGTATACACAAGAGAGGAACCATTGGATGATACTTTGGAACAAAATAGAACATGCCAGCCCATACCATTAATTGGGTTATGCATTGAGGATATCAGGAACAAATTGGATAATATTAAGGTAAATAAAACTCCAGGCCCAGATGGAATACACCCAAGGGTGTTAAGGGAATTTAGCACTGTTATAGACAAACCTCTACTCTTAATTTTTCAAGACTCATTATCCTCAGGCATGGTACCCAAGGATTGGCGTAAAGCTGATGTGGTGCCACTATTCAAAAAGGGAAGTTGGGATGATCCAGGAAGCTATAGACCAGTTAGTCTGACATCAATAGTGGGAAGATATTTGAAGGTATTATAAGGGATTATATTGATAGCATATTCGTGTAAACAAGATTATGAGTTCTAATCAGCATGGTTTTAGGAGCAATAGATCATGTCAAACTTGGATACATTTCTGTCTATAAACAAAATTAATGGATATGATTGCTAGTATTAAATAGGTCACCTTTTAGTGGGATTATTTAAGTTTAACTGGAGCTTTTTGAATATATTTTAGATTTGTATAGGTTGAACTCGATGGACTTCGGTCTTTTTTCAACCTCATCTACTATGTTACTATGTTACTATGTTACTCTAAAAATTACAAACTATCTAGTTACAAAAAATAAAAAAAACACTAAATTACAAAAAATAAAAAATGAAACGATCAAAAATAAAAAAAAATTATACCTAATCTAATAGCCCTATCAAAATAAAAAAGCCCACCCAAAATAAAAAAAACCTAGCCTACAATAAACTACCAATGGCTCTTAAAAGGGCCTTTTGTGGGGCAATGCCCCAAAGATATCAGCTCTTTAACCTGTAAAAAAGAACACAAAGACCCCCCCAACAGTAAAACCCACCACCGAACCAACCCCCCAATATAAAAAACCTAATTCTGAAAAAACCTAAGCTATCCATTGCCCTGAAAAGGGCATTTGTATGGGCATTGACCTTAAAAGGGCATTTAGCTCTTTTACTGTGCAGGCCCTAAACTAAAAAATAAAACCCACCCAATAAACCCTTAAAAAGCCTAACACTGATCCACTTTCAGTTTTTGAAGTCCCCCTTGAACGATCTTTATCCTGGCAAAGTCTTCATCCAGACGGCCTCTTCAATCTCCATCCCGGTGGCGACGTCCTGATCCAAGCAGCGAGAAGTCTTCATCCAGGCAGCCTCTTTAATCTTCATCCAGGAGGCATCTTCTATCTTGATCCCGGAGGCGTGGAGTGGGTCCATCCTGAAGACATCCGGTGCGGAGCATCCTCTTCATACGGTCGCTTCCGTACACTGGATCTTCAATGCAAGGGAGGCGATTCAAGATGGCATAATTCAAATTAGCCAATAGAATGAGAGCTGCTTAAATCCTATTGGCTGATTTGAATTACCAATAGGATTTTAGCAGCCCTGATTCAAATTTTTCAGCCAATAGGAATGCAAGTTGTTGGGATTCTATTACAGGCCATTCCACATGCTCAATTGACAAGAGTCATTAGGAACAACAGTGATACCAGTAACCAATCCCAACAACTGGAGGTTATGAGCAAAAAAATCTTGGATAGGGGATTCCATCCAAGGGTCATCAGACAGGCAAGAGACAAGTGTATGTATTATCGATCATGTGCCCCCTTTGAGACGGGGTGGTTATAGGAACAAGATCCTCCTTCAGATCGAAGCAAGATGAACATACCGCTTGAATACCATACAGCCACATGGATTGAATTGCATGCTTGATTGGCACTGCTTCCTCTAATGAGTTTGTCCATTTGATCTGGTTTGAGAGCCCACTAACTGTTTTGCCTATCCAATATTTATGTTATTCTCACTAGCCTTGCTCTAGTACTTACTGATTAGTGTTTATTATTTTGCTATACTGTGTCCATGTATTTGATCCTTATGATCTAGCCCTATGGGAGTACATGCTCTATCCATTTATTGCCCACTACTAATGTATTATGTGGGCACTGCCTTTTTTGTTTTAATCCCATTGGCATCATATAACTTTGTATGATGTAGCTATTCCCTATTACACGTTGACTCTGCTCCTACACTTGTAACTTGCCTTACATTTGGGCTTTATTTTTTTTTATTTTTTTGTTTATATTTTTATTGAGGCAAATTGTTACAAGGATACAGTCTCAGAAGGACAAAAATAAAATAAAAAATTCATCAAAAGGAAAAACAGTCACAATATTTCAGTTAGCAAGGGATAAACAAAAATAGACCATTACACTTTAAACTTTTTGTCAAAATCAAATAAAGAGAAACATATTAAGCCTCTTATTTCTTCTGTTAAGTGTGATCAGTCCACGGGTCATCATTACTTCTGGGATATTACTCCTCCCCAACAGGAAGTGCAAGAGGATTCACCCAGCAGAGCTGCATATAGCTCCTCCCCTCTACGTCACTCCCAGTCATTCTCTTGCACCCAACGACTAGATAGGATGTGTGAGAGGACTATGGTGATTATACTTAGTTTTATATCTTCAATCAAAAGTTTGTTATTTTAAAATAGCACCGGAGTGTGTTATTACCTCTCTGGCAGAGTTTGAAGAAGAATCTACCAGAGTTTTGCTATGATTTTAGCCGGAGTAGTTAAGATCATATTGCTGTTCTCGGCCATCTGAGGAGTGAGGTAAACTTCAGATCAGGGGACAGCGGGCAGATGAATCTGCATAGAGGTATGTAGCAGTTTTTATTTTCTGACAATGGAATTGATGAGAAAATCCTGCCATACCGATATAATGTCATGTATGTATACTTTGCACTTCAGTATTCTGGGGAATGGTACTTCACTAGAATTACATTGTAAGAAATACATAAAGCTGTTTAATAACTAGAGATTATGTTTAACGTTTTTGCTGGAATGTAAAATCGTTTTCATTTGCTGAGGTACTGTGTGAATAAATGTTTGGGCACTTTTTTTCCACTTGGCAGTTGCTTAATCTGTTTTTCTGACAGTTTCTGTTCTCCCTCACTGCTGTGTGTGAGGGGGAGGGGCCGTTTTTTGGCGCTTTTTCTATGCATCAAATATTTCAGTCAGCAACTCATTGTATTCCCTGCATGATCCGGTTCATCTCTACAGAGCTCAGGGGTCTTCAAAACTTATTTTGAGGGAGGTAATTTCTCTCAGCAGAGCTGTGAGAATTATAGTTTGACTGAGATAAAAAACGTTTATTCTGTAATTTGTTTCCTGCTTTCAGAATTTGTTATCTTTGCTAATGGGATTAAACCCTTGCTAAAGTTGTGTTGTTTACAAGGATTGAGGCTATAACTGTTTCAATTTATTAATTTTCAACTGTCATAGATTTTCTGTGCTTCTTAAAGGCACAGTACATTTTAATATTATTCTAATTGAATTGTATTTCCAAGTTGCAAGCTTCAAGCTTTCAAACTGCCAAGTCTCATACAGAGTTAGTGCTGGCATTTCTAAGGTCACATGGATGGAAGGTGAACGAAAAGAAAAGTTCACTCGTTCCACTCACAAGAGTTCCCTTCCTGGGGACTCTTATAGATTCTGTAGAAATGAAGATTTACCTGACAGAGGACAGGCTAACAAGACTTCAAAGTGCTTGCCGCACCCTTCATTCCATTCAACACCCGTCAGTGGCTCAATGCATGGAGGTAATCGGCTTAATGGTAGCGGCAATGGACATAGTACCCTTTGCACGCTTACACCTCAGACCACTGCAACTGTGCATGCTAAGTCAGTGGAATGGGGATTACTCAGACTTATCCCCTTCTCTGAATCTGGATCAAGAGACCAGAAATTCTCTTCTATGGTGGCTTTCTCGGCCACATCTGTCCAGGGGGATGCCATTCAGCAGACCAGACTGGACAATTGTAACAACAGACGCCAGCCTTCTAGGTTGGGGTGCCGTCTGGAATTCTCTGAAGGCTCAGGGACAATGGAGTCAGGAGGAGAGTCTCCTGCCAATAAACATTCTGGAATTGAGAGCAGTTCTCAATGCCCTCCTGGCTTGGCCCCAGTTGACAACTCGGGGGTTCATCAGGTTTCAGTCGGACAACATCACGACTGTAGCTTACATCAACCATCAGGGAGGGACAAGAAGCTCCCTAGCTATGATGGAAGTATCAAAGATAATTTGCTGGGCAGAGTCTCACTCTTGCCACCTGTCAGCAATCCACATCCCGGGAGTGGAGAACTGGGAGGCGGATTTCTTAAGTCGTCAGACTTTTCATCCGGGGGAGTGGGAACTTCATCCGGAGGTCTTTGCCCAAATACTTCGACGTTGGGGCAAACCAGAGATAGATCTCATGGCGTCTCGACAGAACGCCAAGCTTCCTCGTTACGGGTCCAGATCCAGGGATCCAGGAGCAGTCCTGATAGATGCTCTGACAGCACCTTGGGACTTCAGGATGGCTTACGTGTTTCCACCCTTCCCGTTGCTTCCTCGATTGATTGCCAGAATCAAACAAGAGAGAGCATCAGTGATTCTAATAGCACCTGCGTGGCCACGCAGGACTTGGTATGCAGACCTGGTGGACATGTCATCCTGTCCACCTTGGTCTCTACCTCTGAAACAGGACCTTCTGATACAGGGTCCCTTCAAACATCAAAATCTAACTTCTCTGAAGCTGACTGCTTGGAAATTGAACGCTTGATTTTATCAAGACGTGGATTTTCTGAGTCAGTTATTGATACCTTAATACAGGCTAGGAAACCTGTTACCAGAAAGATTTACCATAAGATATGGCGTAAATACCTATATTGGTGTGAATCCAAAGGTTACTCTTGGAGTAAGGTTAGGATTCCTAGGATATTGTCTTTTCTACAAGAAGGTTTAGAAAAGGGTTTATCTGCTAGTTCATTAAAGGGACAGATCTCAGCTCTGTCCATTCTGTTACACAAACGTCTGTCAGAAGTTCCTGACGTCCAGGCTTTTTGTCAGGCTTTGGCCAGAATTAAGCCTGTGTTTAAAACTGTTGCTCCACCATGGAGTTTAAACCTTGTTCTTAATGTTTTACAGGGCGTTCCGTTTGAACCCCTTCATTCCATTGATATAAAGTTGTTATCTTGGAAAGTTCTATTTTTAATGGCTATTTCCTCGGCTCGAAGAGTCTCTGAATTATCAGCCTTACATTGTGATTCTCCTTATTTGATTTTTCATTCGGATAAGGTAGTCCTGCGTACTAAACCTGGGTTCTTACCTAAGGTAGTTACTAACAGGAATATCAATCAAGAGATTGTTGTTCCTTCTTTATGCCCAAATCCTTCTTCAAAGAAGGAACGTCTACTGCACAACCTGGATGTAGTCCGTGCTCTAAAATTTTACTTACAGGCAACTAAGGAATTTCGACAAACGTCTTCTCTGTTTGTCATTTACTCTGGGCAGAGGAGAGGTCAAAAAGCTTCCGCTACCTCTCTTTCTTTTTGGCTTCGTAGCATAATTCGTTTAGCTTATGAGACTGCTGGACAGCAGCCTCCTGAAAGAATTACAGCTCATTCTACTAGAGCTGTGGCTTCCACTTGGGCCTTCAAGAATGAGGCCTCTGTTGAACAGATTTGCAAGGCTGCAACTTGGTCTTCGCTTCATACTTTTTCCAAATTTTACAAATTTGACACTTTTGCTTCATCGGAGGCTATTTTTGGGAGAAAGGTTCTTCAGGCAGTGGTTCCTTCTGTATAAAGAGCCTGCCTATCCCTCCCGTCATCCGTGTACTTTTGCTTTGGTATTGGTATCCCAGAAGTAATGATGACCCGTGGACTGATCACACTTAACAGAAGAAAACATAATTTATGCTTACCTGATAAATTCCTTTCTTCTGTAGTGTGATCAGTCCACGGCCCGCCCTGTTTTTAAGGCAGGTAAATATTTTTTAATTTATACTCCAGTCACCACTTCACCCTTGGCTTTTCCTTTCTCGTTGGTCCTTGGTCGAATGACTGGGAGTGACGTAGAGGGGAGGAGCTATATGCAGCTCTGCTGGGTGAATCCTCTTGCACTTCCTGTTGGGGAGGAGTAATATCCCAGAAGTAATGATGACCCGTGGACTGATCACACTACAGAAGAAAGGAATTTATCAGGTAAGCATAAATTATGTTTTTCTGTTTATATAACTGAATTCTTGTACAACTTGTTCATTCAGGCTAATTATTATCTGCATAGTATGGCTATGTCAGATATAGGACAGGGGGAGGGGTGCGAGGGAAAAGAAGGAAGAAGAGAAAGAAAGAAAAAAAAAGGGGGAAGGGGATAGAAACAGGGAAGGGGAGACAAACTATTACCATTGATCTAATAGGACTATTTTTGAGTATCTAAAAGGATACATAAGTTGGTCTATTTCCTCTTGGGAAAAGGTCTTAATAAAAGCTAACCACTTTTTAAAAAATAAATTCACCTCTCTTTCTGAGGTTAAGGATGTGTCCATCTGTTCAATAATGCATTGCTTTTTCATATAGTTTTTTATTTCGTGGATACTAGGTGTCGAAGGGTCTCTCCACTTCCCAAAAATCAAATTCCTCGTTGCCAGAATTGCCACATTCCTAGTCTTTTTATGATCAGAGATTATAGGGGATTCTATAAGAAAGACAACCTCTGCTAGAGAGAGAGAGAAAGTTGATAGCTTTAATGCCTTGATCAGCCAGAATTCTAATTTTCGCCATAGTTGTCTAATCCGAGGGCATGACCATATCATGTGCACTATGTCAGCTGCCGGGTATGCACATTTAGGGCATTTATTAAAATTATGATTATGCCATTTAAACCCTTTGAGTGGAGTGTAATAAGTTCTATAGAGTAATTTAGTATGTTACTCTCTCCATCTTATGGATGATGTAGTCTGGGCTATAATGGCTATAGATTTTTCTACCTGATCTGTTTCAATGTCTAATGGCACTAAAAGATTCCATTTTTGTGTTATTTGTTGGAGATTAGAGTCTCCATCTTGACTGATCAGTAAATCATACCAAAATGAAATAGAAGATAAATTATTTTTAGCTAAAGTAGGCCAGCTATCTAACTTCCCCCATGACCAAGACCATCCAAATTTCTCAACAAGTGAGTAAAGGTAGTGTCTGGCCTGGAGGTAAGCAAAAAAATCTTTGTTGGTTAAATCAAATTCCTGCTTCAGCTTCTCAAAGGTTTTAATCGATGAAGTACCTTGATCTATAAATTGAGTCATGAAAGAAAGACCCTTCTCCTGCCAGACCTGAAATACTTGAGATTGGGTACCTTCTTGAAATTCTGGATTGCCACATAAACCTTGAAATTTTGGAATAGTTAGATCAATACCTGACTTATGTCTGAGTTTTTTTCCATGCTTGTATTATCATATATACTGAATGAAGACATCTCACTTTTTTCGGAATTAGATGGGCCGGGCAATGAATTAAAGCTATAAGGAAATATAATGTTTCTCTCTAGGTTATTAGTAAAATAATCCTTATTCAGAATCCAGTCTATTGCGATACGTGAAAGGAAGACCAAGCAATATTTGCTAAGATCCAGGAGAGCCATCCCCCGTATCTTTTGGGGAGATAAAGTTTATTTAAAGAAATTCAAGGTCTTTTGCAATTCCAGATGAAATATCGAAGGGCCCTATTCAAGCTTTTCCAATCTTTGACCTTCAAGATCACTGGGATGTTTTGTAGAGGATAAAGAATTTTAGGGAGGAGAACCATTTTGAATAAAGCGATGCGTCCTGGGAGAGATATCAGGAAGTTTTGCCAGCTAATCATATATTCTTTTACTCTAGCTAAAATAGGAGAGATATTGAGACTATACCATTCTTGTGGATTAATTGAGATATTGATTCCTAAATACTTAAAATGAGTCAAAACTTCCTTGAAGGGTATCACAGCAGTGGAAGCCTCATTTTTCTTAATCCACATTAACTCTGATTTAGAGAAATTAAGCTTATAACCTATGAAGGTTCCAAATGAATTAGTAATCGAGATCAGTCTTGGAATATTAATTGATGTATTGGACATATAAATTAATACATCATCAGCATATAAAGTGATTTTTTGTTCCACGGTGCCAATTTTTATCCCCTGTATTACCTGTCTAATCTTGAGAGCTAAGGGTTTGATCGCTAGATCAAATAAAAGTGGTGACAATGGGCACCCTTGTCTTGTGCCCCTCTGAAGGTTAATTAAATTAGATTCAAGTTTATTAATAGTTAATTTAGTTGAGGAATTTCTGCAGAGATTATTAATAAAAACACTGAAATTATCTTAAAAACCAAACCGAGACAGAGAAGTTAGGATATGCTGATGAAAGACTGAATTGAACGCTTATTCTGCGTCCAGCGCGATGATTGCTATATCTGGTTGATCTTGGGAAGAAACTTCACGACAATTATGAAAGTGGTCAAGAACTAAAAATAGTTCTCTAATCTTAGCTGCTAAGTTGTGTCTAGACAAAAAGCCCGCCTGATCTTTATTAATAAGGTCACCTATTACTCTCTGAAGTCTTTTAGCTAAAATAGATGATAATAACTTATAATCGGAGTTGAGTAATGCGATAGGTCTATAAGACTCTTTTTTCAGCGGGTCTTTCCCTGGCTTCAGAATTAATGATGTAGTAGATGCTGCAAAGGACGAGGGAATAGGCTTGCTATTTATATAAAAATGGTTAAACACATCTCTTAAATAAGGAGTAACAACCAGAGCAAGGATCTTATAGAACTCATTGGGGAGAGAGTCCGGGCCAGGAGCCTTGTCCAGGCGCAACTCTTTAATTGCATAAGTGATTTCTTGCTCCGAAATGGGGGCATTGACTTTGGTTAATGCTTCTTCATTTAGAACTGGGTGATCGAGCCCTTTCCAAAATAGTTCTGAGGCTTCGTCATCAGAGTTCTTACGAGAATCAAGATCTCTATAGTAAACACAAAAAGCATCGATAATATCTCTTGGATTTTGAAGTAGGGTTCCTTGTTCCGATAAAGAGTTGGTTGAAGAGCTTCCTTGTACATTTTTTACTAGATTTGCGAGCAATTTCCCTGCCTTATCCCCATGTTTATAAAATTTAGCTCTGATTTTAAAATCAGCTTAAACTGAGGCATGCATTAAGAAAGTATCTCTCTCTCTCTCTCTTAGCTGAGACATATCTCCTCCAATTTGCAGATGTTGGTTGAGCTAGATATTTATTATATCTGTTTGTAAGTGATCTCAATATTTCACTTTCTCTAAGAGCTGCCCTCCGCTTAAAGTCAACCATGTATGCAATAATGTCCCCCCTCATTACTGCCTTACCTGCTTCCCAAAGTATACTTGGATCGTTAACAGTGCCAGCATTTAAGGTGAAAAATTCAGTCATTCTAGCTGTTAACCAGTCCTTAAATTTTAAATTTTTCGTTAAAAATTTAGGGGGAAAAAATCGATGTAAAGTATATATTTTATCATTCAATGGAATCTTTAGTAAAATTGGAGCATGATCTGAAATAGTAACTTGCAATATTTTTGCTGTGGTTCCAATTTTTAATAAATTCTCACCAACTAGGAATAGGTCAATTCTGGAAAGAGACCTTACACTTTTAGCTTTACATGTGAACTCCCTTTGAACTGGGTTCTGAATCCTCCAGATGTCTTTAAGGGCCAGATTCTTGAACAAAATTTTAAACATTTTGCCTTCTGACTTATCTCTCTTGGCCATGCCACTATTGAGTGTTTCCCTAAGCCTGTCTAGAGGGGTCTGTGGGACCATGTTAAAGTCCCCTGCTATGATTATATTTCCTTCGCCTAATTGTAAAATTTTAAATTGAAGAAATTCCCAAAAACTTCTCTCAAAATTATTAGGGGCGTATAGATTGCAGAGCGTAAAAATCAATTTAGCTAGTCTAATTTTTAAAATCAGAATTCTGCTTTCTGGATCAGTGTATTCTGATAAGACTTCATATGAATTTTTCTTCCCTAATAAAATAGCTACCCCTCTTTTCCTGCCTATACTTGGAGTGAAAAATACCTAATTTACCCAAGAGGATTTCAGCTTTAGGGATTCTTCTGCGTTTAAGTGTGTCTCCTGGATAAATGCGATGTCAGAATTGAGCTTCCTCAGATGAGAAATTATCGACTTGCGCTTTATTGGAGTTGAAATCCCTCCAACATTCCAAGAGGATAAAATAATTTTTTTTATTTTACTCGTCATTTAATCTTGTTTAGGAGGGAGTACCAGGCAGGAAAGAGGAAGGAGAAAAAAAAAAAATCCTCGCACCCCTGTCCCCACCCCACATCCCCTATTCCTTGTTAAAGCCTGAGGGGAGAAAATAAAAAAAAGAGAAAACACCAAATACAAATAACTTCTATACATTGGTAGTAACATCAGCCAAAAACCTTTATGTCATAAAGTTTGACAACTTAATTCAGATTACTTGGCACACTTTTCAGCATAAAATTTTTCTGCCTCTGAGGCAGCATCAAAGAAATATATACGACCCTGGACTTCTACCTTAAGCATAGCTGGGTAAACAACCGTGACAAAGAACCCTTCTTTGATCAACCTGCCACAAATTGGGGAGAGCTCCCTTCTTTTCAGAGAGGTTTCATATGCAAAGTCTTGGAACACCAAAATTTTTTTCCTTCTAGTGAGGTAGGTGCATTTTTACAAAATGATTGCATGACCCGGACCTTGTCCTGAAAATTCAGGTACCTCACTATTATAGGTCTAGGCCTCAATTTGTCCCCAACTGATGGGGGTGGTCTCCCCAATCTGTGAGTTCTCTTTACAGCTAAGGGTATAAATTCTTGAAGGATATTCAAAAGTTGAGGGAGAGTCTCAGCTGCAAAAAAGGAGGGAGTGAGGAGTGTAAGTGAGGAGGGGAAGTGTAGTGATACAAAAAAAAAATTCAAGTGAGAAAGTGCCTAATCAGAGTCCGTTATAAGGCAGTGTTAAAGCCAAAGATTCTCAGTCCCAGAGGGCAGGAGATTATCTCTTTGCCAATTAAAGCCTACCGTGAAGAACTTGCATTATTATTGTAAGACCATCGGAGCTATTTCTATCCAACTTTACAGGTTGGAGAGCTCAGAATATTGTTTTATACAACTACTATTTTGCTAGTTGTGTTTATGGCTACTTGGTCCAAAGCTTCCTGAGCAATGTCATACCAGCCCTGTTTTCAAAAAAAAAAGGGAAGAAAAAAAAAAAAAAAAAAGGGCCAAGTTTTCTCCTTTTTCTCCCCTTTTTTTCCTTCCCTCCTTTCCCTCCCTCCTTTTCCCTTCCTTCCTTCTTTCTCTTCTCCTTCCCTTTCCCTTTTAGTGAATTAAGCTCTGTGAATCCTTTCAAAAGTCAAGATTCAGTTCAACCTTGAGCTAACATGGGCCCAGTTATCCCTTTAGTTACTTTACAGAAAAATCTGATCTATCATTAGGGGCAAATTCAATTGTAAATAAATATCTCAACTAAATGAATGCTTTAGGAAAGGAATGAACAAGAATACCTACGGCCCCCTTTTATAAATCAAGGTGTTACGTCCAGAAGGGTCAGTAAAATTCTGAACCAATATAAACTGAGCAACTTTATACAGAGCCTAAGATATAAAGTCAAGTGGACCCAGTTTCCTTTTCTTTGCCTCTCTTCCCTATTTCTCTTCATCCCTTTCTTTCTCTCACTTTTTCCTTCCTTTATCTTTCCCCTTTAAAATTCAGGGAGATTGTGGAGCAGAGGAAACCACAAAGTTCACCCTGACTTTCTATGAACCTAGATCCTGCATGTCTAATGGCGAGAAAGAAAGAATCTTCTTGCATATATACTCCAAAAACAAATACCTAGAAATTGAGTGCAAACTTAAGTACAGCTCATACAGTCATTTTTCATATAATACTCTGAAAAAACATTAAGATCATGACAACAACCATATAAGCTAGGATAAGGAAAGAAAAAATAAACGGCTCCAGAGAATAATTATGCCTTCTAGAATATACATGTAATTGTGTAGCTACTTTTTAGGTGGAGAAGTAATAGAAAGAGAGTTAATCACAGAAAGTAATTTTGTTTCCAGTCTCCTGTATCGCCAAGAGGTTTTTCAAAAGTCCCTCCTTCAAACCCCTTTTACTGCTAGGGAGCCTTTTATCAATTATTCTGTGCTGGGCTCAAAAATTAACCCGTTGCCCGATTTCTAATAGAACCCTTATATCAGACTTAAAACATAGAGTTCCTTAATGTACCCAGAACAGACACTATTTCTTTTTCCATTTTCTCCCTTCTTGTTCCTTTTCCTCCGTCTTCCTCCTCTCCTCAACCCTTTGTGCACTCTCGTAAACTTTCCCCTTTTACCTTAAACCTTGTGCGGGCTTCGCAGTTAAAGATCCTCTCAGGGGTCGCACAGTACCGTTCCAGCTTAGCCAGCCGTTGCCTTCCTGCTTGTAGTTAAACTCCGCTGAGTACAGACTAGCGGGATCTGGATCAGATGTTGATGATGCAAGGGGTGTAACTGAAGACCCGGTTCTCTGATTCCTGATCTGCTGGGGAGACGGATGCTTTTGAACAGGTGAGGAGAGGCTGTATTTCAGAGGAGTTCGTTGTTCCCTTTGGCTAAAGTTGTCTGCCCCCCAAGCGCAACATCGGTGGGAGGGGGGGGGAATTAAAGCTGATGTTCTGCCGACTAGGGATTTTCTGGTTTCTTTGGGCTATCTACCCCCCTCACGCAGCACCGGTGGGAGGGGGGACTGCCACAGTAGATCTTATCTCTTTGTGTGACCTCTTCACGGGATGTCCTTTGTGGGGTCCAACAAACCGTATGTTGTACTGTAGAGCAAGATGTATTAGCGCTGTGGGAGTTCCTCCAGATAATAACAAGACCGGTTGCAGCGTGTTCCCTAGGCTGCTAGGGATCCTGGCACGTATTCTACCGCCAAAGGATTGTCTGCAGGGAACAGAGCTTGTGCGGCTCAGCCTCATGCACAGGCTCCTCCTCCGGAACTCCTCCCCATTTGGGCTTTATATTATATAGTCCTCATGTATATACATTTTATTTCATTTTATGTTTGTTTATTCCAGCATTGTGTCTGCTCATTTTTTCCCTTCCTTGTAGTGACAGTGAGTGTACCGATCGGCCAAATCAGCTGTTACGTGCTTTGTTTACACAGCTGACTATATGTGGTGACGCAATCTGTGTTCCGTCGATCTGATACATACTGCCACTACGAACGCTTTAAGGCGTTCCTCTGCCTCCTCGTATCCATGCGTGAACTGTCAGGTATGATCCATTGTTATAGCGAGGGCCTGATGTGCCCTCATCTAGTCTGCTACTGTTATGGCTTGGATCTATAGGACGATAGCTTTTGTGTATTCAGGCTTACTTTAAAACTTTTGATGTCATGTTTTTCTTCACTTTATTTTTCCTTCTTACTGATGAGAGGAATAGAGGGTGTATATGTAGTTTGTTTATTGTCGTTGCTAGGACAAACGCTTGGTGTGTTTTTTTTGCTCTGAATCAAGGGGTGGGGTTTGTTTTCATTGGATGTTTGGTGTATAAATATGTTCATTTCACTGTTTTACTTAGTCTGAGGAAGGGAATACGGTCCCTGAAACGTCACAAATAAAGACACGTTTTTTTAAAAGACCAGCGAGTGCAAGCCATTGTTTGTTTACTTATGCTATTTTCCTGTATGCACCCTGGCAAGTCGATTTTGAAGTGAGAGTGCTCTCCTGCTGCTAATATATATATATATATATATATGTGTGTTCATATGTATGTATATGTGTATATATAATGTTCTTGGGATATTCCTATATATATCTGTATATATCTATACCTTTATATTATCATATATATATATATATATATATATATATATTGTATGTATATATGTATATATATATATATATATATATATATATATATATATATATATATATATATATATATATAAAGCAAAGTCCTGTGTAGGAATGCACACCATATATTTAGTAGCAGCTGCCAGGGTGCAATGTCAAAACAGTATATATATATATATATATATATATATATATATATATATATATATATATATATATATATATAAAGCAAAGTCCTGTGTAGGAATGCACACCATATATTTAGTAGCAGCTGCCAGGGTGCAATGTCAAAACAGTATGTACTATGCATAGTGTATATATATATATATATATATATATATATATATATATATATAAATTTGTAGACAAAGTGCACTCCAAGCTTGTCAGTCAGATGCCTTCGGGTGCACAAACAGTATGTATAAACAAGTAGAAGAAAGTGCACTCCAAAGGACTTACTTGTTGATCCACTTTATTGTGAATGCTTTCGAGCCTGACCGGCTCATCCTCAGACAGACAAAACAACAACAATTGCATTTCCCACCACCAGGACTTTAATACCCAACCATAATTACGAGTACGTTCTACGCTTGTTACATACATTAAAGATACCATCAGAGCTGGTTACATACCTTGAAGATACCATCAGAGCTGGTTACATACCTTAAATGTACCATCAGAGCTTGTTACATACCTTGAAGGTACCATCAGAGCTGCTTACATACCTTGAAGGTACCATCAGAGCTTGATACATACCTTGAAGATACCATCAGAGCTGGTTACATACTTTGAAGATACCATCAGAGCTGGTTACAAACCTTGAAGGTACCGTCAGAGCTTGTTACATACATTGAAGGTACCATCAGAGCTGGTTACATACCTTGAAGATACCATCAGAGCTGGTTACATACCTTGAAGGTACCATCAGAGCTGTTTATATACATTGAAGGTACCATCAGAGCTGGTTACATACCTTGAAGGTACCTTCAGAGCTGGTTACATACCTTAAAGGTACCATCAGAGCTGATTATATACCTTGAAGGTACCATCAGAACTGGTTATATACCTTGAAGGTACCATCAGAGCTGGTTACATACCTTGAAGGTACCATCAGAGCTGGTTACATACCTTAAAGGTACCATCAGAGCTGATTATACACCTTGAATGTACCATCAGAGCTGGTTACATACCTTGAAGGCACCATCAGAGCTGGTTACATGCCTTGAAGGTACTACCAGAGCTGGTTACATACCATGAAGGTACCATCAGAGCTGGTTACATACCATGAAGGTACCATCAGAGCTCAAGACATTGTGCTACCTGGATCCAAGAATGAAATGGCACTTGCCTCTAACTCTCTGTCTACTACAGTTATTACAAAACTTTGGTCAGCAATCTCAAAGATGAATGTTTAGTTGATGGACCCCATATCAGAGTAATTTCTCTTAAACATACTTTTAGCCATTATAGCCCCATGTCCCATTCCTGTTAAAGGTAGTCTGTGTATTGTAGTCACCTGGTCCAGTTTTATACCCTGGGTACCATTTGCCTAAATGTGAACTCATTTTTTTATGCACAGCAGCAACATTTACATTTTCTGGGGTGCCAAGGTTAGCCATCACTGGTATATATCAACATTGCAAACACTGCGGCCGTATAGTGCTCAAGAAATGTGCACCCTCCTAAGCCTAATCTTCAACAAATGATAACAAGAGAATGAGGTAAATCTGATAATATAAGAAAAATTAGGTAGATCTATTAATATAAGTAATTTGGAAAGTTTTGTTTAAAATTGTATACTCCGAATAGTTAAAGTTTAATTTTGACTTTCATGTCGTTCAAGTATAATCAGATCCAACCTCACAGCGCCATCTGCTGTATTGTTAATATTGCTGCACTGCACTCTAACTTATATTTCTATTATAACAAGTCATTAACATTAAACGGTTAGATCATGTATCTAACCTTTATTGACAGTGGCATCACTGTTGCTATCAGTAGCAATAGATCATCTATTACCCTCAGGCTGCTAAAAGGTGAGAGATCCAAGCACTGCAGCAGGTATATGAAGGTGCTATTGGTTGATATATTATTGGTTGAGTGAAAAAAACTGCAGTCAAACACATAAGCTGACATTACTGAATCAACTAGCTGCTATCATTTACATCACCTTGGCTTGATATGCTTTGCTTCTGTGAAGCTCTGTAAAATACCTGTTGCTTATAGTTTTTATCTCTTTTAATCAGATTTTCCTGTCATAGGGCCAGATTACAAGCGGCGCACTATTTTATTTTTTTCACTCTGCGCTAACTGAGCTCAAAGTAAAAAGCCAGTGTGAGTATCATAAGTTGAAAATAAAAAGTTAGCGTGCAAGCAAAAGACTCCATCTCTAGATAGACTTCCATGGGCTACAAAAAGCATTCGGCTAGATTACAAGTTTTGCGTTATGAGGGGTGCGGTGCTAACTTGTAGTTTATTCTCACCGCTCACTTACATGCAGAGCTGGTATTATGGGTTTTTATCAACCCGGCGTTAACAGGCAAGAAGTGAGCGTAGAGCAAAATTGTGCTCCATGCTGCACTCCAATACCAGCGCTGCTTAAGTGAGCGGTGAGCTGGTTGTACGTGCTCGTGCATGATTTCCCCATAGACATCAATGGGGAGAGCCGGCTGAGAAAAAGTCTAACACCTGCAAAAAAGCAGCGTAAAGCTCCTTAAAGCAGCCCCATTGATTCCTATGGGGAAACACATTTTATGTTTACACCTAACACCCTAACATGAACCCCGAATCTAAACACCCCTAATCTTACACTTATTAACCCTTAATCTGCTGCCCCGACATTGCCGACACCTACATTATACTTATTAACCCCTAATCTGCCACTCCGGACATCGCCGCCACCTACGAACCCCTAATCTGCTGCCCCCAACATCACCGACACCTACATTATATTTATTAACCCCTAATCTCCGGCCCCCAATGTCGCCGCAACCTACCTACACTTATTAACCCCTAATCTGCCGCCCCCAATGTCGTCGCCACTATATTAAATATATTAACCACTAAATCTAGTCTAACCCTAACCCTAACACCCCCTAACTTAAATATAATTTAAATAAATCTAAATAAAATTCCTATCATTACCTAAATTATTCCTATTTAAAACTAAAATAAACCCTACACTAGCTACAGTATAACTATTAGTTAGATTGTAGCTAGCTTAGGTTTTATTTTTATTTTACAGGCAAGTTTGTATTTATTTTAACTAGGTAGAATAGTTACTAAATAGTTATTAACGATTTAATAATTACCTAGCTAAAGTAAATACAAATTGACCTGTAAAAGAAAACCTAACCTATGTTACAATAACACCTAACACTACACAACAATTAAATAAATTCCCTAAATTAAATACAATTAAATAAATTAAATAAAATTAGCTAAAATTACAAAAAAAACAAAAACACTAAATTACAGAAAATAAAAAACAAATTACAAGATCTTTAAACTAATTACACCTAATCTAATAGCCCTATCAAAATAAAAAAGCCCCCCCAAAATAAAAAAAAAACCCTAGCCTAAACAAAACTACCAATAGCCCTTAAAAGGGCCTTTTGCGGGGCATTGCCCCAAAGAAATCAGCTCTTTTACCTGTAAAAAAAAAATACAAACAACCCCCCAACAGTAAAACCCACCACCCACACAACCAACCCCCCAAATAAAACCCTAAATAAAAAAACCTAAGCTCCCCATTGCCCTGAAAAGGGCATTTGGATGGGCATTGCCATTAAAAGGGCATTTAGCTCTATTGCTGCCCAAAGCCCTAACCTAAAAATAAAACCCACCCAATACACCCTTAAAAAATCCTAACACTAACCCCTGAAGATTCACTTACCGGGAGAAGTCTTCATCCAAGAGGCAAGATGTCCTCACCGAAGCCGGCAGAAGTGGTCCTCCAGATGGGCAGAAGTGGTCCTCCAGACGGGCAGAAGTCTTCACCCAGACGGCATCTTCTATCTTCATCCATTCCGCGCGGAGCGGCTCCATCTTCAAGACATCCGGCTCGGAGCATCCTCTTTAATCGACGGCTTCTTGCTGAATAAATGTTCCTTGTTACACATGTTTCTGTGTCAGCAGTGGGGTCCTCCTGGGTCTCCTACCATAGCATCCCTTTTCATTCAGATGGTGATGTATAGTGCAATCTTACACATTTGTACCCTGTGCCTCTAGGTCAGTTTGAATTGTCTGGAAGTTGATTGAGGTTCTTTATCCATCATTCGAACAATCCTTTGTTGCAATCTTTGATCAATTTTTCTCTTTCATCCACGTCCATGGAGATTAGCTATAGTGCCATGGGCTGTAAACTTCTCAACAATGTTGCACACAGTGGACATAGGAACATTAATATCTCTGGAGATGGACTTGTAACCTTGAGATTGTCCATGCTTTTCAATATTTTTTGTTCTCAAATCCTCAGACATTTCTTTGCTGCTCTTTCTCTTCTCCATGCTCAGTGTGGCACAGAGACACACAACAGAAATGTTGAGTCAATTTTTCACCATTTTAACTGGTTGCCGGTGTGATTTCTTTATTGTCAGCACCTGATAATTGATACAGGTGAGTTTAATTAGAAATTACAGGAGCATCACAAACTTGGAATGCAATTATTTGTTACAATTTTGAGAAGGTGCCAATAATTTTGTCCAGTTCATTTTTGGAGTTTTGCATGGAATGTGTCAGATTTGGCTTTTTTATTCTTCACTTTTTTGTGTCATACCAATACAAACAAAATAAATATGCATGAGAATGCCTAAACAGTTGTAATTGCAACAATTTTCTTGGCGAAGTGGTGCATTATCTGACAGAAATGCAGGGGTGCCAATATATTTGGCCATGTATGTGTATTTATGTGTATACATGTGTTTATATGTGTGTATGTATGTGTGCACATACATATTTACACATCTAAACACATAAATACACATGTATACACATATATAGACATATATAGACATGTTTACATACACGCATACACATATTAAGACACACACACTAACGAATATATTTATATACAGATTAGAACCCTTTCCAGTCAAACACTTTGCCATATACCATATCCCTTTTTAAGCCATTTAAAACCTTTTTAACAATATTGATATTTAATTTTTTATTAAAAGGTGTATATATAATTGTAATACTTTATTTTAATATGTTTTGTATGTGTTTGTGAAAAGATTTTTTTAACCCTTACACTTTACTTTAGGTCTCAAGTCGCGCTAAAATTCTAGCACAGTTTTGGCTGTTGCTCGAGCGCAACCTTTACATTTTAACTTACATGAGCGTTATTTAGCGCGGTTGCAATATTTATTGACCCTTCTCTGGTAAATGGGATTTACCATGGACTTCTAATATCAAGTTGCACGTGCAGTCTAGCGATATTGCTTATCACGTCCTGCGCTATCATTGCCCATAATATGTATGCAATGCGTAATTCAAACAGCAGCACTTTTCATGGATTAGGAATGGATTAGAAAGGGGCTTGTTTGTCCATCTCTGTTTCAGACCACAGGCATTTTTTTAGTGCTGCTTTGTATTCGTTAAAGGGACCAAAATATTTTATTACAAAACTTTTCTGTAGTTTTGCAATAAGTGAATACACTGACAGTGTGAAAATTTTCAAAATAAATTAACTGTATTTGCTACAATTGTATTTCTATGACTAAACTCTCTGCACCATGTGCTTTATTTGGAGGAGCTAATCCAGATTTGCTACTGGAGTAGACAAGATTTTCCACTGTTTGTTTTTTTTGTTAACAAATTATGGGGACACTTTATATGAAAAATAATTATCTGTTTGTATCTCTCAATTACAGAGCAGGACACATCTGAAGACAGGAGAATATGCAACCATTTAGGGCCAGATTATAAGGGCAGCGCTATTTAATGCTCCCACTCGAGTTGTAACTGCGCTAGAAGTAAGCTTTTTGGGTGCGTCGGGTTTCTCTCATATTACAAGTTAAAAGTAAACAGTTTTCGCTCATGCGCTAACCTGATGCACGTAAAAAGCCAAACTTAGAATATTGCACGAGAGATAACATTCCTCTATAGAAGTCAATGGAGCAAAAAAGTGTGTGGGGGAAAAACTAATACCTTACTCGCGTGCAAAACACGACATGAAAATATGAATATTTATCATTCAAATGTTCATCACATAGCAGAATATGTTCTATTTATTCAAAGATACATATTTCTATATATACAGTATATAGAAATATATATATATATATATATATATGGTATTTTAGTAAAATATATATTTATACATATATATATATATATATATATATATACAGTATATATATATATTTAAATATATAGATGATTATATATAGGTATCGATATATACAGATATATATATATATATAGGAATCTCCATAAATACATAGAACATGTTCTGCTATGTGCAGAACATTGGAATGTGAAGTATTTACAGTAAATACATATTTAAAACCTTTATTAAATATGAATATTGCATAAATATGATTTTACATGTTTTCATCTACTTAAAGGGCCACTAAACCTAAAATATTTCTTTCATGATTCAGATAGAACATACAAATTTACAATTTGCTTCTATTATTTATTTTGCTTCATCTTTTAGATATCCTTATTTGAAGAAAAAGAAATGCACATGGGTGAGCCAATCACATGAGGCTTCTATGTGCAGCAACCAATCAGCAGCTACTGAGCATATCTAGATATGCTTTTCAGCAAAGAATATCAAGAGAATAAAACAAATTAGATAATAGAAGTAAATTAGAACAATGTTTAAAATTGCATTCTCTTTCTAAATCATGAAAGAAAAAATGTGGGTTTCATGTCCCTTTAACTGCAAAGGGCTCCAATGTGCTTATATATATGTCTATATTTGTGTACATAAGTATTTATGTGCTTACATGTGTATATATGTCTGTAAATACAAATATACACATATAAATACATAAAAACGTATGTAAACAGATATAAATATATATATATATATATACATACATATATAAGTATAAACACATATTTAGACATGTAAATGTATGTATCTCTATGTTAAAGCCCTTTGTCTGCCTCTTTTTTTTCTAACACCTCATATCTTTGAGGACATAACTTTTTTGTGCAATGTTTTTTAAAATAATTTCTACTAGATGGTGTTATTATGAGTGTAACTGTACTTTGTAATGTATTTTTCATGTGTTTTGTGACACTTTTAGGTTTTTCTAAACAGTTAACTGGAGCTCTGAGGTCACGCTAACCAGATGCGCGTTAACTTCAATTGCACTCAAGCAATGGCTTTTAATTTCAAGTTGTAATACCAACCAAAAACCCGACGTGTACAAACAGCCATGATAAACCCCTTCTCGCTCTCGCACAGTAGATAGCGCTCCACTTGTAATCTAGCCCTTAAAGGGTCATGAAACCCAAATTTTAGAGAATACAATTTTAAACAACTTTCTAATTTACTTCTATTATTGAATTTACTTCCTTCTCTTGTTATTATTTGCTTAAAGGTTTATCTAGGCAAGCTCAGGAGCAGCAGAGAACCTATGTTCTAGCTGTTGATTGGTGGCTGCATATATACATCGATTGTGATCGGCTCACCCATGTGTTCAGTTATAAGCCATTAGTGCATTGCTGCTCCTTCAACAAATGATACCAAGAGAATGAAACAGATTAGATAATAGAAGTAAATAAGATAGTTGTTTAAAATTGTATTGTCTAGCTGAATCATGAAAGAACATTTTTGGGTTTCATGTCCCTTTAATTGGTGTCTTCTACTCCCACTTTCATTAAGCAGCTATTCCCATAAACCACATGCTGACTCTAAGTGACACAGATTACTTTAAATTCCATTCTGTGAAGATCATAGTATTTCCTGACATTGCATCAGCTCATTATATTGTATAAAGGGACACTGCCAAAGAGTACTGCAGTCCAGTAAAGCATATGTGACCTTAGCATATCACACATGTTTAAGTAAGCTTCTAAATCCAATTCAGTGTCTCATATTAAAAAAACTAAATGAGCACATTACACAAATTAGTGGTCTTGCTGTAACAAGAAAGGGGTCCCTGTTTATTAGTTACAGTCCTGGGGACAAAGCAATGGACTAGTGTTTAAGGATATCCCTACTTTAGTAGACATTGTTCCATCAGACAAACTGAGGGTTCAATTCTACCCAAGTTTAAGTAAAGAGAAAGATTGAAATCTAAATATGTTGTAATACTATTTTGATTCTTTAGTAAGGCTTTATTTATATATATATATATATATATATATATATATATATATATATATATATATATATATATATATATATATATGCATGTTTTGGCTTCATTTAATAAATGGAACATTAATCATGCATGATTTTTTTTTTCATTCAAAATATATTAGGTTTAAACCATTAACTCTTGCTAAATATCATCCTCACCACCAATGCAAAACCACTTCCTAAAAAAATACCAACAAACCCTTGCTGAGAGTTTTTAGGAGCCTATAAATGGGACACTAAATGGACATTTTAAAGTGTAATTGTAATTCTAACTTATCAGTAGGCCCAATGTGTCCCTTTACTCATAACCCCTGTTACATCATCTGTGGGGAGCTGTACCTTAGGGCTCTCTCCAGCATTTTACCTGGCTTATTACCTTTTATGTGATATTTTTGATGCAAAAAAAAAGCTGTATTTTGAGCTTTGATGTCTAAAAACTCATTAAGTTGCTGTCTGGCTTGATCTAGTTTTTGTTGGGTTGTCAGGTCTGCCGGATGTCTTTTGTGGGTATAATCCAAATTTGCTATTGCCTGGGTCAATGTTATGTATTTTTGCGGGATTCCCCGTAAAACACATTTGTGGGCCTCCCAAGTGGTAATGGGTGATGTGTCTTCTGATACATTAAAGGTGAAATATTCTTGCAGTGCTCTTTCTACGTCTATTCTAATCAGAGGATCTGATAATAACGTTTCATCCAACCTCCATTGGAACGGGCGTATTGGTATAGAAGGCCAGGTGAAGGAGCTACTAACAGCTGAGTGGTCTGACCAGCTAATAGGGAAGATACGAGAATATTTAAGGTTTAGTAAGGAAAGATTGTCTGCCATTATGTAGTCAATCCTGGAGTTGGATTTATTGGGGTTTGAAAAAAAGTTGTAATCTTGTTTATAAGGGTGAAGGTGTCTCCAAGTGTCGTGAACAGTTAGCAGTGAGAAGTTATTCCAAACTGTATGTAATATATTAGTAGGAAGCTTTAAGTGTGAGTTGGAGCTGTCTATTGTGGGATTCAAAGGGAGATTAAAATCTCCTGCCAGTATTAGTGGACCCTTTAAGTATCTGAGTATGGAGTTTGTTGTTTGATGGAAAACTGGTGCTTGGTTCGTGTTTGGAGCATAAATATTAACTAGAGTTTTTGTTTTTCCGTAAAGGAGGCCAAAAAGGCCTAAATATCTACCCTCTTTGTCTTGGTCCCTATGGAGGAGTTCAAATGGGGTTGATTTATGGAAGAGTATGCTTAATCCATTTGTTTTTTTGGGGGATTACTACTGTGGAAGTGAGTGGGATAGTTGGATGAAAAGTACTTAGGTTCATTACCCTGTTTAAAGTGAGTTTCTTGTAAGAACAGGATATCTCCATTTTTGTGGTTTAGGTTGTGGAATGCCTTCAACATCTTAAAGGGGGAATTAAGGCCTTTAGTGTTAATGATTATGATAGTGAACAGTTGATTTTTCTTTTGTGCTGTCATAGTAGGTGTGACCTTGTGAATGTGGCAGAAATCTTTGGTTTGACTGTGCATTGATGGATGCAACATAATCTAAGCAACACCATTAGAGACATTACATGGAATAATAATAATAAAGTTAAAACATTAGTAAACAAAACATTTTTAAACATAACAATTGTTAAACTAAAGTGAGCTAACATGTGCGCTCCCCCCTCAACATTATGGAAGAGCACCTCACATTGAATTAATGGTTTGATCATAAAACAATTTTTTTAGCTCTTGAGAATTCAATAGGGGGCTAACGGTGCCCCAGAGGCTGCTATTGATTATGATCATTGAAGACCCAGTAGCCATAAAGAATTACTCACCTTTTAAGGCCTTCATCAATGGATACACAACTGGTGTGCGCCCTAAACTTTTAGAGTCCCTGAAAAAGGAAGAGAAGAGGTGAAAAACATTAAAAACAGAATTGATCTCACCCATTTTCTACAGTGGTGGCAGCTTGTTTTTTCAGTTTTTTGGACTCTGCAGTTTGCCATGGTGATCTTTGAGGTCTGGGAGCTGTATGAGATGAAATGTCTTTCTGACTGGAGGGAGCAAGTGTTACATTATTTCTGCGTGGAAGGTGTAAGTTCAGTTCCTTGCAGATCTCCTCGATGTCTCCTGGGCTAGGGCAGGTCTTCCTTTGGCCTTCCCATGTGAGCTGAACTTGACATGGGAATCCCCACCTATAAGGGATATTGCTCTGGCAAAGTAGAGTTGTGAGAGGTGCAAATTCCCTTCTTCTTTGCAGGGTTCTAGTTGAAAGATCAGCATACAGGGAGTGCAGAATTATTAGGCAAATGAGTATTTTGACCACATCATCCTCTTTATGCATGTTGTCTTACTCCAAGCTGTATAGGCTCGAAAGCCTACTACCAATTAAGCATATTAGTTAATGTGCATCTCTGTAATGAGAAGGGGTGTGGTCTAATGACATCAACACCCTATATCAGGTGTGCATAATTATTAGGCAACTTCCTTTCCTTTGGCAAAATGGGTCAAAAGAAGGACTTGACAGGCTCAGAAAAGTCAAAAATAGTGAGATATCTTGCAGAGGGATGCAGCACTCTTAAAATTGCAAAGCTTCTGAAGCGTGATCATCGAACAATCAAGCGTTTCATTCAAAATAGTCAACAGGGTCGCAAGAAGCGTGTGGAAAAACCAAGGCGCAAAATAACTGCCCATGAACTGAGAAAAGTCAAGCGTGCAGCTGCCAAGATGCCACTTGCCACCAGTTTGGCCATATTTCAGAGCTGCAACATCACTGGAGTGCCCAAAAGCACAAGGTGTGCAATACTCAGAGACATGGCCAAGGTAAGAAAGGCTGAAATACGACCACCACTGAACAAGACACACAAGCTGAAACGTCAAGACTGGGCCAAGAAATATCTCAAGACTGATTTTTCTAAGGTTTTATGGACTGATGAAATGATAGTGAGTCTTGATGGGCCAGATGGATGGGCCCGTGGCTGGATTGGTAAAGGGCAGAGAGCTCCAGTCCAACTCAGATGCCAGCAAGGTGGAGGTGGAGTACTGGTTTGGGCTGGTATCATCAAAGATGAGCTTGTGGGGCCTTTTTGGGTTGAGGATGGAGTCAAGCTCAACTCCCAGTCCTACTGCCAGTTTCTGGAAGGCACCTTCTTCAAGCAGTGGTACAGGAAGAAGTCTGCATCCTTCAAGAAAAACATGATTTTCATGCAGGACAATGCTCCACCACACGCGTCCAAGTACTCCACAGCGTGGCTGGCAAGAAAGGGTATAAAAGAAGAAAATCTAATGACATGGCCTCCTTGTTCACCTGATCTGAACCCCATTGAGAACCTGTGGTCCATCATCAAATGTGAGATTTACAAGGAGGGAAAACAGTACACCTCTCTGAACAGTGTCTGGGAGGCTGTGGTTGCTGCTGCACGCAATGTTGATGGTGAACAGATCAAAACACTGACAGAATCCATGGATGGCAGGCTTTTGAGTGTCCTTGCAAAGAAAGGTGGCTATATTGGTCACTGATTTGTTTTTGTTTTGTTTTTGAATGTCAGAAATGTATATTTGTGAATGTTGAGATGTTATATTGGTTTCACTGGTAAAAATAAATAATTGAAATGGGTATATATTTGTTTTTTGTTAAGTTGCCTAATAATTATGCACAGTAATAGTCACCTGCACACACAGATATCCCCCTAAAATAGCTATAACTAAAAACAAACTAAAAACTACTTCCAAAACTATTCAGCTTTGATATTAATGAGTTTTTTGGGTTCATTGAGAACATGGTTGTTGTTCAATAATAAAATTAATCCTCAAAAATACAACTTGCCTAATAATTCTGCACTCCCTGTATATGGAGAGTGTTGTTCCTTGGAAGGTCAGGGGTGACGATGATCTGGCTAATTTCATGATTTCCTCTTTCTGTTGGTACTCCTGAAATTTTAATATCACATCTCTGGGCGGTTGTCCATCTTTTGGTTTGGGCCTCAGGGCCCTGTGATATCTATTTAGGGCAATCAGTGCCGAGCTTGATGTGCCTTTCAGTTGCTTAAAGAGGTCTTGAAGGTATGCATGGAGGACTTCTGCGCTGGTACTTTCAGGGATTCCCCTGATTCTTATGTTTTGTCTTCGGCTTCTAGTTTCGATGTCCTCCAGCTTGTCTTGCAATTGATCTATGACATTGTTTTGTGCCTGTACATTTTGTTGTAGTGATGCCAGTTCAGATTGATATGACTCTGATTCCTCTTCAAGGAATTCCACCCTGTCGCCTATCTCATGTATTTCTTTGCGAGGTTCAGAGATCTCTTCCTTGATGCAGGACTTAACCTGTGTGATTAGGTTGGTGAAATCTTGTTTTGATGGCAGTGTTGCCAGAAAAGCTTGTGTTACTTGCAGTGTATCAGGAGTCAGAGTGTTTGTAGCTGAGGAGCATGTTCTGCTAAATCTTGTCTTGATATCAGTGATGCAGGGCTTTTAAGAGGTTTGTAAAAGTTGTTCATGGAAGCAGTGGTGCTATGGTGATTTTTAGGCCCCCTTTCCGGCCTGGCTTGTTTGTTCTGTTTGTTGTGGTCCTCTTAATATATTTGGAGTATTGTCCGCGGACTTGCCGTGTTAACCCTGCTGCTATTGTAGGTTAGGCTGCTTCTTTGTATTTATATAACTCTCTAGTGGAGCTTCTTAGGAGAATGCATGAAGGTGAAGCAGTTTAAGTGGTCTATTGAGCTGACCTGGTAGCACTATATGTATGTAGTAAATTCTGATGCTTTATGCCCAGGCAGGTGTTGTTTGCAGGGTGAAGAAGATTGTAGCTCACCTCATGTTACAGTAAAAAGTCTCTACATATGGATTTATTTGCAAGTTTGCACATGTGGCTAACAATGCTACGTAGAGGTATTTTAGTAAGTTGGCATAGTGAATCTTTACATCGCTGTTCCTTGAGATAATGGTAGATTAAGATCTGATGCACCAATCCCCTGGTTAGGGTCTCAGTAATATGCAGATGTTTTAGTCAAAAATATTGATTATAGATTAAAAAAAAATATGTCTCTTACTGTATGAGGATTGCAGGCTTGTAGGCTCCCAGCAATATTGATGTGGATGTGATCCGTATCCAGTGAAGGCCGCAGTAGGCCGAAAGAAGCCAGGGCCTAGATTTCTGTGTTGTGCCCAGTTCTGTCACACAGCTATAATGATAGTTGCCTTGGAGGGTTATAGCTTCTTCCCCAGCCGAAGATTAAGCCATGGATGGTGCTTTAAAACGTTTTCTGGTAGTTCCGGAGTAGGCCTGAGTGAAGCCGGGGACTGTAGTAGCTGGTGGAGGCCGGATTCGTCATGGGTGCAAAATTTTCGGCCGTCTTTTAGGCTCCAAACCTGATGAAATTCAGTGACGTGCGGTGACGTCAGAGGCTGGTGAGGCACTGGCTAGGATATGCCTTCGTTCTTTAGATATCCTTTGTTGAAGAAATAGCAATGCACATGGGTGAGCCAATCACAGGAGGTATCTATGTGCAGCCACCAATCAGCAGCTACTGAGCATATTTAGATATGATTTTCAACAAAGGATATCAAAAGAATGAAGAAAATTAGATATTAGATGTAAATTGGAAAGTTATTTAAAATTGCATGCTCTTTCTAAATCATGAAAGAAAACATATGGGTTTCATGTCCCATTAAATGGTGTCTTGGAAAACTGGTCAACTTAGTAAACATCTGATTTTAGTCTAAAGGATTGTAACAGAAACTCTTGCCAGATAACAAAATGCTTGCTCTGATTATGAGATCTAGAAATCCAGGCCTATTAAAATATGTTTAAAACATACTTTTTACTTTAATGCTGCAAATTATGCTTATAGATTCCTTCATTATTCAGAAAATATAAAAATGTCTTGATCCAGTGGCGGCTGGTAAAATTTAAAGATGTTGGGGCGCTTGACCCCACCCCTTCAAATAAAGCCACACCCTCAGATGGCACCACCAATTCATTAATTAAATAAATAAAAGGTAGACAGAAACACAGAAAAGCACTCGGGGGGAGAGGGAGAGAGAGGCGGGGGAGAGAGAGAGACGGGGGAGAGGGAGAGACAGGGGAGGAGAGAGATACTGAGGGGGACAGGTATAGGAAGACTGCACAATATAGAGGTATGGGAAGTCTGCACAATATAGAGGTATGGGAAGACTGCCCAATATAGAGGTATGGGAAGTCTGCACAATATAGAGGTATGGGAAGTCTGCACAATATAGAGGTATGGGAAGACTGCACAATATAGAGGTATGGGAAGTCTGCACAATATAGAGGTATGGGAAGTCTGCACAATATAGAGGTATGGGAAGTCTGCACAATATAGAGGTATGGGAAGTCTGCACAATATAGAGGTATGGGAAGACTGCACAATATAGAGGTATGGGAAGACTGCATAATATAGAGGTATGGGAAGTCTGCACAATATAGAGGTATGGGAAGACTGCACAATATAGAGGTATGGGAAGTCTGCACAATATAGAGGTATGGGAAGTCTGCACAATATAGAGGTATGGGAAGATTGCACAATATAGAGGTATGGGAAGTCTGCACAATATAGAGGTATGGGAAGTCTGCACAATATAGACCTGTTAGTGCAAAATTAATCATAGCACTCTTATTGGTGTGTTCATTTAATCAATTGCTGCTAAAATCTGTAATGTGCTAGTGGCAATGAGCTAAGGGATCAGTCTTTGTTAGTACTATTATATACATATACATATAATGGGTCAGGTAATGCTGGGAGCAAATATAAAAATTCACATATTTTTATAAAGTCACTCAGACCTTGCTATGATCATATAATGGGTCAGATAATGTTGGGAGCAAATATAAAAATTCACATATGTTTATAAAGTCACTCAGACCTTGCTACGATCATATAATGGGTCAGGTAATGCTGGGAGCAAATATAAAAATTCACATATGTTTATAAAGTCACTCAGACCTTGCTATGATCATATAATGGGTCAGGTAATGCTGGGAGCAAATATAAAAATTCACATATGTTTATAAAGTCACTCAGACCTTGCTATGATCATATAATGGGTCAGGTAATGCTGGGAGCAAATATAAAAATTCACACTCCCTACAGACACATATCAAAAATGCCTTCCAAAAGTCTCACTCCTCTCTCACACCTGCAGGGGACAAATAATTCATGTCAGCTTCTCTCCTACACAATGAAACTACCAGACACGATTAGTTTAAAATACCCAAATGCTATACAAAATATTAAAATATATAAATTTACCTAGGAATTAATTCGTTGATTTTTTGACAGAAAAGGTGGCACTAATTACAACGGCTGCAAACCGATTAAAAACATGCTACATATAGTATATAATATATGTAAAAGAAAGTTCAAATGTTATTTATAGTTTGCAATAAAGTTTATAGTCACTGTCACTGTCAGTCAGACCTTGGCCTTGCTGATTAACTAATGGCAGGATATATGACTTACTTATAGAACTCAACTTCTCCAACTGTCTCCCTCCAGCTCCTTGTGGCTCGCTCAGTGCTCTGCATCACAGTCACACAGAAGTGTGACAGTGACAGGCAGCCAGGGACAGTGTGAGTCCACGTGGGTGGCTGGCTCCTAGCTCTTCAAGTTCTCTGTCCTCTATGGCGCACACTCAGCAGCACTGCAGCAGCTCCCTCCTTACTCTTCCCGCGCATGCGTGTGACGTCAGGCAGTCAGCCCAAGACCAGGAGACAGACACACCTCCCCTGCAGCGCTAATGCTGCTGATTGGTTGAAAATAATCTAGCTCCATTATAGAGGCGGTTTTAAGAAACGCCTCTATTGGAGTGTGTATGGGGCCCGGTAAGCCACCACTGGGTGGCACTTAGCTCAAAGTGAGCTAAGAAGATATTTAAGCATCCAGGCTGCGCAATCATGGAGGGCAGCGGTACGGCTCACTGCCTCCTTATTGCGCAACATGGATGTCACGTCACTGAGAATTTGGAATTGGAATCACAGCATGGGGGGGGGGGGGTACGGGGGGGGGCATGGGGGCATGGCCAAAAAAAAAGAAGTAAAATATATATAATCAGAAATAAAAACTTTCTTTTTCTCTGATTTGACAGGGGAGGCGGAGCCTCCCTCCTATCACTGCATGTCACTGACGAAATTGATTGTCCAGCCTTAAGGGTTATGCATCCCTGTTTTGGTGGTGCTAGCAGGTCTTTTGCCTAGTCTTTTTAGCAGGTCTCTGGGGCAATCCTTTGGAGCTCACTTAAAGTGCAGCCATTTCCCAGATGGCCGGCTCCGCCCCCCCTGTTTCTATTATATTTTTATGTTGTTTTTATTACATACATGTGCTGCTATTTGGGGATAATTGTTTTCTTGCTATATAAGAGAGGATGGGTCCCTTATGCCACTAGTCTATGATTAAGTGCCACTAGGGTGCGCAAAATGCATCAGACAGTCTATTTGCAGCCTCCATGTCTGTCTATTTTGTTCTTACGTATATCAAATAAAAGTTATATTTTATGTTTACACTGATGTACAGCCTCCACTTGTTTTTCTGCATAACTATGTAGGCGTCCATATGTATACCATTTTGATGCCCAGGAATCTCCCTTTTATTGGGAGCAGATGGATTCATCATTTAGAGTGTGGAAAATGCTCACCTCCGGGTGCTGGGGATTTTGATGTATTTGTGAATCCATTGTGGTCAGAGAGAATTCAGGGTTGTCGATTAAGGAAGTGAGGGGGGATGGGCGGGAGGTCAGTAAGGGGTTTTTCCTAATAGCATACCATTAGGGTTTCTCTTGTTACAGCATTTTCGATGAGTTGGGTTTCTCAGCGGCATTTATGTGCCAGCATAGATTCTCCAAGTTAGGAATAAGGTTAATACTCTTTTTCAGTAGTACTAATATTTTATGTTTTGGGTGAAGTCTCCAATCCAGCACTCCCAGCATAAATATTGAATGTCAATATGTTTCTAGGTCTGGGATGCCTAGGCCTCCCTGCGTTTTTAGTAATGACATAGTAGTTTTATTGATTCTGGGGGGTTTCCTATTCCATATGTAAGTTTTGTTTGGAGGTTAGATATGTAGCATAGAGGAAGAGGGTCTTAACGAATAAAAGTCTCCGAAAAATATTCATTTTTATTACGTTGATGAGGCATATCCATGAGAGTTTTTTTGAGGACCAGGAGGAAAGGTCACAAACGATTGCATCTTTAATTGGAATGTAATTCAATTTAAACACTTCGGGGCCAAGTTATCAAGGGCCGAATGGCCCTTGATTCCCCTGTTTCCGTGCGAGCCTTCAGGCTCCCCAGAAACAGTAGTTATGAAGTAGCGGTCTTAACTCATCCACCTGCTCTGAGTGGCGGACAGCAATCAACGCGATCAAATACGATCAGGTTAATTGACACCCCCTGCTAGCAGACGATTGCAAATCTGCAGGGGGCAGCATTGCACAAGCAGTTCACCAGAACTGCTTGTACAATGCTAAATGTCGACAGCGTATGCTGTCGGCATTCAGCGATGTCTGTCGGACATGATACGCTATAGCGTATCATGTCGGACAGACATTGTTAAATCGGCCCCTTCATCTATAGTTCTTGCTAAGTGGATTCCTAAGTACTTCAGAGAGGAAGTGCACCATCTAAGAATCATTCTATCTTTAAGTGAGGATGGTCAGATATGTGCAACAAAATTTATTAATTTGCAGTTTTTTGGATATTATGTATATTGGAGTTTGAGACATCCATATATCATTTATAATATCTATTTTATCCATAAATACAATCTGTGTCTCCAAATACATTAATTGTTTATAAAATAAAATTACGGAACCTGATTTGACATATTTCTGTATCCTTTACTTAGAGTAATTAATTGGTATTATTGTGTGAATATTGAGTGAGGAATATTTAAAATAAATAGTTATATTGTAATTTTCCATTTATAATTTGTGTGAATCTAAATGAAAGGTGATAAATTAATTTCTCAATTTAGTTTATTCACTGTGAGTTTGGAGTGATCATAACAGTTATACAGTAGGTTATACCCCTTACATAGATCCAAATAATGATACATATTTGCTAATACTTTTAGGGTCCCATTATCGGGGTGCATTATCTAATCACACAAGTATGTGTATTTCAGACCTTAATAATAGGGATACCCAGCCTGTATTTCAGGTATAACATTGGTTTTAATTTTGCCCATTTTTTATATTCAGTACACAATAAAGGTTATGTTTTAATTTCATACTCCTTTTGTGCCACATTATGTGAAGAGGTAATTTTGCCTCACCAGTTTTTTCCTTTGTCTTGCCATCCAAGGTTGTGAGACAATTTGGTGGAGTGCTAACAAGTGCATACTTTCTTCAGTGTCTATGCTGAATATTTTGTAAAACAGTTCCTTAATAGATATGTGCAATTCGTTTCGGATAGATTCGGAAATTCGGAAAATTCGGCAAATTCGGAGATTCGGATCGAACTGAATTTCCAAATTAAAATACTGCCGAATTTACCGAATAAATCCGAATTAGTTCGGATTTATTCGGTAAATTTGGATGGCCATGAATTACACTAGTATTGTACAGTATATTAGGTTATATCACTCTGCTATGGGTTACACCTAATATACAGTACATAATACTAGTCTAATCCCACCTAACACTTACCGAAATTCCGAATTTCCAAACCAATTTCCAATCCAGCCGAATTTCTTCGAATCCGAAACGAATCCGAAACGGATCGATTCAAAATTTTCCGAATTCGAATCGATCCGAACTGAAATTCGAAAAATTCCGAATCGATCCGAACCAAACCGAACCAAATTTTTTCGCCATGCACATATCTATTCCTTAACACACTGCTCTTTCAACTCCAGCCATGCTAACTGATCAGTCTTGGACTTTGGCTATAAATAAAAGCAATTTATCCCCAGCCAGTGCAAATTTTCAATCTGTCCCCCAAGCAGGGAACCCAAGCTTCCCAATTTTCAGAGCCCGATGAAAGGCCAGAGAAAATACAGCCATGAAGAGACGTACCTCCTACTCAATCACACATACCTCATTTAATACAAGCAACACCTGAACCAGAAAACCATCAGTTATTGGTTCCCTAGTATAAAGAACCCTGATCTCTAATCGCCCACAGCCTCACAAGATCGGTTTCACTACAAAATACTTAGCAGGATCAAGCCATTCTTTTAAGAAAAATGACAATGCAGCCATAAGAGAAATCACATCCCCTATTTTAACACCCTTATCTCGAAGTACTGACAACCACTCCAGCAGGCATACCTGATTCAAAGCCATTACTGAAACCAATCTCAAGTGGCAAAACATCTCCCATTTATGCCAATATGCCAGATAAGATTGCCACATTGATGTTGATGTTGACCTTCACTAAAGGGGAAACAGCTCCCCACCATCCGCAATCTGCCAAAGGAAACATTGACAACATAACCCACCAGCAGCAGCCCTAGAGGCCAAGCATCTAAATTGGTCCCATTGAAAGCACAACAGTGTATCTGCTAAACCACAGGTATTGCAGGACAAAATAGCACAAGCCATAGAATTAGCTAATGAGCTGTTGTTCGTTCCTGGTAGAGCGCTTTTCTCTTTGTATGCAAATTAATATGACCCTAGGGAAGTCTCCCTATGGGTGATGGGGGAAATCAGATGTGGACTCCTTGCCCAGTGTGCTTAGAGGAATGTGGCTGCACCTCACTGACGAGGCCCATAGGAGGCCGAAACGATCGTCTGGGGTTGTCATGTTTCTTGTTCAGAGGAGAATTGCCTGGTATTTCGGGGCTGGACTGACCTTACTTGGCGGGATCAGACTGATATACTTAAGGAAAGTTTTCCTTTGTGAAAAGCACCCTGGTCTAAAAGAGGCTGCTTCCGGGTGGTAAATCACCATAGAACTAGCTAATGAGCTGTTGTTCGTTCCTGGTAGAGCGCTTCTCTCTTTGTATGCATATATATAAATATATATATATATATGCACACATATATATATATATATATATATATATATATATATATATATACATTCAGCAGTTTTGTTCACTACCAAATGCAGAAGTAGAGCCAAGTATCCTCTTGTGCAAGTAAAACACCCTAAGATCTGTGCAAAACCATATCTTAGTGTGTTAGTATACAACCAAAATGTGATTGATGCTCAACTGTACTTGGGGCATGAAAACCAAATTTTTTCTTTCATGATTTATATATACAGTATCATGTGATTTTTAACAAGTTTCCATTTTACTTCTGTTATTACATTTTCTTTGTTCTCTCTTACATAGTAACATAGATTTTTATGGCAGATAAAAAACATAGGCCCAACAAGTCTGCCCAATATTTCCTTAAATGATAAACGTATATAGTTTGTAGACTACTAAAATTTTGACAACTATTAATGTGTTGGAAAAACACTTAGAACAACTGAATATTAACACATCTACCATGTGCATATGCAAATACAAAATCTAATTATAGGGTCAGCACAAGAAAGGACAATGGTCACTTTAATTCTATTTACATCTTTAGCACAGTTTACAGTGATCGCTAGAGTGAGTCTAAGGTTGACACCTCGGCCATGGTTATATGGACTCTTACGACTTATACATGCTGCAGGGTGTGGAGGGGAACAGGAATAGTGATCTCCAGCCTCAATATATGTGTGGTGTCCTGGGCTGCAATGCATGTTACTATATGCACACCCTGAAACATGGATAACTCAGAACACTGCTACTGAAACTAGCACACTTACCAAATGTCATATTGTAGACTACTACATAAACATGTGCGCACATTATGATTATGTCTTAAACATGGTTGAGGCATTATGTAGCTTGCAAACAAACTGCTTAGATAGAAATTATGTGGGCAATACTTTAGAATAATTTGATTACATTGTGGATGCAAATACTACATAATTAACATCAATAAAATGGAAAAAAAAATATTACATCACATTTATAAAGATTTCTTTAGAGCTTATGAATAATCAGCTAGATTACAAGTTTTCAGCGCTATAGGGAAATTAACGACCATCACAAAAGCGGCGTTATTTCACCTCCCTATAGCGCTGCTATTACAAGTTTACAAAAAGCAGCCTTGTACGGGCGATATGGTGGCGTTGAGCTCCATACCGCACCCAAATAATAATAATATATGTTAATAACCCCTAATCTGCTGTCCTAAACATCGCCACCACTTACATTACAGTTATTAACCCCTAGGGGCCCATTTATCAAGCTCCGGAAGGAGCTTGAGGGCCCGTGTTTCTGGCGAGCCTGCAGGCTCGCCAGAAACACCAATTATGAGGCAGCGTTCTAAAGACCGCTGCTCCATAACCTGTCCAACTGCTTTGAGCAGGCGGATACACATCGACGAAAATCAACCCGATCGAGTATGATCGGGTTGATTGACACCTCCCTGCTGGCGGCCGATTGGCAGCGAATCTGCAGGGGGCGGCGTTGCACCAGAAGTTTACAAGAGCTGCTGGTGCAATGCTGTATACGGAGAGCGTATTACCTTTGATAAATATCCCCCCTAATCTGTCGCCCCCAATGTCGCCGCAACTATACTAAACCTCTGGCCTCCAACATCACTAACACTAAATAAAGATTAACCCCTAAACCTAACCCTAACGTAACCCTAACCCTAAGCATAACCCTAATGTAACCCTAACACCCCTTAACTTAAATATAATTAAAAATATAATTAAAATAAATCTAAATAAACCTTAAAATTATTACCTAAATAATTCCTATTTAAAACTAAATACATACTTACCTGAAAAAAAAAAACCTAAGCTAGCTACAATATAACTAATAGTTATATTGTTGCTATCTTAGGTTGTATTTTTATTTCACAGGTAAGTTTGTATTTATTTTAACTAGGTAGACTAGTTAGTAAATAATTATTAACTATTTAATAACTACCTAGTTAAAATAAATACAAAGTTACCTGTAAAACAAAACCTGTCTTACACTAGACACTAACATTACAATAAAATAAATTAAAATATTAAAATACAATTTTCTAAATTACAAAAAAAATAAACAGTAAAGTACAAAAAATAAAAAACAAAATTATCAAAAATAAAAATGAATTACTCCTAATCTAAAAGCCCTGTTAAAATAAAAAAGCCCCCCCAAAATAAAAAAAAAACCTTAGCCTACACTAAACTGGCAATGGCCCTTAAAAGGGCCTTTTGTGGGGCATTGCGCCAAAGAAATCAGCTCTTTTACCTGTAAAAAAAAGAAGTCCGGACATCCATCCTCATCCAGCCGGCGAAGTCCTCATCCAAACGGCAAGAAGTCTTCATGCAGGAGGCCTCTTCGATTTTCATCCATCCGGCGAAGTCCTCATCCAAGCGATAAGAATTCTTCATCCAGACGGCATCTTCTATCTTCATCCATCTGGCGCGGAGCGGGTCCATCTTCAAGACATCAGGCGTGGAACATCCTCTTCTTACGGAAATGAAGGTTCCCTTTAAGTGACGTCATCCAAGATGACGTCCCTTACATTCCTATTGGCTGAAAGATTTCTCTCAGCCAATAGGAATTAAAGGGGAAAAAATTATATTGGCTTCTGCAATCAGCCAATAGGATTGAGCTCTCATTCTATTGGCTGTCTTGAAGATGGACCCGCTCCATGCCAGATGGATGAAGATAGAAGATGCTGTCTGGATGAAGACTTCTTTCCACTTGCATGAGAACTTCGCCGGGTGGATGAAGATCGAAGAGGCCTCCTGGATGAAGACTTCTTGCCGCTTGGATGAGGACTTCGCCGGCTGGATGAGGATGGATGTCCGGACTTCGATAGCTGTAAGTGGATTGTCGGGGGTTAGTGTTATGTTTTTTCAAGGGTTTTTTGGGTGTTTTTTTTTTAGGTTAGTGTTTTGGGCAAAGTAAAATAGCTAAATGCCCTTTTAAGGGCAATGCCCATCCAAATGCCCTTTTCAGGGCAATGTTTAGCTTAGGTTTATTTAGATAGGTTTTTATTTGGGTGGTTTGGTTGGGTGGGTGGTGGGTTTTACTGTTGGGGGGGTGTTTGTATTTTTTTTTTTACAGATAAAAGAGCTGATTTCTTTGGGGCAATGCCCCACAAAAGGCCCTTTTAAGGGGGCTTTTTTATTTTGATAGGGCTATTAGATTAGGAGTAATTCATTTTTATTTTTGATAATTTCGTTTTTTATTTTTTGTAATTTAGTGTTTATTTTTTTTGTAATTTAGTAAATTGCATTTTATTAATTTATTTCATTTTATTGTAATGATAGTTTTTAGTGTAAGTCAGTTTAGGTTTTATTATACAGGTAACTTTGTATTTATTTTAACTAGGTAGTTAGCAAATAGTTAATAACTATTTATTAACTAGTCTACCTAGTTAAAATAAATACAAACTTACCTGTGAAATAAAAATAAAACCTAAGATAGCTACAATATAACTCTTAGTTATGTTGTAGCTAGCTTAGGTATTTTGTTACAGGTAAGTTTGTATTTAGTTTTAAATAGGAATTATTTAGTTAATAATTGTAAGGTTTATTTAGATTTATTTTAATTATATTTAAGTTAGGGGGTGTTAGGCTTAGGTTTACGTTAGGGTTAGGGTTGGATTTAGGGTTAGCATTAGGGGTTAATATATTTATGTAGATTTAGTGATGTGGGAGGTCAGAGGTTTAGGGGTTAATAATTTATTTTAGTATATTTCGTTGTGGGGGTTTGCGGTTTAGTGGTTAATAGGTTTATTATAGCGGCGGTGTGAGTGGACGGCAGATTAGATGTTAATAATCTTTAAATAGTGTTTGCGATGTGGGAGGGTGGCAGTTTAGGGGTTAATAGGTTTATTATAGTGGTGACGATGTCGGGGAGTGGCGGAATAGGGGTTAATACATTTTAATAGTGGCGGCGATGTCCAGAGCGGCAGATTAGGGGTTAATAACTTTATTATAGTGTTTGCGATGTGGGAGGGCCTCGGTTTAGGGGTTAATAGGTAGTTTATGGGTGTTAGTGTACTTTGTAGCACTTTAGTTATGAGTTTTATGTTACAGCTTTGTAACGTAAAACTCATAACTACTGACTTTAGATGGCTGTACGGATCTTGTCAGTGTAGAGTGTACCGCTCACTTTTTGGCCTCCCAGGCAAACTCGTAATACCGGTGCTATGGAAGTCCCATTGAAAAAAGGACTTTTTAAAAAGTGCGGTACTGACGTTGCGTGACGGCCAAAAAGGTGTGCGGTACACCTATACCAACAAGACTTGTAATAGTGCTGTTAGGGAAAAAGCAGCGTTATGAAGCATAACGATGCTTTTTCACTCATAATGCAAAACTCGTAATCTAGCTGAATGCTCCTAACATATTCACATTGCTCACACACAAAAGGTTTATGTAATCAACATGCTATTCTTGAATGGAGTTTTTACTCTTGCTTTACAGCACAAAGTGGCCCCAGTATAAATACATAGGCCACTTGAAGGATATGCTTAAAGATATATTAAAACCCAAATTTTTTCTTTCATGATTAAATAGAGCAGCAATTTTAAGCAACTTTCTAATTTATTCCTATAATGAATTTTTCTTCGTTCTCTTGGTATGCTCTGTTGAATGAGCAGCAATGCACTAATGGTTTCTAACTGAACACATAGGTGAGCCATTGAGAATTGGTATATATATATATGCAGCCACCAATCAGCAGCTAGAACCTAGGTTCTTTGCTGCTCCTGAGCTTTCTTAGATAAACCTTTCAGCAAAGGATAACAAGAGAAGGAAGCAAATTAAATAATAGAAGTAAATTGGAAAGTTATTTTAAATTGTATTCTCTATCTTCATCATGGAATATTTTTGGGGGGTTTCATGTAACTTTAAAGGGAAAGTGCACTACAATAATTACACACATCCTGCTATAAATTGTCATTTTGAACTATTATATTGAATTTGAAATATTTAAACACTATCACAGTGTTATGATTTAATAAAACTATTTTATTCAAGTTGCTAGATATAGCTAAATATTTTTCTTCTATTAAGAAATAGATATACACTGCCGCTGCTAAAAAACAATCTGCAAACACATTAAGGTTTTCACTACTCTGTACCTTAAGTTGTTGTCATTAAAAATGTCCCATTATTAAAAACCCATAAAGACACGGATAGATTACCATTTAGAACATTTATTTAAATATTTGTAGCACTGGCATATTCGTTTGTAGTTCTTATTTCGTGGTTTTATAATCCATAAGCGACATTTGCATGGAGTCTTTTGTTGTCTTCACTAATAAAGTATAAGGTCAGTCTATAGGAATCTTACATATGCATAATGTAATACAATTCATTTGCTATTCTAACATGTCTGAGTGCATTTAAAAGGGTCCTTTAACCCCTTAATGACCACAGCACTTTTCCATTTTCTGTCCGTTTGGGACCAAGGCTATTTTTACATTTCTGCGGTGTTTGTGTTTAGCTGTAATTTTCCTCTTACTCATTTACTGTACCCACACATATTATATACCGTTTTTCTCGTCATTAAATGGACTTTCTAAAGATACCATTATTTTCATCATATCTTATAATTTACTATAAAAAAAATTATAAAATATGAGGAAAAAATTGAAAAAAAACACACTTTTTCTAACTTTGACCCCCAAAATCTGTTACACATCTACAACCACCAAAAAACACTGTGCTAAATAGTTTCTAAATTTTGTCCTGAGTTTAGAAATACCCAATGTTTACATGTTCTTTGCTTTTTTTGTAATTTATAGGGCCATAAATACAAATAGCACTTTGCTATTTCCAAACCATTATTTTTCAAAATTAGCGCTAGTTACATTAGAACACTAATATCTTTCAGGAATCTCTGAATATCCATTGACATGTATATATTTTATTTAGTAGACATCCCAAAGTATTGATCTAGGCCCATTTTGGTATATTTCATGCCACCATTTCACCGCCAAATGCGATTAAATACAAAAAATCGTTCACTTTTTTACTAATTTTTTCACAAACTTTTGGTTTCTCACTGAAATTATTTACAAACAGCTTGTGCAATTATGGCTTAAATGGTTGTAAATGCTTCTCTGGGATCCCCTTTGTTCAGAAATAGCAGACATATATGGCTTTGGCGTTGCTTTTTAGTAATTAGAAGGCTGCTAAATGCCACTGCGCACTACACGTGTATTATGCCCAGCAGTGAAGGGGTTAATTATGGAACATGTAGGGAGCTTTTAGGGATACTTTTAGCTTTAGTGTAGTGTAGTAGACAACCCCAAGTATTGATCTAGGCCAATTTTGGTATATTTCATGCCACCATTTCACCGCCAAATGCGATCAAATTAAAAAAAACGTTAAATTTTTCACAATTTTAGGTTTCTCACTGAAATCATTTACAAACAGCTTGTGCAATTATGGCACAAATGGTTGTAAATGCTTCTCTGGGATCCCCTTTGTTCAGAAATAGCAGACATATATGGCTTTGGGGTTGATTTTTGGTAATAAGAAGGCCGCCAAATGCTGCTGCATTTCACACGTGTATTATGGCTAGCAGTGAAGGGGTTAATTATGTAGCTTGCAGGGTTAATTTTAGCTTTAGTGTAGAGCTCAGCCTCCCACCTGAAACATGAGACCCCCTGATCCCTCCCAAACAGCTCTCTTCCCTCCCCCACCCCACAATTGTCCCCGCCATCTTAAGTACTGGCAGAAACTCTGCCAGTACTAAAATAAAAGCTATATTTGGGCTTTTTTGGGGTTTTTTTTTGGCATATTTACATATGCTGCTGTGTAGGATCCCCCCTTAGTCCCCAACCTCACTGATCCCCCACCAAACAGCTCTCTAACCCTCCCCCTCTGTCTTAATGGGCGTCATCTTGGGTACTGGCAGCTGTCTGCCAGTACCCAGTTTAGCAACAAATGTGCCTTTTTTTTTTTAAAAAAATGCCCTTTTCTGTAGTGTAGCTTCCCCCCCCCCCCCCAAGACCAACCCCCCACCCCATCTTGATCCCTTAGATGTTTATTTCTATATTTGAAAACATTTTATTTTTAACTTTTACCACTTTTATTTTTCTGTAGTGTAGCGGTTCCCTCCCGCTCCCGCCCCGTGCACGCGCCCGCCCGCCACCCCCCGTGCGCGCTCCCGTCCCCCCCGCCCCCGATCCCGCCCCCCTTCCCTCCACTCGGCACATCGATGGCCGCCCACCCGCCTCCCAGACTTGCTCCCACCCACCAACGATACCGGCCACCGATGTCCGGTGCAGAGAGGGCCACAGAGTGGCTCTCTCTGCATCGGATGGCCAAGGGGGGTTATTGCAGGATGCCTCCATATCGAGGCATCACTGCAATAACCGGAAAGCAGCTGGAAGCGAGCAGGATCGCTTCCAGCTGCTTTCCAGACCAAGGACGTACGCCACACGTCCTCGGTCATTAACTGTCTTTTTTTTGAGGACGTGTGGCGTACGTCCTTGGTCATTAAGGGGTTAACCCTGTACTGTCCTTTGTAAATGTATTTATGCGTGCTGTGCATTAGTACTGAACACTGATCCATCTAAGATGGCCCTTTGTGGCCTCCATCTGTGGCCACACAGACAAGTGCTTGAGGATATGGTAGTTTTGAGTGGATCCAGGATACTCTACAAACAGAATTAGCATGTGGCCATGTCACACAAAGTGGACATTGATAGAATGAAAGTGTTGGTGGATGCGATATGCCATTTGCTGGTTCCACAGTGGTTGCAGAGCAATATGGGTGCAGTGTATTGTCCCCCACACATGCCCCCCATATTCTATTAGTCCCTTTTTTGAGATTAGGCCAAGCATCCTCTGTGTGAGGGAATCCTATGACAGGATGTCACTTTGTTGAGGATGGCATTCCTAATCTTCCCTATTTAGTGCCTTGAGTCATCCTTTATGACAAAACTAATAACTGATAGGCCATGTTGCTCATCTGGGACAAAGTGATGTTTGTTTAATTTCTAGTATACTAGACCTATGTGAGCACTTTAGTAATGATTCTTGACCATGTGCAGATGAAACATATTGACTGTGATGTTTGTTTAATTTCTAGTACACTAGACCTATGTGAGCACTTTAGTAATGATTCTTGACCATGTGCAGATGAAACATATTGAAAACAGAGAAGCCCAATTATTTAACCAGAGGTGGGAGCTGTGGCTAAAAAATCTTGAAATGTTCTCGATGGCACAGGCATGTGCATATTACCCAGCAACTTGTAATATGAGTGCAGAATAAAGTTTATGTGGCCCATTGAAAAGATAGGACACGTAATGTTTCAAAAGCTTGCGCAGTTGTTAGCGCACCACTTGTAATCTAGCCCAGTGTTTGTCATTACCACCTCTCGTAGAAGTTAATTTCATGAATCAATCACCCTTTCTGTAAAGAAGTGCTTCTCCAAATTACTCCTGAATCTATTACACTTCAGCTTGAGATTTTGGGGTCTAATTATCAAGCTCTAAATAGAGCTTCATGCCCCGTGTTTCTGGCGAGCCTTCAGGTTCACCAGAAACACGTTATGAAGCAGTGGTCTAAAGACCGCTGCTCCATAACCTGTCCATCTGCTCTGAGGCGGCAGACATCGCCGAAAAATCAACCCGATCCAATACGATCGGGTTGATTGACACCCCCTGCTGGTGGCCAATTGGCTGCGAATCTGCAGGGGGCGGCGTTGCACCAGCAGTTCACAAGAACTGTTGGTGCAATGATAAATGCCAACAGCGTATGCTGTCAGCATTTATCGATGTGCAGCGGACATGGTTCGCTTTAGCGGATCATGTCCGTCCGCTCAATGATAAATGGACCCCATGAGCCTTTGTTCTTGAATTTTTCTTTTTATGAAAAATACTCACAGCCTCAGCATTACTAAGCCCCTTAATATACCTGAAAGTTGCTATCATATCACCTCTTTCCCTTCTCTCCTCTAAACTATACATATTTAGGTCATTGAGGGAGATAAGCTGAGGCGCATGCACGTGTCTGCAGCACTATATGACAGCAGTTTTGCAAGAATGATATACATTTGCAGAAGCAGTAGATGGCAGCACTTTTCCTGCCATGTAGTTCTCCAGTCATGTGCACGCTGCCTACCTAGGTAGCTCTACAACAAAGAATAACAAAGAACAAAGCAAATTTGATCATATAAATAAATGGGAAACTTTTTAAAAATTGTTTGCTCTGTCTAAATCATAAAAGAAACATTTAAGGGATATGAAAACCAAAATTTTTCTTTCATGATTCAGTTTGACCATACAATTTTTCCATTTACTTCTATTATAAAATTTGCTTCAATCTCCTAGTATCCTTTGTTGAAGTAGAAACAATGCACAACTGAGAGCTAGCTGAGCACATTGGGTGAGTCAAAAAGAAGAGATATGTGCAGCCACCAATCAGCAGCTAGCTCCCAGTAATTCATTGTTGCTCCTGAGCCTACCTAGGTATTCTTTTATCAACAAAGGATACAAAGAATATGAAGCACATTAGATAATACAATTAAAAAGTTGTTTAGAATTGCATGCTCTGTCTGAATCATGAAAAAATTGTTGGATTTCATATCCCTTTAAGTGCAAACAATTTGAGCCTGATTCAAGGGGCGCATGCTGACCTGATTTGACTGCACACATCTGTTAAGAGATCTGTGCATCCGTGCAGACTTACTAATGGTATTGGTGTGAAGTTTTCTCTCAAGAGAAAAAGCTCTGTCCAATTTTTATGTTATTTTAAGTAATCAAGTTGTTTTTTTTTTAAAGTAAAACTGATCCAATGTTTAGTGATGAAGCTTATTTATAGTATTTTGATCTAAATTAAAAGCAAATATAGGATTTTACTGCTTAAAACCAAAAAATGCTAAATCGTGCAGGCAGTAAGGTGTGCTCATATATGGTTATGTAGTTGGAATATCTGAGAAGACAAGACAATGTAGGGGGATTAGGGTGTGTGATTAGTGGGGGTGTCTGTAAGAAGGGAGGGTCTGATATGCCCATTCCAGGCAGCTAACTAGGCATAAGCTCTGTAATTACTTCTCATTGCACCTGGGGATTTCGGCAGAGGCGGGCGCCTCGGGCACTACTAGCGAATACTCTGCCAATCAGCAACCAAGCGCAGTGAAGAGCATCTGAAACCTCAGCAGTCTGCTGTATAGCCCTGGGCAGCTGTATCTGAGGATGAAAAATTGAAATATTCTCTTTCCAATTCTGCTTGATTCCTAAAAGAAAAAAGAACATTGGTATCACAAATGCCTATTCAATCACACATGATGGAAAAAATGTATTAATATATCTAAAACGGGCTCAAAATATCAAACATTTTGCTAAAAGGACAATATGGAAATGAAATGTAATTAACACAGACGACACTGAAAAATATAATCCATAGCATGTGGAAATACAATATAAAATCCTTTGTTGATACTCAGGGAAGTAATGTTCTTATAATTTTTTTATGTGTTTTTGACATATTCAGTTCACAGTATGAGATTATTCCCTGCACCAGAAATCTTCTTATGTTTGCATTTGCAGGTGTATGTCATAATACGTTTACAGCATACATCTATACATCTGTATAAATGAAAATGTTCTTTATTTATGTTAATTTATGGTAATATCTTTTCCTTCAGAATGTGAGGACTTCTCTGATTTTTGTTGAGACTTGTCTGCACACTCCCGAGGGAAATTTAGGTCTGTGCAGGAGCTCATATGGGAGGAATGAAGGAAACGTGAGGCTAGATTAAAATTTGCACGCTAAAGTTAGCTCGCAATATTGTAATACCATGACTTTGCTAACTTGCGCTCCTATTATCAGGTTAGAGCAACTGAAGACCTCACATAAAAGGTTAGGGCTAAAATAAAAGTTGCACTAAACACAACATAAATACATTAAAATAAAGTGTTTCACTATCTCATAAAAATTTATTTATATATGTAAATACGTATATACAATCACAATTTTGGAATTGTAGAGTACAGTATTCCTTTCTTTAGGAATGTGGTTACTCTTGGTAATCTCGTTGTTATGTTTGGTATTTGCTGTTCGGTCTTGTTTGTTTTAAACCACACTCTTCTTACAGTTCTAGAAATGAGGCAAAGAGAAACCCCTGTACAGTGTGAGGGATGTTTGGAAATCATGTGCAGTGGATTTTGAAATTGCAGATTGTAAAGTGAGTTCTGCAACTCTGAACTATCTTTAAAACCTCGACACTTAGCAGTTTCATGATTTACAGTGTGAGAACTATTATAATCCTGTTAAAGAAGATGAGATAAGTTGTGGCCTCTTTCTTCCTATAAATATTTATATCCTGCATTTTTCTTGAAATGAAAATCTTGCCAAAACACAAAACACTTTTTTTTTAATGATTTTTTTTGTTTTATCATTTTAAAAATATTATTGATGAAACATGACCAGTATACCCATGATGTTCATACATGGGGGCCGATTTATCAATGTCTGTGGACATTATAGGCTGTAGCGTATCATGTCCACCAGACATCGCTGAATTTTTTTTTACATTGCACAAGCAGTTCTGGTGAACTGTTTATGCAATGCTGCCCCCTGCAGATTCGCGGCCACTAGCAGGGGGTGTCAACCAACTGGATCGTATGCAATCGGGTGGATTGATGTCAGCAGCCTGACATCAATCCTAAAGGCTCGCGTGGAAACAGGAGTATTTGGCCCCATTCGGGCCATGATAAATCGGCCCCATGGACTTCATCAACCCCTTTAACCAATTGTTATTTCAGTATTTCGGTGATCAGCATCAATTATCAGCAGTTCCAAGAGCCATTGTGGGAAGATGGATATCAAATCTTGTATGCGCTAATAATCTCAGTTGTGTTGGACTTGGAGACATAGTGATCACTTTGCTAATGCAAAAAACCTGCTGTCCCAACAGCTAAAAATAATCTGATTGGAGCAACCCCAAAATGAGGGATAGATCTAACACAACCTACTACTGATAGCAAAAGAGCAACAGTATAGAAACAGTCCTGGTGCTCTCAGTAGTGGTGGGCCAAGCATCACACTTAGGTTGCTCAAATGTTTAGCTGCTTCATACGGCAATTCCTATTAAGTGCCATCCACAATGCTTCTTATGACCCATTTATAACCGAAACTCTGAAAAGTAATTGTAGAACTGCTTTTTACAGATCAATACCACATCAATGTAAAGTAATCTATGTTAATAATACAGACTACTAAATTCTCCCCTTTAAAGCCTACTGAAGCTCACAATAGAAAAGCTTACAATTGCTAGAAATAAGAGAATCCTCTGATGAAGATGACAAGGTACCTTCAAACAAAGTTGGAAAACAGTAGACCTTTTCTTGTTTGGGCAGATCCCCTCATCCAGAAAATAACATAATAATTCCAGCCTCCAATTTGGCAAAAAAGACCTTTATTTATTACATGGGGTCCAAAGAAACAAAATACAAAATTTTTCAGCACTATTCTGTTTTACACGCAAGCGCAACACATAACTCACCACATCGCTATGAGCTATGATAGCGCACCCTGTGCTAGCCAGTGAGTATAAGTATAAGATGCGCTAAAAATGCTAGCCGTGCTAACATTCTCTGGTAAATATCATTTACTATTTACTTGTAATACCAGATTGTGTGATTTTCTTAGCACATGGTTGTGATATTAGTAGCATCAGATCAGTACCAGTATTCTTTTGTGCAAAATCTTTAAGACTCAAGTTGGTTTTCGAGTGAGAGTTGGGCGCATCATTTTTTGGACACAGGCAGTAAAATAGCCTGAGCGAACCCTGGGTATAGCTGATGTGTCAAAACATTGAGATTTTAAAAGAAAAGGGGCCAGCAAGCAGCAATGTTTCTCCCATAGAGGTTAATGGGAGTGTGACGTCACCATCCGCATTGCCGATATCGCTGCTTGTCTGCATTTTGCTGCAGCCGGGGGGCCCTATTTGAAGTGGATAAATAAAAAGAGAGAAGCGCTCAACCTGGGAATGAACAATAGCACAACAGCTTGTTTTATGGCTAGCTACCACCCAAGAAGCAGCCTCATTTTTCTCAACATGTGCCTTTCACAGAGAAGAATTTTCCTGAAGCATATCAGTCTGATCCTGACTTCACAGTACAGTCCAGCCCCAAAATACCAGGCAATCCCTTTCTGAACAAGAGAAACAGCAAATCCCCAGACGTACGTTTCTGCCTATTGTGGGCCTCGTCAGTGAGGTGCAGCCATATCCCTCTAGGCACACTGAGCAACGGGTCCATGTCTGGATTCCTGCATCACACTTAGGGAGGCTTCCCTAAGAGGCCTATTTATCAAGCCGTCAACCGCAAATACACTGGAATTCCGCAGCATAATTGTGGCGAGCTTGATTCGCCTTATTTATCGAAGCCTACAGACTGGCAAAAGTAGAAATTTGTGACGTAACATACGATCTGCCGGTCTCAGTCCGACACAGATCGATGCTTACGTCATTACAGATGTTCCGAATACAAATTTGGCACTATCTGACTACTTTTGCTACTTAACAAATTTCTAACAGGTACGCTCGCCACTATTCCGGCCCAGCGTACCTGGTTTTCAATCCGCTGCCCTGGAGGTGGCGGATGCCATAGGAATCAATGGGAGTCTGAAAGCAGAGAAAGCTCATGTTCGCTGCTGCCCGATATCCCATTGATTCCAACGGGAGAATAAAGGTTACGTTTACACCTAACACCCTAACATGTACCCCGAGTCTAAACACCCCTAATCTGCCGCCCCCGACACCGCCGCCACCTACATTATGTTATTAACCCCTAATCTGCCGCCCCTACACCGCCGCCACCTACTTTATACTTATTAACCCCTAATCTGCTGCCCCGACACCACCTACATTATACTTATTAACCCCTATTCCGCCGTCCCGACACTGCCGCCACCTATATAAAAGTTATTAACCCTTATCCCGCCACTCTCGGAGCCTACCGCAATGAAATAAATGTATTAACCCCTAAACCCCGGGCCTCCCATATCACTACCACTTACTAAACCTATTAACCCCTAAACCGCCAGCCCCCAACATTGCCATAAACTGAATTAAACTATTAACCCCTAAACCTAACAACCCGCTAGCTTTATATTAAATATTAACTCATCCCTATCTTCTAATAAATTAAAACTTACCTTTAGATTTAAATTAAACTATATTAAACTATTAATTAATCTACCCTATTAGACTAAAATTACATTAAACTATATTAAACTAATAATTAATCTACCCTAACTGTTAGACTAAATTACATTAAACTACAAATTAAATTAACCATATTACATATTTAAAAACCTAACCCTACTCAAATAATTTAAATCTACAATAAAAAATTACTAAGTTACAAAAAAATAACAACTAAGTTACAAAAAATAACAAACATTAAGTTACAAAAAAAATAAGAAATTATCAAAGATTTAAACTAATTACACCTAATCTAAGGGCCCTATGAAAAGAAAAAAGCCCCCCCAAAATAAAAAACCCTAGCCTACAATAAACTACAAATAGCCCTTAAAAGGGCCTTTTGCGGGGCATTGCCCCAAAGAAATCAGTTCTTTTACCTGTAAATAAAAAATACAAATACCCCCCCAACAGTAAAACCCACCACCCACACAACCAACCCCCCAAATAAAATCCTAACTAAAAAAACCTAAGCTCCCCATTGCCCTGAAAAGGGCATTTGGATGGGCAGTTGTCCTTAAAAAGAGCATTTAGCTCTATTGCAGCCCAAACCCCTAATCTAAATATAAAACCCACCCAAAACACCCTTAAAAAATCCTAACACTAACCCCTGAAGATCCACTTACAGTTTTGAAGATCCGACATCCATCCTCCAAGAAGCCGGCAGAAGTTTTCAACCAAGCGGCCGAAGTCTTCATCCAAGCCTTCATAAAGACTTCTGCCGGCTTCTTGGAGGATGGATGTCGGATCTTCAAAACTGTAAGTGAATCTTCAGGGGTTAGTGTTAGGATTTTTTAAGGGTGTATTGGGTGGGTTTAATTTTTAGATTAGGGGTTTGGGCTGCAAGAGAGCTAAATGCCCTTTTAAGGGCAATTCCCATCCAAATGCCCTTTTCAGGGCCATGGGGAGCTTAGGTTTTTTTTAGTAAGGTTTTTATTTGGGGGGGGGGGGGTTGGTTGTGTGGGTGGTGGGTTTTACTGGTGGGGGGTATTTGTATTTTTTATTTACAGGTAAAAGAGCTGATTTCTTTGGGGCAATGCCCTGCAAAAGGCCCTTTTAAGGGCTATTTGTAGTTTATTGTAGGCTAGGTTTTTTTTATTGTGGGGGGGGGGGGGGGCTTTTTTATTTTCATAGGGCCCTTAGATTAGGTGTAATTAGTTTAAATCTTTGATAATTTCTTTTTTATTTTCTGTAACTTAGTGTTTTGGTTTTTTTTGTAACTTAGTGTTTGTTATTTTTGGTAACTTAGTAATTTTTTAGTGTAGATTTAAATTATTTGAGTAGGGTTAGGTTTTTAAATATATAATATAGTTAAATTTGTAGTTTAATGTAATTTAGTCTAACAGTTAGGGTAGATTAATTATTAGTTTAATGTAATTTTAGTCTAACAGTTAGGGTAGGTTAATTAATAGTTTAATATAGTTTAATGTAATTTTAGTCTAATAGATAGGGTAGGTAATTATTAGTTTAATATAGTTTAATTTAAATCTAAAGGTAAGTTTAAATTTATTATAAGATAAGGGATGAGTTAATATTTAATGTTTCAGTTAGCGACTTGTTAGGTTTAGGGGTTAATAGGTTAATTAAGTTTATGGTGATGTGGGGGGCTGGCGGGATAGGGGTTAATAACATAATGTAGGTGGCGGCGGTGTAGGGGGCGGCAGATTAGGGGTTAAGAACATAATGTAGGTGGCGGCGGGGTCCGGGAGCAGCAGAATAGGGGTTAATAAGTTTATTAGAGTTGCGATGGGCTCCGGGAGCGGCAGTTTAGGGGTTAATAACTTTATTTAGTTGTGGTGGGGTCCGGGAGCGGCGGGATAGGGGTTAAACAGTTTAGTATAGTGGCGGTGTTTAGTGACAGTATACAAATAAAGTTGTGAAAAAGCCGAATAGCAGCGAGATCGATGACAGTCCGCTGCTCATATCCCCGTACTTGGTGCGCAGCTTTTTGACAGCTTTTTTTTTTAAATATGGAGAGCGTATTCAGGTCCGTGGCCGCGATGTTAGACGATGTCAGGCGAGCATATTGGTGCCGTTGACTGCAGCACAGTTGACGGCTTGATAAATAGGCCTCTAAGTGTCATAATTTGCATAAATAAAAAGAGAGAAGCGCTCAACCTGGGAAGAACAATAGCATAATAGCTGTTCTATGGCAAGTTACCACCCAAGAAGCAGCCTCTTTTTGCTCAACATGTGCCTTTCACAGAGAAGAATTTTCTTGAAGCATATCTGTCTGATCTTGACTTAACAGTGCAGTCCAGCCCCGAAATACCAGGCAATCCCTCTCTGAACAAGAGAAACAGCAAAACCCCAGACGTACGTTTCGGCCTATTGTGGGCCTAGTCAGTGAGGTGCAGCCATATCCCTCTAGGCACACTGAGCAACTGGTCCACGTCTGGATTCCTGCATCACACTTAGGGAGACTTCCCTAAGTGTCATAATTTGCATACATAAAAAGAAAAGATTTGAAGTGGGCATACACGGTACATACACTGCGCTCACTGAAACTAAAAATAGTTTCAGTGTAGGCACACACCAAATACTGCCTACAGGACCTAAGTTTTACTGCACCCACTCTTACTACCTCTGAGATGTAGACAACTACCCTTCTCTGGTATCGATGTTTCCAAAATCAAAGTGCAGCCTATTCCCACTAGCACGCACCGCTAATGCCCCCTGAACACCGATAACTATGTCACATCTAACCTACACTCTCCCTGCACCACCTCGCTACCTCAGAGCTAACCTACACTCCCCATGCACCCCCCAGCTAATCCCCCTGACCGCCTACACGTACGTTACGCCTAACCTACATACACCTGGAATGCCCTGTTAAGTCCCTTATATCGCCTACACTTAGGTAATGTAATATAACAAACAATACTAAATAGTAAACCTCCCCATTATAACTAGCTATCAGCTAGATTACAAGTTTGTGCATTCGTCTTTTAACGCTTAAAATATGGTCATTTCAGCATTAAAACAGCAACGCAGCCATTACAAGTCTAGTTGGTATAGCTGTACCGCAAGCCTGTTAGCCTGTAACGCAACATCAGTACCGCACTCGTAAAAATTACGTTTTTTCATGGGATTCCCATAGAGCTGCCATTACGAGTTTTGCGGTATAGCTAAAAAGCGTTACAGCCTAAAACAACAAGATCCGTAACGCCATCTAAAGTCAGTAGTCTGTAACATAAAACTCATAACTAATGTGTTAAAAAGTACACTAACACCCATAAACTACCTATTAACCCCTAAACCGAGGCCCTCCCGCATCGCACATACTATAATAAACTTATTAACCCCTAATCTGCCGCTCCCAACATCGCCGCCAATAATAAAATGTATTAACCCCTATTCCGACGCTCCCCAACATCGCCACCACTATACTAAAGTTATTAACCCCTAAACGCCGCCCTCCCGTATCGCAAACACTATTTAAATATTATTAAACCCTAATATGACATCTACCCACATTGTCCCCACTATACTAAAGGTATTTAGCTCTACACCACCGCACTATAATAAACCTATTAACCCCTAAACTGAAAGCCCCCCTACAACCATATATATAGTAAATTAAACTATTAACCCCTAAACCGAAAGCCCCCCACAACCAAATATAATGAATTAAACTATTAAGCCCTAAACTGAAAGCCCCCCACAAAGCAATAAACTAATTTAAACTAGTAACCCCTAAACCTAACCCTATTGTAACCCTAACCCTAACACCTACTAACTTTAACATAATAAAAATATAGCTAAATTAAATTTACAATTATTAACTAAATAAACATATGAACCCCTAAACCGCCAGTCCCCGACTTCGCAACAACCTATATGAAACTATATTAACCGCTAAACCTAACCCTAACGTAACCATAACCCTAACACCCCCTAACTTTAACATAATTAAAATATAGCTAAATTAAAGTTACAATTATTAACGAAATAATACATATTTAAAACTAAATACATACTTACATGTGAAATAAAACCTAAGCTAGCTACAATATAACTAATAGTTATATTGTAGCTAGCTTAGGTTTTATTTTTATTTCACAGGTAAGTTTGTATTTATTTTAACTAGGTAGATTAGTTAGTAAATAGTTATTAACTATTTACTAACTACCAAGTTAAAATAAATACAAACTTACCTGTCAAATAAATCCTAATCTACCTTACACTAAAACCTAAAATTACAAAAAATAAAAAACCTACCATTACAAAAAATAAAAAACCTACCATTACAAAAAATAAAAAACCTACCATTACAAAAAAAATGAAATTATCCAAAAAAATAAAAATTATTCCTATTCTAATACCCTTTAAAAAAATCAACCCACCCCTTAAAAGGGCCTTTTGTAAGGCATTGCCCCAAGTTAAACAGTTCTATTGCTACAAAAAAAACAACACCCCTAACAGTATAGAAACCCCCACCCCCCAAACTACCAAGGGCCTTTAAAAGGGCCTTTTGGGGGCCCTTAAAAGGGCCTTTTGAAGGGCAGTGCCCTAAAGATAATAGCTCTTTTCCTACAAAAGAAAAATAAACACCCCTAAACAAATACATTACACAAAATAACAAATTATCAAAAATAATAAAAATTATTCCGATTCTAATACCCATAAAAAAAACCCACCCCAAAATAAAAAACGTAATCTAGAATTGACTACCAATGTTCTTTAAAGGGTTCAAATCAGCCAATAAGATTTAAGCAGCTCTCCTTCTATTGGCTGATTCATCATCAGTGTTAGGTTTTTTTTAAGGTTTTTTTGGGTGGGTTTTATTTTTAGATTAGGGTTTGGGCAGTAAAAGAGCTAAATGCCCTTTAAGGGCAATGCCCATCCAAATGCCCTTTTCAAGGCAATGGGTGGCTTAGGTTTTTTATGCAGTTTTTTTTATTTTGTGGGTTTGGGGGGGTGGAGGTTTGTAATGTTAGTGGGTGTTTGTAATTTTTCTTTCATAAACAGAGCTGATTTCTTTAGGGCAATGCCCTACAAAAGGCCTTTCTAAGGGCCATCGGTAGTTTATTCTAGATTAGGTTTTTTATTTTGGGGTGTTTTTTTAATGGGTATTAGAATAGGAATAATTTTTATTATTTTTGATAATTTGTTATTTTGTGTAATGTATTTTTTTTAGGGGGGTTTGTTTTTCTTTTGTAGGAAAATAGCTATTATCTTTAGGGCAAATTAAGGGCCCTTGGTAGTTTGGGGGTGGGGGTTTGTATACTGTTAGGCAGGGCCGGATTTCCCATTAGGCACAGTAGGCATGTGCCTACAGGCGCCTTGCAGTGAGGGGGCACCTGCCTGTAGTTTTCTGAGGGCATTAATTTTAGTAAGAATTGTGCTGCCAGCTGCTTAAAGAGTCGAGAGTTTCATTGGGAATATGTTACAGCAGTCCAGGGAGCCATGAAGGAGAGAGTGACAAAGATTAAAAATAAACCCCACCCATTTTCACCAGGCATGTTTACTGTTAGTTTCACTTTTATTTTCTGTACTTCTGTTGCCTCCCTCACACAGCCAAGCTCCATGCTGATGTGGAGCAGACACTTTTTGTTAAAGGAATGAAGGCTTCAGGATAGGCTAGGTCTGTACAAGGATTCTAATGCTGCCTAGAATGACAACATAACAAGCAGAGCACACTTTAACCCCTTGGCTACCAGAGAGGATTGCAGTGTATTCACTTGTTATGTGATGTATTCCTTTTTTATAGCCAGGGGCTTAAATTCTGCTTCAGGATGTATGTTTTTGTTCTATAAAGGCCTTGGAGCTGAGGAGGTTATGTGGGACTAGCTGCTCTGCTGATTTACAGCCTTTAGGGCACTTTGACAAGATGTTTGTAGACTGTAAGGCTGTTGCTATAAATGAAGAGCTTGATTACTAAAGGTTAACTAGCAAAATAAAAATGTGTATGTGTGTAAACCACTCACATGGCATATTTGTGTGTGTATGTATATATATATATATATATATATATATATATATATACATACACATACACAGTATATACATATACATCACATTAAAAATTGTTCATCTGTTATTTTATCTAGTGAGTGTGGTATGTTTGTTTGTTTGTGTTTGTTGACCCCTGGATTACATATAATCTACACTCCATTTTTTCCTTTGAGAGCAACATCATATTATATTTATATTACAGAACAAAATAAATTTAACTTCTGTGTGTATTTGTACTAAAAATATCAGAGTTCACAAGATTTTTTTCATGTAGTGGAAAAAATACCTACATTTTATATTTTCTTCCACTGGGTGCTAAGGTTGTTGATGAGCTTGCATGCTGCTAGTTTTAATATTGCTATTGTTTACCCAAAACTGTGTTTAACTCCAACAAAATGTTAAGCACATAGTCATCTCAAGAAAAGCAATACACTAATGGTTTGTCAGTAAACATGTCCTATGAGCCCATCTGGGTCTGCACAGATGTGTAGTGCTGTCTCAGAACTGACATTGACTATGGGGCCTAGTTATCAAGCCGTCAACCTCAAATACGCTGGAATTCCGCAGTGTATTTGTGGCGAGGCTGATTCGCCTTAGTTATCAAAGGCTAGAGACCGGCAAAAGTAGAATTTTGTGACGTAAACTTCGATCCGCCGGACTCAGTCCAACACAGATCGATTCTTACGTCACTCCAGATGTTCCGCACACAAGTTCGGCACAATCTGACTACTTTTGCTAGTTATCAAAAAACTAGCAGGTACGCTCAGCACTTTTCCGGCCCAGCGTACCTGGTTTTCAAACCACCACCCTGGAGGCGGCGGATCCCATAGGAATCAATGGGAGTCTGACCATAGTGAAAGCACAAGTTCGCTGCTGCCAGACATCCCATTGATTCCTATGGGAGCTGTCTACACCTAACACCCTAACATGTACCCCGAGTCTAAACACCACTAATCTGTCCCCCCTACACCGCCGCAACTAAATAAAGTTATTACCCCCTAAACCGCCGCTCCCGGAGCCCACCGCAAGCTACTCTATACATATTAACCCCTAAACCGCCGCTCCCTGACCCCGCCGCAACTATAATAAATGTATTAACCCCTAAACCGCCGCTCCCGGAGCCCACCGCAAGCTACTCTATACATATTAACCCCTAAACCGCCGCTCCTGGAGCCCACCGCAACCTATATTAAATTTATTAACCCCTAATCTGCCCCCCCTACACCGTCGCCACCTATAATACATTTATTAACCCCTATCCTGCCCCCCACTACACCGCCGCCACTGTAATAAAATTATTAACCCCTAAACCTAAGTCTAACACTAACCCTAACACCCCCCTAACTTAAATATTAATTAAATAAATCTAAATAATATTTCTATTATGAACTAAATTAATCCTAATTAAAACTAAATACTTACCTGTAAAATAAACCCTAAGATAGATACAATATAAATAATAATTATATTGTAGCTATCTTAGGATTTATTTTTATTTTACAGGCATCTTTCAATTTATTTTAACTAGGTACAATAGCTATTAAATAGTTATTAACTATTTAATAGCTTACCTAGCTAAAATAAAGAGAAATTTACCTGTAAAATAAAAACTAACCTAAGTTACAATTACACCTAACACTACACTATACTTTAATAAATTATTCCTATTTAAAACTAAATACTTACCTGTAAAATAAACCCTAAGATAGCTACAATGAAATTAATAATTACATTGTAGCTATTTTAGGAATTATATTTATTTTACAGGTAACTTTGTATTTATTTTAGCTAGTTAGAATAGTTATTAAATAGTTATTAACTATTTAATAACTACCTAGCTAAAAGAAATACAAAATCACCTGTAAAATAAATCCTAACCTAAGTTACAATTAAACCTAACACTACACTATCATTAAATAAATTACCTACAAATAACTACAATTAAATACAATTACATAAGCTAACTAAAGTACAAAAAATAAAAAAAGCTAAGTTACAAAAAATAAAAAAAATAGGTTACAAACATTTTAAAAATGATCGAAACAGCCAATAGAATGCAAGCTCAATCTGATTGGCTGATTGGATCAGCCAATCGGATTGAACTTGAATCTGATTGGCTGATTCAATCAGCCAATCAGATTTTTCCTACCTTAATTCCGATTGGCTGATAGAATCCTATCAGCCAATCGGAATTGAGGGGACGCCATCTTGGATGACGTCCCTTAAAGGAGCCTTCATTCGTCGGTAGTCCGTCGGTAAAGAAGTGTCATATTACCACCCCTTATGGCTGCTCATTCTGACACCCTATAAATACTGACCTGTGTCTTCCTGTCATTGCTTGTTATTTTGAATTCCTCAGTCTTCTATTGCTCTGATGTGCTGTGAAATCTGACAGGCCTTCTACTGAGACACTTCTGACATCATCAGCTGCAGCCGGGTGTGGCTTCTCTCCTTCAGCTCTGTGAACACACTTCCTGCTCACTCCTGCTCTGCAAACTTTGAGAGTAATCCCTGCTCTCTCATTTTTTCTTAAGTTCTACTTGCTGTGATAACGGACCTGTAAACTCAGTGATATTCTACTCAAAGAAAATAATCTACTTGGATTATTACATAATAACAAGCCTAAAAAATGCAAGTGGACCCAGCTGAACTCGCTCAAGCAGTTTATACATTATCCCAAAGAGTTGATAATATAAGCCAAGGTCTCAGAGAGACTCAATTAGATATACAAAATCTAAGAGCCTTTATTCCTCAGGAAATTGCAGTTAAAATGACAGCTACTACACCTGAACCACAGGTGTTACACCCTGAAATTTTTACTGGTGATAGATCAAAGTATAGGGTGTTTAAAAACGCCTGTCTACTCCTTTTTTCCCTAAAACCAAAAACATATAGATAATAGTACTGACAAACAGAAGGTTTTAACTATCATAACTTATTTAAGGGGAGAACCCCGTGCGTGGGCTGATAGTTATTTTGAATCACAAGATCCAATACTAAATAATTTTCAGGTCTTTTTTGATGCATTGTCAGCATTGTATGAGGATCCTTATAGACAGGCAACAGCTGAAAAAGCCCTAAGAATTTTAAAACAAGCTAAAAGACCTGTGGAGGACTTTATTACTGAGTTCAAACGGTATGCCAGGGATTCTGAATGGAACGAAGTTTCTTTAAGAAATCAATTTCGCTTGGGCTTAAATGAATCCCTAAAAGATGAACTTGCTAGATTAGACTTACCTGTATCCTTAGATGCCCTATATGATTTAGCAATAAAATTAGATAGGAGATATAGGGAAAGAAGGGTTGAGAAACTTTCTTATGAGTCATCTAGCAAAAGATACAACAGTATTCCTAACCCTGCTCCAGCCACATCTACTGAAACACCTATGGATTTAGGGGTATTACGTGGACCCCTAACTCAAGAGGAGAAGAATAGAAGGAGATTGAATCATCTCTGCATGTATTGTGGTTCTAAAGAACATATTCTGAGAGACTGCCCTAATCTTCTAAAACAGAAGTCAGGTAAAACCATCACTACTAACACTACTGTCTGTACTTCTCTTTCAGATCAGATGTTTATAAAACTACCTCTATCTTTGCAGTGGGATCAAAGACGACTGAATATTGAGGCCATCGTGGATACTGGGGCAACTGGTTGTTATATAGACATAAGTTTAATTGAAAAAAATAAAATACCACATATAGCAAAAGAAAAACTTGTTTCTATACGTGTCATAGATGGTAACACAATTAGTACTGGTCCAGTTACACATGAGACTATACCTCTACTGGTGACTTGCAATCAGACACATGTTGAATACATGTCTTTTGACATAATACCCTCACCTTTGTTTCCAGTTGTCATAGGTATGAACTGGTTAGTAAAACATAACCCTATCTTTGATTGGCAAACATTATCTATAAAACTTGATTCTGGTTATTGTAAAAATACCTGTTTACAAAATCATCACATACTACATACATCCTCACTCTCATTACCATCTCACTATTCGGATTTTAGTGATGTTTTTGATGTAAAAGAAAGTCAGGTATTACCTCCGCATAGACAGTATGACTGTCCAATTGAGTTATTACCTGGTAGCACAGTACCTATAGGGAGAATTTATCCTTTATCTAAATCTGAATTAAACCATCTTAAAGAGTATATCGATGATAACTTAAAAAAAGGTTTTATTAGGCCATCTACCTCACCAGCAGGTGCTGGAATGTTTTTTGTACGTAATAAGGATAATTCATTACGTCCAATAATTGATTATCGTCAACTGAATAAATGTACCAAAAAGAATCGTTACCCATTATCTCTCATTCCAGAGATTATAGAACGATTGCAAGGCGCCACCATATATACAAAGCTTGATTTACGTGGTGCATATAACCTGATCGGAATGAAAGAGGGAGATGAATGGCTGACAGCTTTTAGGACCCGTTACGGTCTCTTTGAATATCAAGTCATGCCATTCGGGCTATGTAACGCCCCAGCCACATTTCAAAATTTCATAAATGATATTTTTAGAGATATATTAGACACTTACATCATCATATATTTGGATGATATTCTGATCTTTTCTAAGAACTTGGATGAACACATAAAACATGTTCGTTCAGTTTTATCCCGTTTAAGAGCTCATCATTTGTTTGCCAAATTAGAAAAATGTATTTTTAACTCATCAGAGATTACCTTCCTAGGCTATCAAATTTCACCATCTGGTATTAAGATGGATCAGAATAAGGTGAAAATTATTCAAGATTGGCCACAACCTCGGACTAGGAAACAATTACGTTTCCTAGGTTTTGCTAATTACTACCGCAAGTTTATTAATAAATTTGCTGACATTGCAAAACCTTTGACTAATCTCACTAAAGTACAAAACACTTTTAAATGGCATTCAGAAGCTCAAAGCGCTTTTGAATTCCTAAAATCTAGCTTCACTTCTGGCCCTATTTTGCAATACCCAGACCCATTGTTGCAATTTACTTTGGAGGTAGATGCATCAGAATATGCATTAGGAGCTGTATTGTCACAAAAAAATTCCACTACCCAAGTACTTCATCCTGTGGCATTTTTTTCTAGAGTTCTTTCAGCTGCGGAGATGAATTATTCAGTAGGCGAAAAAGAACTCCTATCTATAAAAGCCTCCTTTGAACAATGGAGGCATTTACTAGAGGGTACTACTGAACCAGTTTTAATCTATTCTGATCATAGAAATTTGCAATATTTGCAAACTTGTAAAACACTGTCTGCCCGTCAGGTGAGGTGGAGTATTTTCTTCTCACGGTTTAACTTTGTTATTTGCTATAGACCTGGAAGAAATAATGGTAAAGCAGATGCCCTATCCAGGTTGCCTGATAAACCCAGCTACGCACCACCACATCAACATATCATTCCAGAAGATTGTTTCTTAGGTATTCTACAACTTACACCTACTTCTTTAAAACAGTTACAACGTAGTGACACAGAGAAACCAATGCATCTGTTGCATCAAGATTCTAATGGTATTCTTTTATATAACAACCAGATATATATTCCAAAATCTTGTAGACCCACTGTTCTCCAGATGGTACATGATTCCACTTTAGCTGGTCATTTAGGAGTGACTAAGACATTATCTCTACTAAAGAGATCTTTTTGGTGGCCTACTTGTAATAAGGATGTTAAAACTTACGTCTCTACTTGTACCACCTGCGCAACATCAAAATACTCAAGAGGCAAACCTTATGGATTGCTGTTATCTCTCCCTGTGCCCAGTAAACCATGGTCAAACATTTCAATGGACTATATTGTGGATTTACCCAAATCTTCCAATTACACTACCATTTTAGTAGTAGTGGATCAATTTTCCAAGATGGCTCATTTCATTCCTTGCATCTCTTTACCCACAGCAAAACAAACTAGTGATCTTTTGATAAAAGAAGTGATCAAGTTGCATGGTTTACCAACATCTATTGTTTCAGACAGGTGATCACAATTTACTTCCAGATTTTGGAGGGAATTATGTTCTACACTTCATATTCAACAGAGGCTCAGTACTTCTTACCACCCACAAACAAATGGACAGACGGAGCGCACTAACCAGTGGCTCGAACAGTACCTCCGGTGTTTCTGTTCTTCCCAACAGCAAGATTGGTCAACTTATTTACCTCTTGCAGAATTTTCATACAATAACACTATGAATACCTCCACCCAACAAACACCATTCTTTATTAACTATGGCATTCATCCTTCATTTCATGTATTCTCTGATATGACTAGCACCTGTCCAGCGGTGAATGATACTCTCAATTCTATTTCGGAGAAGTTTGCTATTATCAAGGATAATATTGAAGTAGCTCAAAATTCTCATAAACGTTATTATGATTTAAGAAAAAGGCCTTCACCTGTGTATAAGGTTGGACAAAAGGTCTGGTTGTCCACCAAATACTTACGCTTATCCGCTCCTTCGAGGAAACTAAGTCCACTGTTTATAGGTCCATACGCTATTACAGGATTAAAGAACCCGAATACAGTTACTTTGGACTTGCCTGCACATTTTAAAATTCATCCCACCTTTCACGTGTCATTGGTGAAACCTGCCACATTACGTTTGGACACATCTTCTCCTGCATCGACTTCGACCATTGTACAACCTGAGGTTGAGTATGAGATTCAAACTGTTTTGGGCTCTAGAAGAGTAGGTGGGGTTCTGCAATATCTCATAAGATGGAAGGGGTTTACCCCTGCTGATGACTCTTGGGAGCCTGCCACGAACTTGCATGCTCCTCGGTTGGTGTCACTTTTTCACCGCCGTCACCCGGATCGACCTTCTTCTTCTCAACCGGAGGTTGTTCCTTGAGGGGGGGTATGTCATATTACCACCCCTTATGGCTGCTCATTCTGACACCCTATAAATACTGACCTGTGTCTTCCTGTCATTGCTTGTTATTTTGAATTCCTCAGTCTTCTATTGCTCTGATGTGCTATGAAATCTGACAGGCCTTCTACTGAGACACTTCTGACATCATCAGCTGCAGCCGGGTGTGACTTCTCTCCTTCAGCTCTGTGAACACACTTCCTGCTCACTCCTGCTCTGCAAACTTTGAGAGTAATCCCTGCTCTCTCATTTTTTCTTAAGTTCTACTTGCTGTGATAACGGACCTGTAAACTCAGTGATATTCTACTCAAAGAAAATAATGTACTTGGATTATTACAAGAAGGATGTTCCGCGTCGGCGGGATGAAGATTCAAGACCCGGCTTGGAAGATGACATTGCCCGGATAGAAGACTTCTTCAGCGCCTCTTGGAAGATGACATCGCCCGGATGGAAGACTTCTTCAGCGCCTCTTGGAAAATGACATCGCCCGGATGGAAGACTTTTTCAGCGCCGCTTGGAGGATCACTTCATCAGATGGAAGATTTCTTTAGCGCCGCTTGGAGGATCACTTCTGCCGGTCCGGGTCTCCTCTTCAGTTCCATCGGTGGAAAGGTAGGATGATCTTCAGGGGATTAGTGTTAGGTTATTTTAAGGGGGGTTTGGGTTAGATTAGGGGTATGTGGGTGGTGGGTTTTAATGTTGGGCGGGTAGTATTTTTCTTTTACAGGCAAAAGAGCTGAATTCTTTCAGGCATGCCCCACAAATGGCCCTTTTAAGGGCTGGTAAGGTAAAAGAGCTTTGAACTTTTTTAATTTAGAATAGGGTAGGGCATTTTTTTTATTTTGGGGGGTTTGTTATTTTATTAGGGGGCTTAGATTAGGTGTAAGTAGCTTAAAATTGTTGTAATATTTTTAAAATGTTTGTAACCTATTTTTTTTATTTTTTGTAACTTAGCTTTTTTTATTTTTTGTACTTTAGTTAGTTTATGTAATTGTATTTAATTGTAGTTATTTGTAGGTAATTTATTTAATTTATTTAATGATAGTGTAGTGTTAGGTTTAATTGTAACTTAGGTTAGGATTTATTTTACAGGTAATTTTGTATTTATTTTAGCTAGGTAGTTATTAAATAGTTAATAACTATTTAATAACTATTCTAACTAGCTAAAATAAATACAAAGTTGCCTGTAAAATAAAAATAAATCCTAAGATAGCTACAATATAATTATTATTTATATTGTAGCTATATTAGGGTTTATTTTAAAGGTAAGTATTTCGTTTTAAATAGGAATAATTTATTAAAGTATAGTGTAGTGTTAGGTGTAATTGTAACTTAGGTTAGTTTTTATTTTACAGGTAAATTTCTCTTTATTTTAGCTAGGTAGCTATTAAATAGTTAATAACTATTTAATAGCTATTGTACCTAGTTAAAATAAATTGAAATTTGCCTGTAAAATAAAAATAAATCCTAAAATAGCTACAATATAATTATTATTTATATTGTAGCTATATTAGGGTTTATTTTAAAGGTAAGTATTTAGTTTTAAATAGGATTAATTTAGTTCATAATAGAAATATTATTTAGATTTATTTAATTAATATTTAAGTTAGGGGGGTGTTAGGGTTAGTGTTAGACTTAGGTTTAGGGGTTAATAAATTTATTACAGTGGCGGCGGTGTAGTGGGGGGCAGGATAGGGGTTAATAAATTTATTATAGGTGGCGACGGTGTAGGGGGGGCAGGATAGGGGTTAATAGGTATAATATAGGTGACAGCGGTGTCCGGGAGCGGCGGTTTAGGGGTTAATACATTTATCAGAGTTGCGGCAGGGTCTAGGAGCGGCAGTTTAGGGGTTAATACATTTATCAGAGTTGCGGCAGGGTCTAGGAGCGGCGGTTTAGGGGTTAATACATTTATCAGAGTTGCGGCAGGGTCTAGGAGCGGCGGTTTAGGGGTTAATAACTTTATTTAGTTGCAGGGGGCTCCGGGGGCGCCGGTATAGGGGGTAGAACAGTGTAGTTTGTGTGAGTGCTTAGTGACAGGCTAGCAATAAAGCTGGGAAAAAGCCGAAGAGCAGCGAGATCGGATGAGTGATAACTCTCACAGTCCGCTGCTCATCGCCCCGCGGCTTTTTGACAGCTTTATTTGATAACTTAAGCGAAATTTTTCAGGTCCGCGGCGGCGATGTGAGGCGATCTCAAGTGGGCGTATTGGGCCGGCGAAGGCAGGAAAGTTGACACGTTGATAACTACCCCCCTATGTGTTTAACTCTTTTGCAAGAGGCTAACACACTTCTGTGCAAGCACTAGTGCAATAATAAAATGCCCTAGCAAACTGTCCCATTTTATGTCCCTTTAAATAGGTTTTTCTTTAGATTTTTTTAAATTCAGATACAACATCATACACAAGCACATTTAAAAATTACAAGTTAAATATTTGTTTTAATGATAAATGTATTACAGGAAATCTGTAATGAAGGAAGTGAATAATATACACACAATCACACACACACACACACATATATATATACATATATATATATATATATATATATATATATATGTGTGTGTGTGAGTGTGTGATTGTGTGTATTATATATATATATATATATATATATATATATTTAACACACACACACATATATATATATATATATATATATATATATAATACACACAATCACACACACACACACACATATATATATATATATATATATATATATATGTGTGTGTGTGTGTGTGTGTGTGTGTGTGATTGTGTGTATATTATTCACTTCCTTCATTACAGATTTCCTGTAATACATTTATCATTAAAACAAATATTTAACTTGTAATTTTTAAATGTGCTTGTGTATGATGTTGTATCTGAATTTAAAAAATCTAAAGAAAAACCTATTTATTATATTATTATATATAAATATTAGGGCTGGGCGATACGACCCAAAAAAAAAATTGTGATTTTTATGAAAAAAACGCGATTGCGATTTAATCGCGATTTTATTAAAAATGACTATAACACCTTCATTTAGCATTAAACAATTTATTTAACACTACAGAATCTTAATGTACATGTTTATCAATGTACAATACACTATTTGAGCATAAAAATACAAAACAAAAAATTGTTACAATAAAATTTTCTGCCTGTGATGTGATAAAATAGTAGCCACTAGCCAGTTATCAGGTCTTATGACACACAAGTTCACACAACATTCATGTTTTATTGGACAGTCATTCTAACAGTGTGAACACAGTGATATGATTAACATATGAAGCAGTGTAAGCATGGAGAAACCTGAAAATTGCTCTTTACAGCAGTATGACTTGTAAAGTTCTGTATATATAAATACATATAAGTGCAGTTAGCAGTAAAGTAAGTACAATAAATGCACACACTGATGCATGTGTTAATCATTTTAGGAGTTACTGTCCAGGGAAACATGAGGGATGTTGCATTGACAAGGTCAATCCTGACATCCTCCAGCCTGTCATATACAATCACACACTACTCACAGCTATTCGGTAGTAGTAGATCTATATTAAAGACCACTAAGAAGTAAAACACATCAACACAGTTATATACAGGAGGTAGTAGTACATAACAAGTTAACTCAAAACATACAAACAAAGCTAATTTAAATGAAATTAGCTGGCCAGTTCTTACCCCATTGCCCATGTTTTCTTGGGCAGTCAGTCTACCTGTGGTAAGGGTAACATATGAAGCAGTGTGTGCAGCATGTAGAAAGAAACCTGAAAAGTGCTGACTGAGGACTATCCAGCTCCAGCTGCATGATTGTGTTTATAAGTAAAGGTAGTACTATGCAGCACACTTCTTCATGTGTTAGTCATTTAGCTGAGTGACTGTCAATGAAAACATGGGGAATGTGGCATTGACAAAGTCAATCCTGACATCCTGCAGCCTGTCATATTACATTAATTTTTACAGCTATAGCTGTAGTACAGAACACAGTAAGAAGTAGAACACCAGTTATAGTTAGAGTAACTAGTACAATACATAATACAAACAACTGAACTCAACACACACACAGCTAATTGAAATGAAAATAGCTGTCCAGTTCTTACCACATTGTCCTTTGTTTTCTTGGGCACTGGGCAGTCAGTCTAGCTGTGGTATGAGTAACATATGAAACAGTCACAGTGTATGCATTGCATGCATGGAGAAACCTGAAAAGTGCTGAGTGTGCAGCAGCATGATGTGTGTTCTGTTTCTAAGTACAGTAAAGCTATTACAATGCACACTGAAGCATGTGTTAGTTATTTAGCTGAGTGACTGTCCACTGTCCAGGAAAACATGGGGGATGTGGCATTGACAAGGGCAATCCTTACATCCTGCACTGCCTTTCATATTACATCACACAGCTATTCTGTAGTACATAACAGAACACTAATATAGTTAGAGTACATAATACAAACAAGTGAACTCAAGACACACAAAGCTAATTGAAATGAAATTAGCTGGCCAGCTGACTTGAAATCTGCACGACTTGCTGCTCAGGCACAATGGCCATATCAGACATCACCTTGGCCTTGATGCTTGTAATTTTATCCACATTTATGTAGGTTGTCTTGAATCGTAGATCAAGGAATGATGCCATATCTAGCAGATCTTGAGTATCCTCATCTTCTTAATTTTCTATTCATATATTCAAGAATTTTGGATTTCAGTGTCTTGGTAACGTCAGAATCATCTTCCTCCAGAGCCAGTATCTTTGTGTTCCATAGATGCAGAACTGGTTTCACATATGATACACTGACTTAGTTTTCTCCAGAAGAAATTGTGAGATGGCAGTTGGTATCTCTTGTCGAGTATGTGTATCATTCTTTTAAAGCCTTCTTTACTAATCATGTATGCAGGCACCATGTCTTTGCATATATAATATGCGATAGCGTTGGTTATTTCTCTATGCCTTTTTGAGGTCTTCGCATATGGTGATGTCACTGTGTTTGCAATGCCTTTATGATTGATTGATTGATTGATTGATTGATTGCTGCTCAACTTTAGATTCACAGCTTGTTTGTGTTGTCTTTTCTCTACCAGGGTTTTTTTTTACATACATCGTTCAAAGATTTCCTTATGCCGCTGTTTAAGGTGCTGGAACAGGTTTGATATGTTACTTCGTTTTGCTGCAACACTCGTTCCACAATGTTTGCAGATTACTTGGTTCTGTTTCTCATCCTCTTTTCTGAAACTGATGTTGAATTTTTCTTTGGCACCAACAATTCTGTAGCAACATCAACATCATTTTCATCATCATCGTCGTTATTGTTGGACACTAACAGCTCTTCAGAACTCATCTTAAATTTTATGTACCACGCACACAATACCAGTTGGCACAAAAAATATGAGGAGAATCACTAGATTATACTACCGCACACACTGCCAATATCAGTAGGGTCAGGTGTCACTGGCAACCGTGGCACAAACAGACTAGACCACAGTCTTGCACTTGAATACAAAGACAGAGAACTATTGAATGGCCTTGATAATGCAATTAGCCTAGCTCTGATAATGCTAGTATAGCTTCTTCAAGTTGCAGAGATGACGCAGCGGAGGCAGTCTTAAAAAAGCTTCTTCGATTTTTTTATTAGAATCACACAATTTATTTTGATTAATAATTAACGAATAGATGATATGCTTCTGTTGCAATTAAGACAAGAGAGAGACCACAGGCACTTGAAAGTCTTGAATATAAAGAGAGGACAACAATGTGCTATATGATGCAGTGACAGTCACCTTGATTGAAGAGAGAACACAGGTTAGCTGCACTTGAATATAAAGAAGACAACGATGGGCTTGATTAAGCTGTCACCTTGATTGAAGAGAGAACACAGACTTGCTGCACTTTAAAGAAGAAAAAATAGGCTGATAGTGCTATGATGCAGGCACCTTGATTGAAGAGAAGTAGAGAACACAGTGGCTTGCTGCACTTGAATAGAAAGACAACAATGGGATTTATGATGCAGTCACCATGATTGAAGAGAAAACAGGCTAGCTGCACTTGAATATAAAGAAGACAACGATGGGCTTGATTAAGCAGTCAGTGCACCTTGATTGAAGAGAGAACACAGGCTAGCTGCACTTAAATATAAAGAAGACAACAATGGGCTTGATTAAGCTGTCACCTTGACTGAAGAGAGAACACAGACGCTGCACTTTAAAGAAGAAAAAAATAGTCTGATAGTGCTATGATGCAGGCACCTTGATTGAAGAGAAGTAGAGAACACTGGCTTTCTGCACTTGAATATAAAGACGACAACAATGGGCTCGCTTGATTAAGCAGTCACCTTGATTGAAGAGAGAACACAGGCTAGCTGCACTTGAATATAAAGAAGACAACGATGGGCTTGATTAAGCTGTCACCTTGATTGAAGAGAGAACACAGGCTTGCTGCACTTTAAAGAAGAAAAAAATAGGCTGATAGTGCTATGATGCAGGCACCTTGATTGAAGAGAAGTAGAGAACACAGTGGCATGTTGCACTTGAATAGAAAGACAACAATGGGATTGATGATGCAGTCACCTTGATTGAAGAGAACACAGGCTAGCTGCACTTGAATATAAAGAAAGAATACAACAATGGACTTGATGATGCAGTGACATCACCTGGATTGATGATGCAGTCACCTTGATTGAAGAGAACACAGGCTAGCTGCACTTGAATATAAAGAAAGAATACAACAATGGACTTGATGATGCAGTGACATCACCTGGATTGAGACTAGAGACAAGAGACCAGAGGCTTGTGTAGATCTAGAATATAAAGAAGACTACAATGGGCTTGCTTAACTTAATGATGATGCAGTCACCTTGATTGAGAAGAGACAAGAGACCACAGGCTTATACACTTGAAATTATTTAAATATAAACTTTAAAGACGACAACAATGGGGTTGCTCATATTCATGTTTATTTAGACTGAGGCAACACTGGCTTTCCCTGTAGGAGACTGACCTTGCAGTTGTAGAATACACTGGCTCTGGAGGACTGACCTTGCTGTTGTAGACAACACTGGCTTTGGATGACTGACCTTTCTGTTGTAGAAGACACTGGCTGAATGGCTGACCTAGCTGTTGTAGAAGACAGAGGCTTTCAGAGTTGCAATGCACCTGCAGGATGACTTTGCTGTTGTAGAAGAAGAAACAGGCTGCACTAGGATGTGGATGACCTTGCTGTTGTAGAAGAAGAAACAGGCTGCAGGATGTGTGGATGACCTTGCTGTTGTAGAAGAAGAAACAGGCTGCAGGATGTGTGGATGACCTTGCTGTTGTAGAAGAAGAAACAGGCTGCACTAGGATGTGGATGACCTTGCTGTTGTAGAAGAAGAATCAGGCTGCAGGATGTGTGGAACATAAGAAATAATAAAAATAAAAAAAATAATAAAAATAATAAAAAATAATAAATAATATAAGAAATAATTCAAATGTTGCACATATCTATTTATTTTTATTATTTCTTATGTTAGAGACAATATTTAAAATTTCCTTAAACAAAATATTTATTTATAATCATGCTACTAGATCTGTGGGCTCTCACCATGAAATTTCCTTAAACAAAATATTTATTCACAACCATGTTACTAGATTTGTGGGCTCTCATCATGAAATTTCCTTAAACAAAATATTTATTTATAATCATGTTACTAGATTTGTGGGCTCTCACCATGAAATTTCCTTAAACAAAAACAAAATTTATGCTTACCTGATAAATTCCTTTCTCCTGTAGTGTGGTCAGTCCACGGGTCATCATTACTTCTGGGATATTAACTCCTCCCCAACAGGAAGTGCAAGAGGATTCACCCAGCAGAGCTGCTATATAGCTCCTCCCCTCTACGTCACCTCCAGTCATTCGACCAAGGACCAACGAGAAAGGAGAAGCCAAAGGGTGTAGTGGTGACTGGAGTATAATTCAAAAAATTTTTTTTAACCTGCCATAAAAAACAGGGCGGGCCGTGGACTGACCACACTACAGGAGAAAGGAATTTATCAGGTAAGCATAAATTTTGTTTTCTCCTGTTAAGTGTGGTCAGTCCACGGGTCATCATTACTTCTGGGATACCAATACCAAAGCTAAAGTACACGGATGACGGGAGGGACAGGCAGTCTCTTTATACAGAAGGAACCACTGCCTGAAGAACCTTTCTCCCAAAAACAGCCTCCGAAGAAGCAAAAGTGTCAAATTTGTAAAATTTGGAAAAAGTATGAAGAGAAGACCAAGTTGCAGCCTTGCAAATCTGTTCAACAGAAGCCTCATACTTAAAGGCCCAAGTGGAAGCCACAGCTCTAGTAGAATGTGCTGTAATTCTTTCAGGAGGCTGCTGTCCAGCAGTCTCATAGGCTAACCGTATTATGCTACGAAGCCAAAAGGAAAGAGAGGTAGCCGAAGCTTTTTGACCTCTCTTCTGACCAGAATAAACGACAAACAGGGAAGACGTTTGTCGAAAATCCTTAGTTGCCTGTAGATAAAATTTCAGGGCACGGACTACATCTAGATTGTGTAGCAGACGTTCCTTCCTCGAAGAAGGATTAGGACACAAAGATGGAACCACAATCTCTTGATTGATATTCCTGTTAGTGACCACCTTAGGTAGGAACCCAGGTTTAGTACGCAGAACTACCTTGTCTGAATGAAAAATCAGATAAGGAGAATCACAATGTAAGGCAGATAACTCAGAGACTCTTCGAGCCGAGGAAATCGCCATTAAAAACAGAACTTTCCAAGATAACAGCTTGATATCAATGGAATGAAGGGGTTCAAACGGAACACCCTGTAAAACATTAAGAACTAAGTTCAAACTCCATGGTGGAGCAACAGTTTTAAACACAGGCTTGATCCTAGCTAAAGCCTGACAAAAAGCTTGAACGTCCGGAACTTCTGACAGACGTTTGTGTAAAAGAATGGACAGAGCTGAAATCTGTCCCTTTAAGGAACTAGCGGATAAACCCTTTTCTAAACCTTCTTGTAGAAAGGACAATATCCTCGGAATCCTAACCTTACTCCATGAGTAACTCTTGGATTCGCACCAATATAAGTATTTGCGCCATATCTTATGGTAAATCTTTCTGGTAACAGGCTTCCTAGCCTGTATTAAGGTATCAATAACTGACTCAGAAAAACCACGTTTTGATAAAATCAAGCGTTCAATTTCCAAGCAGTCAGCTTCAGAGAAATTAGATTTTGATGTTTGAAGGGACCCTGGATCAGAAGGTCCTGTTTCAGAGGTAGAGACCAAGGTGGACAGGATGACATGTCCACTAGATCTGCATACCAAGTCCTGCGTGGCCATGCAGGCGCTATTAGAATCACTGATGCTCTCTCCTGTTTGATTCTGGCAATCAATCGAGGAAGCATCGGGAAGGGTGGAAACACATAAGCCATCCCGAAGGTCCAAGGTGCTGTCAAAGCATCTATCAGAACCGCTCCCGGATCCCTGGATCTGGACCCGTAACGAGGAAGCTTGGCGTTCTGTCGAGACGCCATGAGATCTATCTCTGGTTTGCCCCAACGTCGAAGTATTTGGGCAAAGACCTCCGGATGAAGTTCCCACTCCCCCGGATGAAAAGTCTGACAACTTAAGAAATCCGCCTCCCAGTTCTCCACTCCCGGGATGTGGATTGCTGACAGGCGGCAAGAGTGAGACTCTGCCCAGCGAATTATCTTTGATACTTCCATCATTGCTAGGGAGCTTCTTGTCCCTCCCTGATGGTTGATGTAAGCTACAGTCGTGATGTTGTCCAACTGAAACCTGATGAACCCCCGAGTTGTTAACTGGGGCCAAGCCAGAAGGGCATTGAGAACTGCTCTCAATTCCAGAATGTTTATTGGTAGGAGACTCTCCTCCTGATTCCATTGTCCCTGAGCCTTCAGAGAATTCCAGACAGCGCCCCAACCTAGTAGGCTGGCGTCTGTTGTTACAATTGTCCAGTCCGGCCTGCTGAATGGCATCCCCCTGGACAGATGTGGCCGAGAAAGCCACCATAGAAGAGAATTTCTGGTCTCTTGATCCAGATTCAGAGTAGGGGACAAGTCTGAGTAATCCCCATTCCACTGACTTAGCATGCACAATTGCAGCGGTCTGAGATGTAGGCGTGCAAAGGGTACTATGTCCATTGCCGCTACCATTAAGCCGATCACCTCCATGCATTGAGCTACTGACGGGTGTTGAATGGAATGAAGGACACGGCATGCATCTTGAAGCTTTGTTAACCTGTCTTCTGTCAGGTAAATCTTCATTTCTACAGAATCTATAAGAGTCCCCAAGAAAGGAACTCTTGTGAGTGGAAAGAGAGAACTCTTCTTTTCGTTCACCTTCCATCCATGCGACCTTAGAAATGCCAGTACTAACTCTGTATGAGACTTGGCAGTTTGAAAGCTTGAAGCTTGTATCAGAATGTCGTCTAGGTACGGAGCTACCGCAATTCCTCGCGGTCTTAGTACCGCCAGAAGAGCACCCAGAACCTTTGTGAAGATTCTCGGAGCCGTAGCCAATCCGAATGGAAGAGCTACAAACTGGTAATGCCTGTCTAGAAAGGCAAACCTTAGATACCGGTAATGATCTTTGTGAATCGGTATGTGAAGGTAAGCATCCTTTAAATCCACTGTGGTTATGTACTGACCCTTTTGGATCATGGGTAAAATTGTCCGAATAGTTTCCATTTTGAACGATGGAACTCTTAGGAATTTGTTTAGGATCTTTAAATCCAAGATTGGCCTGAAAGTTCCCTCTTTTTTGGGAACCACAAACAGATTTGAGTAAAACCCTTGTCCTTGTTCCGACCGCGGAACCGGATGGATCACTCCCATTAATAAAAGATCTTGTACGCAGCGTAGAAACGCCTCTTTCTTTATTTGGTTTGTTGACAACCTTGACAGATGAAATCTTCCTCTTGGGGGAGAGAATTTGAAGTCCAGAAGGTATCCCTGAGATATGATCTCTAACGCCCAGGGATCCTGGACATCTCTTGCCCAAGCCTGGGTGAAGAGAGAAAGTCTGCCCCCCACTAGATCCGTTCCCGGATCGGGGGCCCTCGATTCATGCTGTCTTAGGGGCAGCAGCAGGTTTCCTGGCCTGCTTGCCCTTGTTCCAGGACTGGTTAGGTCTCCAGCCTTGTCTGTAGCGAGCAACAGCTCCTTCCTGTTTTGGTGCAGAGGAAGTTGATGCTGCTCCTGCTTTGAAATTACGAAAGGAACGAAAATTAGACTGTCTAGCCTTAGGTTTGGCTCTGTCTTGAGGCAGGGCATGGCCTTTACCTCCTGTAATGTCAGCGATAATTTCTTTCAACCCGGGCCCGAATAAGGTCTGCCCTTTGAAAGGTATATTAAGCAATTTAGATTTAGAAGTAACGTCAGCTGACCAGGATTTTAGCCACAGTGCTCTGCGCGCCTGAATGGCGAATCCGGAATTCTTAGCCGTAAGTTTAGTTAAATGTACTACGGCATCTGAAATAAATGAGTTAGCTAACTTAAGGGCTTTAAGTTTGTGTGTAATCTCATCTAATGGAGCTGATTCAAGTGTCTCTTCCAGAGACTCAAACCAAAATGCTGCTGCAGCCGTGACAGGCGCAATGCATGCAAGAGGTTGCAATATAAAACCTTGTTGAACAAACATTTTCTTAAGGTAACCCTCTAATTTTTTATCCATTGGATCTGAAAAGGCACAGCTATCCTCCACCGGGATAGTGGTACGCTTAGCTAAAGTAGAAACTGCTCCCTCCACCTTAGGGACCGTTTGCCATAAGTCCCGTGTGGTTGCGTCTATTGGAAACATCTTTCTAAATATCGGAGGGGGTGAGAACGGCACACCGGGTCTATCCCACTCCTTAGTAACAATTTCAGTAAGTCTCTTAGGTATAGGAAAAACGTCAGTACTCGCCGGTACCGCAAAATATTTATCCAACCTACACATTTTCTCTGGTATTGCAACTGTGTTACAATCATTCAGAGCCGCTAACACCTCCCCTAGTAATACACAGAGGTTTTCCAGCTTAAATTTAAAATTTGAAATATCTGAATCCAGTTTGTTTGGATCAGAACCGTCACCCGCAGAATGAAGCTCTCCGTCCTCATGTTCTGCAAATTGTGACGCAGTGTCTGACATGGCCCTAATATTATCAGCGCACTCTGTTCTCACCCCAGAGTGATCACGCTTACCTCTTAGTTCTGGTAATTTAGCCAAAACTTCAGTCATAACAGTAGCCATATCCTGTAATGTGATTTGTAATGGCCGCCCAGATGTACTCGGCGTTACAATATCACGCACCTCCCGAGCGGGAGATGCAGGTACTGACACGTGAGGCGAGTTAGTCGGCATAACTCTCCCCTCGTTGTTTGGTGAAATATGTTCAATTTGTACAGATTGACTTTTATTTAAAGTAGCATCAATGCAGTTAGTACATAAATTTCTATTGGGCTCCACTTTGGCTTTAGCACATATAGCACAGATATCTTCCTCTGAATCAGACATGTTTAACACACTAGCAAATAAACTAGCAACTTGGAAATACTTTTCAAGTAATTTACTATAATATGAAAACGTACTGTGCCTATAAGAAGCACAGAAAAAGTTATGACAGTTGAAAATTAATAAACTGAAAAGTTAAAGCATCAAATCTTTGTAAAAAACACAATTTTAGCAAAGGATTGCTCCCATTAGCAAAGGATAACTAACCCTGATAGCAGAAAAAAAATACAGAAATAAACGTTTTTTATCACAGTCAACTACAATCTCACAGCTCTGCTGTGAGTGATTACCTCCCTCAAAACAAGTTTTGAAGACCCCTGAGTTCTGTAGAGATGAACCGGATCATGCAGGGAAGACAATAAACTTCTGACTGAATTTTTTGATGCGTAGCAAAAGCGCCAAAAAAGGCCCCTCCCCCTCACACATAACAGTGAGAGAGATCAGTAAACTGTCATAAATTAAATAAAACGACTGCCAAGTGGAAAAAAATAGTGCCCAAAACATTTTTTCACCCAGTACCTCAGAAAATTAAACGATTTTACATGCCAGCAAAAAACGTTTAACATTAATAAATTAAGTGTTATTAAAAAGCCTGTTGCTAGTCCCTGCAAATTAGGCTAAAGTTTTATGCATACAGTATAATTCCAGAGAAGTGCCATTCCCCAGAATACTGAAGTGTAAAATATACATACATGACAGCCTGATACCAGTTGCTGCTACTGCATTTAAGGCTGAGTTTACATTATATCGGTATGGCAGAATTTTCTCATCAATTCCATTGTCAGAAAATAATAAGCTGCTACATACCTCTTTGCAGATTAATCTGCCCGCTGTCCCCTGATCTGAAGTTTACCTCTCCTCAGATGGCCGAGAAACAGCAATATGATCTTAACTACGCCGGCTAAAATCATAGAAAAAACTCAGGTAGATTCTTCTTCAAATTCTACCAGAGAAGGAATAACACACTCCGGTGCTATTATAAAATAACAAACTTTTGATTGAAGGTATGAAACTAAGTAAAATCACCACAGTCCTCTCACACATCCTATCTATTCGTTGGGTGCAAGAGAATGACTGGGGGTGACGTAGAGGGGAGGAGCTATATAGCAGCTCTGCTGGGTGAATCCTCTTGCACTTCCTGTTGGGGAGGAGTTAATATCCCAGAAGTAATGATGACCCGTGGACTGACCACACTTAACAGGAGAAATATTTATTTATAATCATGTTACTAGATCTGTGGGCTCTCACCATGAAATTTCCTTAAACAAAATATTTATTTATAATCATGTTACTAGATTTGTGGGCTCTTACCATGAAATTTCCTTAAACAAAATATTTATTTATAATCATGTTACTAGATCTGTGGGCTCTCACCATGAAATTTCCTTAAACAAAATATTTGCAGTAAGGATTCCCTTTTTGAAATATGAATGTAGTGTGTCACAAATGTTTCAGATCCATTCTGAAGAGCAAATACTGGTCACTTTTTTCCTGCTTTTGTTTCAGAATTATTTATCTTGTTTTATTGGCTGAGATGTATGTCTGATGTCATTCAGGACACTCCCTCTATTAGTACACATAATTTTGACTCTTCCGGATTGATGCTTTCACCCCTGGATTACAGCCATCCTTTGATTGGATAAGAGAAGCATATGACCACAGATCGGACCTGAAAAGGAACTGTTACACAACGGACTACTTGATTGAGGACTTTATACTACTGTCTGTTCATTGGTCTAAATATTCAAGAAGTGTTTTGATTGGTTAAATAACGTATCAATACTAAACTAAGCCTCTATTTTTAAACTTTGATGGTTTTTTAATGATTTTCTTTAAAATATATTTTTCTTCATTTTTATTCTCAGGAATAGTTTACTATTGATGCATATATATAGTATTAAACATTTTATGAAGTTTTTGTGAGTCCAATTTCCTGTGCTCAACAGGAAATTGGAACTAATTGTTCACCTGTATATAAACCAGCCCTGTAGCCACAGCAAACACACTCAATACTTGGTTTTACTTACCTGTTTTAATGTATGCTCTTGATAAAGACGTGTAATACGTTGAAACGCGTTGAGCAAATAAAACCTTTTATCCTTTGTTGAAAGATTGTCAAGATCTTGTTTTGCTGTGCTGAGCTGGAATCTCCTTATTTATGGAGTAAGTTACTACATTTTTTCAATTATACACTGGATACTTTTGTCATTTGGGTCTCTATTCATTTATAGTCCACTTTTGGATAAACCTGAAAATTCAGTATTTGACTCCAGGAACCTGTGGACTCTTGCCATCTGACGCTACGTTCCCTTTCAGCTGTAAAGATTCATCTTATGGAGTGAGTATACTGCACCCATATTAATTGGCTTCAATATATGCATCAAGCCTTTTTTCTCTTCACTTACTAGAGAAAATCACTCAATAGACCAGCGCCATCTACTACTACTATCAACATAAATAATATAAATTCACAAATTTCACAAAGCAATACATCCTACAAGCAAGTAGTATAGTAGCAAGTGCAACCCTTAATGAACAAACATGTTATCTAAATCCCAATGTTTATATTCAAAATTTCATATGCATCATAGAAAAAAAAGTGCACTTTAAAAGTTTTTTTTTTTTTTTTTTTAATACTCATTTTATTGCTCACAACTTTGAGCTGTCCCACCACCACACCACCGCCACACTGCTCCCAGATGACTGCAGGTCAGGATGAAAGCCAGTTGCTGCCACACACTCATAATTCTCTGCAAAAATTGCCGTTTCGCGGGCATTCTCAGGTCCGCCCATGGCCGCACCCTGGTCTGCCTCTCATCCTCCCTCTCCGCCTCCGTTTTCATGAAGATTAAAGAAAAAAATTTTCAAGAAAATCGCGTACTCTCGTGGTTTTTAAACCGTGGCGAATAAATTGCGGTTTAAAACCGCTTGTGCGGTTAAATGTGCAGCCCTAATATATATATATATATATATATATATATAATATACACACAATCACACACATATATATATATGTACACACACACTTTAATCAAATTCCTACTCTAACACATATACAAATATATTAGAGCGTGAAAAATAGATGAACAGATCCAGCTATGAATTTTGCACTTTGTTGCATATTTTCTGTCTTTGAATTGTAATATAGTTCTAAATAAGGAATATTATTGATTCCCTGTGACACATACAAGGAATAAAACGCAATTAGTGAGGCTGTGTTTGAGGGGTCGGACAAGCTGTTGTGTTTGCATACACTGTGGCTGGAAAATCTCATAGGAGTGAGTAACAGTAAACTTAACTGTAAGTAAGTCAGTGTGTCTAATTTGCAAATTGATCTATCTGATGCAGAATTATTTGTCCAAGGGGCCATAAAGGGGGGTGACTGAGGGGTAAAAATGTAACCCCAAGAGGCTGAAGTCCTGTGGAGCCTCTGTCAATAAATACACAAAAGAAATTACCAGAGATATCTGCAATACATTTCATAGGTGTATGTTCCATCCATTTTTGATAACGGTCGGTTTTAATTGTATGGCCATTTGAGTTAAGTGAATATTGATTTTTGGTGTAGCTTCCATTACAACAAATATTGCAATTGGTGTATGTATTTGTGTATCTCCATAAAAGGGAAAAATCCTCTGTTTTTTTCACTTTTTTTCTTTTTTGGGGGGGGGGGTTGGGGGCGCTTCAGGTTTTTGTGCCTACAGGCACCTGAGATGTAAATCCGGCCCTGCTGTTAGGGGGTGTTTGTTTTTCTTTGTAGCAAAAGAACTGTTTAACTTAGGGCAATGCCCTACAAAAGGCCCTTGGTAGTTTATTTTAGATTAGGCTTTTTATTTTGGGTTTGGTTGTTTTTTTTAAAGGGTATAAGAATAGGAATCATTTTTATTTTTTGGATAATTTTTTTTTTTTTTGTAATGGTAGTTTTTTTATTTTTTGTAATGGTAGGTTTTTTATTTTTTGTAATTTTAAGTTTCAGTGTAAGGTATTTTAGGATTTATTTGACAGGTAAGTTTGTATTTATTTTAACTAGGTAGTTAGTAAATAGTTAATAACTATTAACTAACTAGTCTACCTAGTTAAAATAAATACAAACTTACATGTGAAATAAAAATAAATCCTAAGCTAGCTACAATATAACTATTAGTTATATTGTAGCTAGCTTAGGTTTTATTTCACAGGTAAGTATCTATTTAGTTTTAAATAGGTATTATTTAGTTAATAACTGTAACTTTATTTAGCTATATTTTGATTATGTTAAAGTTAGGGGGTGTTAGGGTTAGGTTTAGGGGTTAATATAGTTTAAATTAGGTTGTTGCGATGTGGGGGGCTGGCAGTTTAGGGGTTAATAGGCTTATTTAGTTAATAATTGTGTTTAATTTAGATCTATTTTAATTATGTTAAAGTTAGGGGGTGTTAGGGTTGGGGTTAGGGTTACATTAGGGTTAGGGTTACATTAGGGTTAGGGGTTAATAGTTTAATTTAGGTTGTTGCGATGTGGGGGCTGGCGGTTTAGGGGTTAATATGTTTATTTAGTGGTAGTGATGTGGGAGGCCAGAGGTTTAGGGGTTAATAGCTTTATTTAGTTGTGGCAATGTCAGGGAGCGGCGGAATAGGGGTTAATATATTTATGATAGTGTGGGCGATGTTGGGGTGTGGCGGAATAGGGGTTAATAACTTTAGTATAGTGGCAGCAACATCAGGAGCGGCAGATTAGGGGTTAATAACTGTAGGCAGGTGTCAGCGACGTTGGGGGCAGCAGATTAGAGGTGTTTAGACGTGGGGTTTATGTTAGGGTGTTAGGTTTAAACGATAGTTTTTTTTCCCCATAGACATCAATGGTACTGTGTTACGGAGCTTTTCTTTCCGTGATTGCAGGTGTTAGGCTTTTTTCTGACCCGCTCTCCCCATTGATGTCTATGGGGAAAGCGTGCACAAGCATATCAAATCAGCGCTTGTTTTTGGTGCGGTATGGAGCTTAAAAAACCCTTATCACCCGCACAAATCTTGTTTTTTAAATCTTGTAATAGCAGCACTATAGGGGAATAAATAATGCCACTTTTGTTGCATTTGTTAATTTCCCTATAGCGATCAAAACTTGTAATCTAGCTGTATGTCGCTAAAATTAAAATCAATGTTTCAATTCAATATTTAAAATGATGCATTGTTATGTAGAATGCATATTATTTAAATATTTGCATATACATTAAAATGTAATTAATGTTGCTTGTTGTGTTTATTATTTGATATTAAAGACAGTATAATTAAAATTATAGTTCTAATTAACTGCATGCCTGTTATGTAAAAATATAATTTAATGCTGACTACTATAATATAAATATATATTAACATATATATCTATGTTATCACTAATAAACACTACAAGCAAACATAAATACATGTTATTGTATGTGCAATACTTAAAACCTTATGCAATATACATGCATAACATTTTAAATATTGAATATCAATGCAAGGCCTGACTACATTATATCTACAATGTTTGAAATAAAATGCATGGTCATGTATAATGGATTTTAGTTTAAGTACTGAATATAAATTAAAATTTAGATATTTTTTCTTGATTTGTTTATTACTTTAAATATAAAAAAATTTTTAAAATATATATTTATGCTATAAAAAACAGTTGCATTATAATTATAGTATTACATAACTGTGTGCCTGTTATGTAATAATACAATTGTAATACTTATGCCTTTTGTAACATAAATATACATTTAAAAAAATATTTTTATGTGTACAATAAAAACACAAGAAAAAAATAAACATATTAATTTATATACAATAGTTAAAAGAATATGCATCAAACATAAGAATGCATATTATTTTAAACTTTGTAGATAAATGCACTATTAACCCCTAAACTGCCCTAATCTAATCCCTTAATCAACCCCCATACAGGTATGGGAGTGGTTAGGAGATTAAGGCCCACTGAATGCTTAACATCAATAATCACCTAGTCAACCCCCATACAGGTATGGGAGGTGGTTAATTGATTAAAGACTACTAAATGCTAAACATCAATAATAACCTAATCAACCCCCTTACATGTATGGGGGTGGTTAGGTGATTAAAGATTACTAAATGCTAATCATCAATATTCACCTAATCAACCCCCATACCTAATCAACAGATACTTGCAGTGGGTATGTGTCAGTTTAGATACTTATTATTGTAATTTTAGTTTTGTGATCATGGGGTACTTCGGTTTAGGGTTATTAAGATTAGTGCACAAGCAATAGAGAGAAGATTTTTTTGTATAAAGCCCTATAGAAGTCTATGTGGAAAGGAAGTTAGTTTGGCTAATATTTTTTGCGCTCCACTTGTAATCTAGGCCCATATGTTTTAAAGATTAGTAGCTAAAAAGTAACACTAGAAACCAAAAATAATCAAGTCTACATGACAGACTTTAAACTAAATAAGGATGATAATAAGTAGAGTCTTATTGCTTTAATACCATGGGCCTATCTATCAAGCTCCGAAAGGAGCTTGATGGCCCGTGTTTCTGGCGAGTCTTCAGACTCAAATAAGTAGAAAGAAATCCTGGATACGTCCATAAGTTAAAAGTTCCTTTATTATGACATATTTAAAAAGAATGAAACAGGCACACAAGAAAAATAGCAGCCAGGTGTGGCACTGATGGCTTACGCGTTTCGGCTGGTAGCCGTAATCATAGCCTGTAGTGCTAAGTGTCACACCCCTATACATACTAGTCATCTAAAATCTGATTGGATAAAATATAAATTAACACACCTGTGCGCTAAACAGACTTGTATTCTTGATAAGGCATACAACCAATACAAAATAATAATGTTAAAGGTATATACACACTCCGTATCGGGGCATATGCAAACAAAAATAATGTAACTAAATAATTAAATAATGTGATTGGGAGCATACTGAAAATTACAATTGGAGAAGGGGATAAAACACGAAAGAATGTAAAAGAAAAAAATGAAAAAATAAGCTAGCATGGACAGCCAGGGATCAATAAACCTCGATAATATGCGTAATGGATCACCAGAAAGGAAAAAACATAGTCTGTAATCACAGAGAAAGTGTCCCGACTCAGGATAATGTTTAAACATGTGCTGTCTAAAATGGTCGCAAATATGTGTAGAATAATTAAATGCATAACGTTAAATAGTAATGAATACATAGTGCAACACATATAGAACAGGCATGCATGGGAGAAAGGTGGATCCTCAAACAGTAAATATCAATAATACAGAATAAGATAGTAAAAATTTCATAGGTTAAATTACCAGAGGTTCATGATGTCATATTTGGAGTTGAGGCCACTGGGAATCCTAGTTTCCAGTGTAAAGATCCAAAAAGCCTCCCTCAACTCCAACATGTGATCTATAGAACCACCCCTTTTCGGTTTGTGCACCTTCTCGATAGCACACCATGAAAATCTGGCAAGATTACCTCCATGGTATACCCCAAAATGTTGCACAACTGGAGTGCTAGATTTAGCTCTGGAAAATGAAGAGAGGTGCTCCCTACTTCTAGTGTTGACATCCCTATTGGTGAGCCCTATATATTGAATTTTGCATTGTGAGCAATTCAACAGGTATATAACGTCTTTGCAGGTGCAATTAAGACAGGATTTAATGTTATAAGTTTTCCCTGTGACAAAACTAGAAAATGTATTCCCAATCCTAACACAGTCACAAGGTTTGCACCTGTTATGCCCACACTTGTACATGTCCTGATGTCTCATCCAAGCACTGGGGTTACTAGTGTTTGTAGGTAGCATAGTAGGTGATAGGAGAGAGCCCAAAGTTGGACCTTTTCTGTAAGCACATCTAACTCCTTCTTTTACAGTATTAACCAGTTTGTCATCTGCTTGAAGTATTTTAAAATGTTTGCGTACAATAGAACATATATCTTTGTACTGGCCACTATGTGTGGTTACAAAAGTAACCCTATTTGTTGATAGTGCAGTATTATCATTTCGTTTTTCCCTGTTCTGTTTAAGAAGACTATCTCTAGTTCTACTGATTACAGACTGTTTAGCCCTGCAAATGGCTTTTTTTAGGGTACTTTCTCTGCTGAAGTCTAGTTTCTAGATCACTTGCTAGTTCCCTGAAATCATTCTCATCAGAACAATTTCTTTTGAGTCGGATCATTTCACCTTTGGCAATAGCCTCTGGCACATGCTTCGGATGGCAGCTTGTACCATAAAGGACTGAATTCCCTGATATCGGTTTTCTGTAAGACACAGTCTTGACTCTCCCATCAGGGAGCCCCATAAGTGTCACATCCAAATAATGGATAGTAGTCTCATTAAATTCAAAAGTGAATTTAAGGTTCATGTCATTGCGGTTAAGGTATGAGCAAAATTCTTCAGCTTGTACCCGTGTTCCTGTCTATATAAAGATGAGATCGTCTATGTATCTCTTATAAAGAGACACATAGATGCGGAGAGGGTTACTATCCCCAAAGATGTGGAAGAATTCCCAAAAGCCTAGGAATATATTTGCATACGAGGGGGCAAATTTAGCCCCCATCGCCGTTCCACATCTTTGGAGATAGTAGACCCCCTCAAACATAAAATAGTTATGGGTTAGAAGAAAGCCCACTACCTTAACAATGAAAATCTTGAAAGATTCTGAGTAATCTGTGAAATTCTCTAAGAAAAAGCAGATGGCCTCTAGACCTTTGCAATGCGGTATGCAGGAGTATAATGAGGCTGCATCTACAGTGATCCACTTGGATTGTGGTGTCCAGACTACCTCGTCAGCAAGCTGTAATAAATGCTTGGTGTCACACAAATATGATGGTAGTGAGGTCACAAGTGGCTGTAGAATGCAGTCTACCCACTCAGATAGATTACATAGAAGGGAGTCAACTCCACTAACAATGGGTCGCCCCTTAACTTCAGTGAGGGACTTGTGGACCTTTGGGAAATGATGGAACAGGGGAATTTTCGGAAAATCCGGTACCAAGTATGAAAAAGTAGCTGAATCTATAAACCCCTGTTCGACTCCCTCATCCAACATGTCCACAAGTTCCCTCCTGAATATGGAGGTAGGGTCCCCCTTGAGGATAGAATAATCCTCACTATTACCTAATTGTCTAATGGCCTCAGCAACATAAGCTTCCCGGTCCAGGACAACTGTCATACCACCTTTATCGGCTTTACGTATGGTAATACTAGTGTTCTCTTTTAACTCTTTGACTGCTGTCCTCTCCTTGAAGCTTAGGTTATTCTTGGGCCTTTTATTAGAACTTTTTAAGGCAATCAAGTCCCTCTCGACCCTATTATAGAACGTTTCTATAACATTACCTCGAATGTGTATAGGGTAAAAAGAAGACTTGTTTTTCATAGTGGGACCCCTACTTTGTGTGCTCTGGGTGTCATTCAAAGTTTCCATTTGTAATTGCTGTAAGGAAACAACATCACAAGATTGGGAAAATGTTAGAGACTCTGTATGGGTTTCTGAGACATCTGCATATGTAGTTTGACTATATTCTGTGGAATTAGCAAAATACTTTTTCAACGTCACATTTCTAACAAATTTATTCAGATCTAAGAGAGTCTTAAAAACATCAAAATCATTTGTAGGGGCAAAGTTTAGACCCAAACTGAGAACTCTCAACTGATCTTTAGTTAAAGGTGTAGATGATAGATTAATCACATTGCTGTATGTAGTGTCTATTTGTACTTTGTGGTTGGTTTCACCTGCCTTAATTGGTACCTTTGCTGCCCCTGCAGGTTGTTGTGATCCTGTGTCTTGGCAATAGTGCCCCCCCCCTTTGTGTGTTATTTGTTCCTGGGGAAAAACCTGCTCCATAAGGCCCTGATTGCCTTCAGACTCACCAGAAACAGCAGTTATGAAGCAGCGGTCACAAAGACCGCTGCTCCATAACTTGTCCGCATGCTCTGAGCAGGTGGACAGACATCGCCGGAAATCAACCCGCGAGTCTGCAGGGGGCAGCGTTGCACCAGCAGCTATTGTGAGCTGCTGGTGCAATGCTGAATACGGAGAGCGTATTGCTCTCCGTATTCAGCGAGGTCTGGCGGACCTAATCCGGACTGTCGGATCAGGTCCGCCAGACCTTGTTAAATAGAGGCCCATAAGTCTAAAAGAAAGTACATATGTACACACATATAAACATATATATATATATATATATATATATATATACAGTATCCCACAAAAGTTAGTACACCCCTCACATTTTTGTAAATATTTTATTATATCTTTTCATGTGACTACTTTTGCTGTCCCCTCAAAATTACTCAGCACACAGCCAATAATGTCTAAACCGTTGGCAACAAAAGTGAGTACACCCCTAAGTGGAAATGTCCAAATTGGGCCCAAAGTGCCAATATTTTGTGTGGCCACCATTATTTTCCAGCACTGCAACTCTTTTGGGCATGGAGCTCATCAGAGCTTCACAGGTTACCACTGGAGTCCTCTTCCACTCCTCCATGATGACATCACACAGCTGGTGTATGTTAGAGACCTTACGCTCCCCCACCTTCCGTTTGAATATTTGGATATGATGCTGAGCATGTGCACTCAACTTCTTTGGTTGACCATGGCGATGTAACGCCGCACCGCTCTAGCCATTGCGTCTCCTTCCCTGCTCATTGCCAGGGGTTGTGTTGGGTCTGGATGCGTGCGGCACTGCCTTCATCGCCGCACACTCCTCTCTCTCTAATGCCGGTTCTGGCGTGAATCCTGAGCCTATGTAAGTGTTTTCAAATCAATCTATCACTGCCCAAGTATAGGTGTTACTTTGTGTGCTCCTGGGTGTGATAGATCGTTTCTGCTTTTTGTCTTATTGTTGATGAACCCTGCATGTTTGACTACTCTGCCTGATTAACCCCTAAATTGATGTACTGCTACTGAACTCTGCTTGTCTGACTACTCTGCCTGATTAACCCCCTAAATTGCTGGATTGATGTACTGCTACTAAACTCTGCTTGTCTGACTACTCTGCCTGGTAAATCCCTAAATTGCTGGTTTGAATTACTGTTGCTGAACCCTGCCTGCCTGACAATTCTAGTGGTTCACCCTTGGACTGCTTTACCGTTGGCAAACCTGTCCTGTGTGACCATTCTAGTGGTTTACCTTTGGACTGCTTTACCATTGCCGCTGAAGACTATCCTGCCTGTGGTGAGTGCTATTTATCTCATCTTGCAAACTTTCTCTGCTCTGGGATATTCCTTATCATTCTACTACTATATTCGACTAATGGCCGAGTTCGGTCTGATAGTGGAGTATCCCACGAGCATAACATTATACTTGGGCCATGGAGCCAGATGAGGTGGCACAAGCAGTTTATCTTCAGGGACAGATGTTGGGAACCCATACCCAGGGGGCCAGATGTACATCTCAGGTGCCTGTAGGCACAAAAACCTGAAGCACCCCCCCCCCCCCGAAAAAAAGTGAAAAAAACAGAGGAATTTTGTTTTATTTTTTATTTAGGACAACTAAAAATAAATATTAGATGTAAAACATTAAAGCTTAAAGGGACACTGTACCCAAATTTTTTCTTTCGTGATTCAGATTAAGCATGACATTTTAAGCAACTTTCTAATTTACTCCTATTATCAAATTTTCTTCATTCTCTTGGTATCTTTATTTGAAATGCAAGAATGTAAGTTTAGATGCCGGCCCATTTTTTGTGAACAACCTGGGTTGTCCTTGCTGATTTGTGGATAAATTCATCCACCAATAAAAAAGTGCTGTCCAGAGTACTGAAACCAAAAAAAAGCTTAGATGCCTTCTTTTTCAAATAATGATAGCAAGAGAACGAAGAAAAATTGATAATAAGAGTAAATTAGAAAGTTGCTTAAAATTGCATGCTCTTTCTGAATTACAAAAGAAAAATTTGGGTTCAGTGTCCCTTTAAGGTAATTACATTTTCCCTTTTATGGAGATACACAAATACATACACCAATTTCAATATTTGTTGTAATGGAAGCTACACCAAAAATCAATATTTACTTACAGTGAAGGTCAATTTTCATCAATGAGTGCTCGGTTTTTAAAAATATTTTTAAAAACAGGGGCACTTTCATTGATAGTTATATTGTAGCTAGCTTAGGATTTATTTTTATTTCACATGTAAGTTTGTATTTATTTTAACTAGGTAGACTAGTTAGTTAATAGTTATTAACTATTTACTAACTACCTAGTTAAAATAAATACAAACTTACCTGTCAAATAAATCCTAAGATACCTTACACTGAAACTTAAATTTACAAAAAATAAAAAACCTACCATTACAAAAAATAAAAAAACTACCATTACAAAAAAAATAAAAATTATCCAAAAAATAAAAATGATTCCTATTCTTATACCCTTTAAAAAAAACAACCAAACCCAAAATAAAAAGCCTAATCTAAAATAAACTACCAAGGGCCTTTTGTAGGGCATTGCCCTAAGTTAAACAGTTCTTTTGCTACAAAGAAAAACAAACACCCCCTAACAGCAGGGCCGGATTTACATCTCAGGTGCCTGTAGGCACAAAAACCTGAAGCGCCCCCAACCCCCCCCCCCCAAAAGAAAAAAAGTGAAAAAAACAGAGGATTTTTTTTTTTATTTAGGACAAATAAAAATAAATATTAGATGTAAAACATTAAAGCCTACATTTTCCCTTTTATGGAGATACACAAATACATACACTGCAATATTTGTTGTAATGGAAGCTACACCAAAAATCAATATTTACTTACAGTGAAGGTCAATTTTCATCAATGAGTGCCCGGTTTTTAAAAATATTTTTAAAAACAGGGGCACTTTCATTGATGAAAATTTACATTGCACTGGATTTGAAGAAATACCTTTTACTTCTGCAAAACCAGATCGCCGATCTCAGCCTCAGTTTCTCTGTACTGACGTCAGAAATGACAAAACCGGCTACCTCCAATCATGGCTTGCACCCCAGAGCGTCCAGCTCGTGATGCCCGGCTGTGATTGGAGGAAGCCAGTTTCGTCATTGCTGTGCTCTACAGCAGGAAGAAGAAGGAGGAGTAATAGGTAAGTATTTCTTCAAATCCAGTACAATGTTAATTTTCATCAATGAAAATGCCCCTGTTATTAAAAGTATTTTTAAAAACCGGGCACTCATTGATGAAAATTGACCTTCACTTTAACTCAAATGGCAATACAATTAAAACCGACCATTATCAAAAATGGATGGAACATACACCTATGAAATGTATTGCAGATATCTCTGGTAATTTCTTTTGTGTATTTATTGACAGAGGTTCCACAGGACTTCTTCAGCCTCTTGGGGTTACATTTTTACCCCTCAGTCACCCCCCTTTATGGCCCCTTGGACAAATAATTCTGCATCAGATAGATCAATTTGCAAATTAGACACACTGACTTACTTACAGTTAAGTTTACTGTTACTCACTCCTATGAGATTTTCCAGCCACAGTGTATGCAAACACAACAGCTTGTCCGACCCCTCAAACACAGCCTCACTAATTGTGTTTTATTCCTTGTATGTGTCACAGGGAATCAATAATATTCCTTGTTTAGAACTATATTACAATTCAAAGACAGAAAATATGCAGCAAAGTGCAAAATTCATAGCTGGATCTGTTCATCTATTTTTCACGCTCTAATATATTTGTATATGTGTTAGAATAGGAATTTGATTAAAGTGTGTGTGTACATATATATATATATATATATATATATGAATAATATACACACAATCACACACACACACATATATATATATATATATATATATATATACATATGTGTATATTATTCATGTATATATATATATATATATATATATATATGTGTGTGTGTGTGTGTGTTAAATTATATATATATATATATATATATATATATATATATATATATATATACATTTAACACACACACACACATATATATATATATATATATATATATATACATATGTGTATATTATTCATGTGTATATATATATATATATATGTGTGTGTGTTAAATTATTTATATATATATATATATATATATATATATATATATATATATATATATATATGAATAAAATACACACAATTACACACATATATATATGTGTGATTGTGTGTATATTCCCTTCCTTCATTACATATTTCCTGTAATACATTAATCATTAAAACGGATATTTAACTTGTAATTTTTAAATGTGCTTGTGTATGATGTTGTATCTGAATTTAATCTAAAGAAAAACCTATTTAAAGAGACATAAAATGGGACAGTTTGCTAGGGCATTTTATTATTGCACTAGTGCTTGCACAGAAGTGTGTTAGCCTCTTGCAAAAGAGTTAAACACATAGTCAATGTCAGTTCTGAGACAGCAATACATATCTGTGCAGACCCAGATGGGCTCATAGGACATGTTTACTGACATACCATTAGTGTATTGCTTTTCTTGAGATGACTATGTGCTTAACATTTTGTTGGAGTTAAACACAGTTTTGGGTAAACAATAGCAATATTAAAACTAGCAGCATGCAAGCTCATCAACAACCTTAGCAGCCAGTGGGAGAAAATATAAAATGTAGGTATTTTTTCCACTGCATGAAAAAAATCTTGTGAACTCTGATATTTTTAGTACAAATACACACAGATGTTAAATTTATTTTGTTCTGTAATATAAATATAATATGATGTTGCTCTCAAAGGAAAAAAGGAGTGTAGATTATATGTAATCCAGGGGTCAACAAATGTGTTTAAAATTAGGAGGCAGTAAGAATATTTAGGAGCTCTACTTTTAGGACCCAAAGAGTGGTATTTGTATATAGATCTATAGTAAATAATCAAGAAAATTAGGGGTCACGAGTCAGGCGTAAACTTCAATTAACCACAAAACACAAATAAACCACACTCACTAGATAAAATAACAGATCAACCATTTTTTATGTGATGTGTATGTATATACTGTGTATCTGTATGTATGTGTATATATATATATATATATATATATATATATACACAAATATGCCATGTGAGTGGTTTACACACATACACATTTTTATTTTGCTAGTTAACCTTTAGTAATCAAGCTCTTCATTTATAGCAATAGCCTTACAGTCTACAAACATCTTGTCAAAGTGCCCTAAAGGCTGTAAATCAGCAGAGCAGCTAGTCCCACATAACCTCCTCACCTCCAAGGCCTTTATAGAACAAAAACATACATCCTGAAGCAGAGTTTAACCCCCTGGCTATAAAAAAGGAATACATCACATAACAAGTGAATACACTGCAATCCTCTCTGGTAGCCAAGGGGTTAAAGTGTGCTCTGCTTGTTATGTTGTCATTCTAGGCAGCATTAGAATCCTTGTACAGACCTAACCTGTCCTGAAGCCTTCATTCCTTCAACAAAAAGTGTCTGCTCCACATCAGCATGGAGTTTGGCTGTATGAGGGAGGCAACAGAAGTACAGAAAATAAAAGTGAAACTAACAGTAAACATGCCTGGTGAAAATGGGTGGGGTTTATTTTTAATCTTTGTCACTCTCTCCTTCATGGCTCCCTGGACTGCTGTAACATATTCCCAATGAAACTCTTGACTCTTTAAGCAGCTGGCAGCACAATTCTTACTAAAATGAATGCCCTCAGAAAACTACAGGCAGGCGCCCCCTCACTGCAAGGCACCTGTAGGCACATGTCTACTGTGCCTAATGGGAAATCCGGCCTTGCCCATACCACACAGTTGCAGAATATGGATTCCAAGCTAGAGGCTATAACCGCTGAACTGTCTTTACTTGTTACTGCGAGGAATACCGCTCCTGTTGTTGTACTGCCAGCCTCTGCTCCTGGTACTGAGGCTTCTTCCTCTGCTTCTGGAAGTATACCCCGGATACCATTGCCTGACAAGTATGAAGGTACTACTGAATGCAGGGCTTTTCTTAACCAATGCAGGCTGCACTTCCGCAATGATCAGCACACCTTTCAGTCTCACCAGTCAAGGGTCACTTTATCATTTCCTTACTGAAAGACAAGGCCCTATCCTGGGTCTCTCCCCTTTTGGAACAGAACGCTTCACTCCTGAACGAAGCTGATCCATTCATTTCTGCACTTACTTATGTCTTCGGGACTTCTGGCCATACTTCTGCTGCAGAATTTTCTCTCCTAGATCTCCACCAGGGCAATAGAAATGTGGCACAATTTGCCATCGAGTTTCGCACCTTGGCTCTAGGGACCAGTTGGGATGGCAGTGCCCTAAAGGCAGACTTTAGGAGGGGTCTGCATGAACGCATCAAAGATGAACTCACTTATTGTGATATTCCCTCTTCTTTGGATGACTTTATAACACCTTGTATCAGTCTGGACTCTCGCTTCCAGGAGAGACAAGCTGAGAGAGACAGAACTCAGAGAATCCTTCCCTCCCGTCCTTCTATTCATCTGGTTTCTGCAGTGTCCTCTACCATTTCTACTTCTGCAGCCACCCCTGTAGAGGAACCCATGGATCTTTCCTCCTTCGAACCTGTAAGACAGAGAAGGAGATTAAGACTATGCTTTTTATTGTGGTTCTAACTCCCAACAACTAAAGAACTGTGACATTCGGCCGGGAAAAGCCAATGCTTAGGGGATAACACTGGAGTACCTCTAAGCATGATCTCAACTAAATCCCCTCACTCCTCTCAGATTCTGGTACCTGTTACCCTTCCTTCAGAATACTGTCCACACTCAAGACTTCATTGATTCAGGGGCAGCTGGAAATTTTCTGGATCACCGTTTTATGATTCAAGCTGGCTTGCCTCTTCTGCAGAAAAGACATTGTCTCAAAATAACTACTCTGGGTGGCACCCCCCCCTTGGTTCAGGTATGATCCATTTTGAGTCAGCACCCCTGACCCTGACTGTGGGAGTCCTTCATACCGAACAGCTGCAGTTCGAGGTCATTCATTCCTCAGCACAGCCTGTCATCCTTGGTCTTCCTTGGCTTCGGATACACAATCCACCGTTTGACTGGGCGGAAGGACAACTAGCCTCCTGGGGTACCTCCTGTTTCCACTCCTGCCTTGCTAAAGTCACTCCTCTGCTCCACATTCCCATAGCCAGTATACAGACTCCTCCAAACCTTCCCTCAGTATATGCGGACCAATTGGTCTGACTTGCTGCCCTTAGCCGAGCTGGCAAGAAACATTCATTGGCACTCTTCTCTACGATGTTCTCCATTTCAAGAAACAGCAGGGTATCAACCTCGTGTCTTCCCTCTTTCTGCTCTGTCCACTGGGGTTCCTGCTGCAGACTATCATGTTACTGAACTCAGCACTCATTGGCGACATATTCGCTCTCAGCTATGTTCAGCTGTCTTTAGATATAAAAAGTTTGCTGATCGTCATAGAGTTTCTGTACGTGCCATCTCAGTAGGTGAACCTGTTTGGGTCTCTACTCAACATATTCATCTACGTCAACCCTGTCACAAATTGGGGCCTAGGTTTATCGGTCCTTACAAAGTCCTGAAAAGACTGTCTCCTGTTGCCTACAAAGTGGCCTTACCCAAAACCCTGCACATACACCAAGTCTTCCACATTTCACTACACAAGCCTTATATCAGTAATAGATAAACCCGGCTCCAAGCTCCTCATCCACTCCTGGGCCGTGGTGACCCTGAATATGAGGTAGCTAAGATCCTGGACTCCAGATACAGGCGCAGATAACTGCAGTATCTGATACATTGGAAGGGTTACTCTGTGGCAGATCGTTCCTGCCCGTGATGTGCATGCTCCATCTTTGGTCTGCAGATTACATGCCGCTCATCCTTTGACGCCAACTCTGGTTCCCGGAGGGAACCCTTGAGAGGGGGGCTATGTCACGCCACGCCGCTCTAGCCGTTGCTAGGGGCGCAGCGTCTTCTTCCCTGCTCATTGCCAGAGGCTGTGTCGGGTTCGGATGTGTGCAGTGCTGACGTCATCGCTGCATGCTCCTCTCTCTCTGATGCCGGTCCTGATGCCTCTGGCGCGAATCCTGAGCCTATGTAAGTGTTTTCAAATTGATCTATCACTGCCCAAGTATAGGTGTTCATTTGTGTGCTCCTGTGTGTGATAGATTGTTTATGCTATTTGCCTTATTGTTGATGAACCCTGCCTGTCTGACTACTTTGCCTGATTAACCCCTAAATTGCTGGATTGATGTACTGCTACTGAACTCTGCTAGTCTGACTACTCTGTCTGATTAACCCCTAAATTGCTGGATTGATTTACTGTTGCTGAACTCTGCTTGTCTGTCCATTCTAGTGGTTTAACTTTGGACTGCTTTACCGTTGCCGCTGAAGACTATCCTGCCTGTGGTGAGTGCTATTTATCTCATCTTGCAAACTTTCTCTGCTCTGGGATATTCCCAATTATTCCGGCTTGACGCCGGAATAAGAAGACTACTGGCCGAGTTCGGTCTGATAGTGGAGTATCCCATGAGCATAACAGGGGAGGCCTGTTCTGAGTGGAACCTGTCCTGTGAAACCGCTGTATGGTCTTGCCTAGGCTATCTTTATGTAGAGCAACAATTATTTTTTTCCAGATTCTCAGAGAGTTCTTTGCCATTAGGTGCCATGTTGAACTTCCAGTGACCAGTATAAGAGTGTTAGAGCGAAAACACCAAATTTAAAACACCTGAGACCTTGTAACACTAATGAGTCACGACACCGGGGAGGGAAAATGGCTAATTGGGTCCAATTTGGACATTTCCACTTATGGGTGTACTCTCTTTTGTTGCCAACGGTTTAACCATTAATGGCTGTGTGTTGAGTTATTTGGAGGGGACAGCAAATTTACACTGTTATACAGGCTGTACACTCACTACTTTACATTGTAGCAAAGTGTCATTTCTTCAGTGTTGTCACATGAAATGATATAATAAAATATTTACAAAAATGTGAGGGGTGTACTCACTTTTGTGGGATACTGCATATATAAATATATATATATATATATATATATATATATATATATATATATATATATATATATATATATATATTTCAAAAAGGAAAAACAGATTTTATGCTTACCTGATAAATTTCTTTCTCCAACGGTGTGTCCGGTCAACGGCGTCATCCATTACTTGTGGGATATTCTCTTCCCCAACAGGAAATGGCAAAGAGCACAGCAAAAGCTGCCCATATAGCCCCTCCTCAGGCTCCGCCCCCCAGTCATTCGACCGATGGTTAGGAGAAAAAAAGGAGAAACTATAGGGTGCCGTGGTGATTGTAGTGTATAGAGAGAGAAAATTTTCAAACCTGATTAAAAAACCAGGGCGGGCCGTGGACCGGACACACCGTTGGAGAAAGAAATTTATCAGGTAAGCATAAATTCTGTTTTCTCCAACATTGGTGTGTCCGGTCCACAGTGTCATCCATTACTTGTGGGAACCAATACCAAAGCTTTAGGACACGGATGAAGGGAGGGAGCAAATCAGGTTACCTAAACGGAAGGCACCACGGCTTTCAAAAGCTTTCTCCCAAAAATAGCCTCCGAAGAAGCATAAGTATCAAATTTGTAGAATTTGGCAAAAGTGTGCAGAGAAGACCAAGTCGCTGCCTTACATATCTGATCAACAGAAGCCTCGTTCTTGAAGGCCCATGTGGAGGCCACAGCCCTAGTAGAGTGAGCTGTGATTCGTTCAGGAGGCTGCCGTCCGGCAGTCTCATAAGCCAATCGGATGATGCTTTTCAGCCAGAAAGAAAGAGAGGTAGCAGTAGCTTTTTGTCCTCTCCTCTTACCAGAGTAAACGACAAACAAAGATGAAGTCAGTCTGAAATCCTTTGTTGCGTCTAAATAGAACTTTAAAGCACGGACCACATCTAAATTGTGTAACAAACGTTCCTTCTTTGAAACTGGATTCGGACACAGAGAAGGAACAACTATTTCCTGGTTAATATTCTTGTTGGAAACTACTTTTGGAAGAAAACCAGGTTTGGTACGCAAAACAACCTTATCTGAATGGAACACCAGATAGGGTGGATCACACTGCAAAGCAGATAATTCAGAAACTCTTCTAGCAGAAGAAATAGCAACCAAAAACAGAACTTTCCAAGATAGTAACTTGATATCTATGGAATGTAAAGGTTCAAACGGAACCCCTTGAAGAACTGAAAGAACTAAATTTAGACTCCAAGGAGGAGTAATGGGTCTGTAAACAGGCTTGATTCTGACCAAAGCCTGTACAAAAGTTTGTACATCTGGCACAGCTACCAATCGTTTGTGTAACAAAACAGATAAGGCAGAAATCTGTCCTTTTAGAGAACTCGCTGACAACCCTTTATCCAAACCCTCTTGGAGAAAGGAGAGAATCTTAGGAATTTTAATCTTACTCCAGGAGAATCCCTTGGATTCACACCAGCAGATATATTTTTTCCATATTTTATGGTAAATCTTTCTAGTCACAGGTTTTCTAGCTTGAACCAGAGTATCTATCACTGAATTTGAAAACCCACGCTTGGATAAAATCAAGCGTTCAATTTCCAAGCAGTCAGCTGCAGAGAAACTAGATTTGGATGTTCGAATGGACCTTGTACTAGAAGATCCTGTCTCAAAGGTAGCTTCCATGGTGGAGCCGATGACATATTCACCAGGTCTGCATACCAAGTCCTGCGTGGCCACGCAGGGGCTATCAGAATCACAGAGGCCTTCTCCTGTTTGATCCTGGCTACGAGCCTGGGAAGGAGAGGAAACGGTGGAAACACATAAGCTAGGTTGAACGACCAAGGCGCCACTAATGCATCCACTAGAGTCGCCTTGGGATCCCTGGATCTGGACCCGTAACAAGGAACCTTGAAGTTCTGACGAGACGCCATCAGGTCCATGTCTGGAATGCCCCATAATTGAGTTAACTGGGCAAAGACCTCCGGGTGGAGTTCCCACTCCCCCGGATGGAAAGTCTGACGACTCAAATAATCCGCCTCCCAGTTGTCTACTCCTGGGATGTGAATTGCAGATAGATGGCAGGAGTGATCCTCCGCCCATTTGATGATCTTGGATACCTCTCTCATCGCCAAGGAACTCTTTGTTCCTCCCTGATGGTTGATGTAAGCTACAGTCGTCATGTTGTCCGACTGAAATCTTATGAATCCGGCCTTCGCTAGTTGAGGCCAAGCCCGGAGCGCATTGAATATCGCTCTCAGTTCCAGGATGTTTATCGGGAGAAGAGACTCTTCCCGAGACCAAAGACCCTGAGATTTCAGGGAATCCCAGACCGCGCCCCAGCCTAATAGACTGGCGTCGGTCGTGACAATGACCCACTCTGGTCTGCGGAAACTTGTTCCCTGAGACAGGTGATCCTGAGTCAACCACCAACGGAGTGAGTCTCTGGTTACCTGGTCTACTTGAATCTGGGGAGACAAGTCTGCATAGTCCCCATTCCACTGATTGAGCATGCACAGTTGTAATGGTCTTAGATGAATTCGAGCAAAAGGAACTATGTCCATTGCTGCAACCATCAATCCTACTACTTCCATGCACTGAGCTATGGAAGGCTGCAGAATAGAGTGAAGAACTTGACAAGCGTTTAGATGCTTTGACTTTCTGACTTCTGTCAGGAAGATCTTCATTTCTAAAGAATCTATTATTGTTCCCAAAAAGGGAACTCTTGTTGACGGAGACAGGGAACTCTTTTCTACGTTCACCTTCCACCCGTGAGATCTGAGAAAGGCTAGAACAATGTCTGTATGAGCCTTTGTCTTGGGAAGAGACGACGCTTGAATTAGAATGTCGTCTAGATAAGGTGCCACTGCAATGCCCCTCGGTCTTAGAACCGCTAGAAGGGACCCTAGCACCTTTGTAAAAATTCTGGGAGCAGTGGCTAAACCGAACGGAAGAGCCACGAACTGGTAATGTTTGTCCAGAAAGGCGAACCTTAGGAACTGATGATGATCTTTGTGGATAGGAATATGTAGGTACGCATCCTTTAAATCCACGGTAGTCATATACTGACCCTCCTGGATTGTAGGTAAAATTGTTCGAATGGTTTCCATTTTGAACGATGGAACTCTGAGAAATTTGTTTAGAATTTTGAAATCCAGAATTGGTCTGAAAGTTCCCTCTTTCTTGGGAACTACAAACAGGTTTGAGTAAAACCCCCGACCTTGTTCCACTGTTGGAACTGGGTGTATCACTCCCATCTTTAACAGGTCTTCTACACAATGTAAGAATGCCTGTCTCTTTATTTGGTCTGAAGATAAGCGAGACATGTGGAACCTTCCCTTTGGAGGAAGTTCCTTGAATTCTAGAAGATAACCCTGAGAGACTATTTCTAGTGCCCAGGGATCCAGAACATCTCTTGCCCAAGCCTGAGCAAAGAGAGAGAGTCTGCCCCCTACTCGGGGGCTACCCCTTCATGCTGTCTTGGTAGCAGCAGCAGGCTTCTTGGCCTGTTTACCCTTGTTCCAGCCTTGCATTGGTTTCCAAGCTGGCTTAGCCTGGGAAGCGTTACCCTCTTGTCTAGAGGCTGCAGAGTTAGAAGACGGTCCGTTCCTGAAATTACGAAAGGAAGGAAAATTGGACTTATTCTTAGCCTTGAAAGGCCTATCCTGTGGGAGGGCATGGCCCTTCCCCCCAGTGATGTCTGAAATTATTTCTTTCAATTCTGGCCCAAAAAGGGTCTTACCTTTGAAAGGGATATTAAGTAATTTTGTCTTGGAAGATACATCCGCCGACCAAGACTTTAGCCAGAGCGCTCTGCGCTCCACAATTGCAAACCCTGAATTTTTCGCCGCTAATCTCGCAAGTTGCAAAGTGGCATCTAAAATAAAGGAATTAGCTAACTTAAGTGTGTGAATTCTGTCCATGATTTCCTCATATGGAGTCTCCTTATTGAACGACTTTTCTAGTTCATCGAACCAGAAACACGCCGCCGTAGTGACAGGAATAATGCACGAAATTGGTTGAAGGAGGTAACCTTGCTGAACAAAAATCTTTTTAAGCAAACCCTCCAATTTTTTATCCATAGGATCTTTGAAAGCACAATTGTCCTCAATGGGAATAGTCGTGCGTTTGGCTAGTGTAGAAACTGCCCCCTCAACCTTAGGTACTGTTTGCCATGTGTCCTTCCTTGGGTCGACCATGGGGAACAATTTCTTAAATATAGGAGGTGGGACAAAAGGTATGCCTGGTTTCTCCCACTCCTTAGTCACTATGTCCGCCACCCTTTTAGGTATCGGAAAGGCATCAGGGTGCACCGGGACCTCTAGGAATTTGTCCATCTTGCACAATTTTTCTGGAATGACCAAAGAGTCACAATCATCCAGCGTAGTTAGTACCTCCTTAAGTAATGCGCGGAGATGCTCTAACTTAAATTTAAACGTCACAACATCAGGTTCTGCCTGTTGAGAAATTCTTCCTGAATCAGAAAGTTCTCCCTCCGACAAACCCTCCCTCACTGCCACTTCTGACTGGTGTGAGGGTATGACAGATAAATTATCATCAGCGCACTCTTGCTCTACTGTATTTAAAACTGAGCAATCACGCTTTCTTTGAAATGCTGGCATTTTGGATAAAATATTAGCTATGGAATTATCCATTACAGCCGTTAATTGTTGCATAGTAACAAGCATTGGCGCGCTAGATGTACTAGGGGTCGCCTGCGCGGGCATAACTGGTATTGACACAGAAGGAAAGGATGAAGAACTATCCCCACTACCTTCACTTGAGGAATCATCTTGGGCAACCTTATTAAATGTGACAGTACTGTCCTTACTTTGTCTGGACGCCATGGCACAATTATCACATACATTTGAAGGGGGGACCACCTTGGCCTCCATACATACAGAACATGTTCTATTTGAAGGTACAGACATGTTAGACAGGCTTACACAGGCTAATAATGAAAAAAAAAACGTTTTTAAACAAAACCATTACTGCCTCTTTAAATGTTAAACAGAGCACACTTTATTTCTGAATGTGTGAAAAACTATGAAGGAAACATCCGATCTTTACCAAAGTTTTACCCTAGTGTCTTAATGCTTTTAAAGTATTGCACCCCAATTTTCAAGTTTGTAACCCCTTAAATGAGGAAACCGGAGCTGTTTTATCAAATAGCAATTTTAACCCACTACAGTCCCAGCCACAGCGTTTGCTGCGACTTCACCTGTCCTTGGGGGTTATACGACACCAAAATAAGCCTTCCAGGAACGTTTTCAATGACCACCAGACCCTCTCACATGAAGCTGCATGCACTGCATCCAAAAGAAACTGCGCAATTATGGCGCGAAAATGAGGCTCTGCCTACTATAGTGAAAGGCCCTTCCTGACTGGGAAGGTGTCTAAACGACTGCCTGGCGCCTAAAAACATTCCCAAATACTAAAAGTTTTGAAAATCACTTCAAACCTCATAAAAAGATTAAATAAAGCAATCGATTTAGCCCACAAGAGTGTCAACAAGTATATAGCCCATAATAAGCCTTCATTCTGTTATGAGTCTAAGAAAATGGCTTACCGATCCCAAAGAGGGAAAATGACAGTCTTCTAGCATTACACAGTCTTGTTAGAAAATGGACTAGTCATACCTTGAGCAGAAAAGTCTGCAAACTGTTCCCCCCAACTGAAGTTCTCTGGGCTCAACAGTCCTGCGTGGGAACAGCAATTGATTTTAGTTACTGCTGCTAAAATCATACTCCTCTTTTAAACAGAACTCTTCATCCTTTTCTGTTTTAGAGTAAATTGTACAAACCGGCACTATTTTAAAATAACAAACTCTTGATAGAAGAATAAAAAACTACAACTAAACACCACATACTCTTCACCATCTCAGTGGAGATGCTACTTGTTCAGAGCGGCAAAGAGAATGACTGGGGGCGGAGCCTGAGGAGGGGCTATATGGGCAGCTTTTGCTGTGCTCTTTGCCATTTCCTGTTGGGGAAGAGAATATCCCACAAGTAATGGATGACGCCGTGGACCGGACACACCAATGTTGGAGAAATGCCGGCATCCTCCAAGTGGTTAAGACACTTATTTATTAATCACATAAAAGAACAAAGGTTACAACAGTCAAAGCATGCCTGAAATGTTTCGGCTTGGTAGCCTTAATCATAGACGTCTATGATTAAGGCTACCAAGCCGAAACATGTCAGGCGTGCTCTGACTGTTTTTGAACTGTGCTATTTTCTCCCTTACCTGACACCTCCTGTGAATTACACCATTTTGGATCGTGTTCCTATCTGCTATTGGCCCATTGAGGTCAGGTGTTAGTGATACACCTATCACAAACCCTTTCAAGCCATTGGTGTATGGAGCTTCCAGCAAAGAGCAGTTCCTACCTTATACTGCCAAACAGAGAGACCAGATTACAGAAAACCATCAGTTAAAGCTATCTAGCGAACCACAGAGGCATGTGGACAAAAATGATTTGCTGAAGCGTAATCAGATGATCGGTGTGGAGCTGGTCTTCCGGTTGGTAAGCTGAGTTAAACAAGTTTCGAGAGAAGTCTGTAAGTGCCAAGCACTGGGGAGTCCGAGAATCTAGCGATGTCTTTTGCATGTGGTTCATTAAGTCCGGTCTGTTTGCCGTAGTTACACTGCTAATATTTGATACAGTGCTCTGAATGCCATTTGTTAGCTGAGATGGGCTTCTGATCGAGCACACTCAAGAATTGAGTATGGTTGGGCTTGAGAGGAGATCACCTGTGCTTGTCCCTTTTTATTATAAGTCTCATAAGCCAATTGGATGATGCTTTTCAGCCAGAAAGAAAGAGAGGTAGCAGTAGCTTTTTGTCCTCTCCTCTTACCAAAGTAAACGACAAACAAAGATGAAGTTTGTCTGAAATCCTTTGTTGCATCTAAATAGAACTTTAAAGCACGGACCACATCTAAATTGTGTAACAAACGTTCCTTCTTTGAAACTGGATTCGGACACAGAGAAGGAACAACTATTTCCTGGTTAATATTCTTGTTAGAAACTACCTTTGGAAGAAAACCAGGTTTAGTACGCAAAACAACCTTATCTGAATGGAACACTAGATAAGGTGGATCACACTGCAAAGCAGATAATTCAGAAACTCTTCTAGCAGAAGAAATAGCAACCAAAAACAGAACTTTCCAAGATAGTAACTTGATATCTATGGAATGTAAAGGTTCAAACGGAACCCCTTGAAGAACTGAAAGAACTAAATTTAGACTCCAAGGAGGAGTCATGGGTCTGTAAACAGGCTTGATTCTGACCAAAGCCTGTACAAAAGCTTGTACATCTGGCACAGCTGCCAGTCGTTTGTGTAACAAAACAGATAAAGCAGAAATCTGTCCCTTTAGAGAACTCGCTGACAACCCTTTATCCAAACCCTCTTGGAGAAAGGAGAGAATCTTAGGAATTTTAATCTTACTCCAGGAGAATCCCTTGGATTCACACCAACAGATATATTTTTTCCATATTTTATGGTAAATCTTTCTAGTCACAGGTTTTCTGGCTTGAACCAGAGTATCTATCACTGAATTTGAAAACCCACGCTTGGATAAAATCAAGCGTTCAATTTCCAAGCAGTCAGCTGCAGAGAAACTAGATTTGGATGTTCGAATGGACCTTGTACTAGAAGATCCTGTCTCAAAGGTAGCTTCCATGGTGGAGCCGATGACATATTCACCAGGTCTGCATACCAAGTCCTGCATGGCCACGCAGGAGCTATCAGAATCACCGAGGCCTTCTCCTGTTTGATCCTGGCTACGAGCCTGGGGAGGAGAGGAAACGGTGGGAACACATAAGCTAGGTTGGACCCGTAGAAAGGAACCTTGAAGTTCTGACGAGACGCCATCAGATCCATGTCTGGAATGCCCCATAATTGGGTTAACTGGGCAAAGACCTCCGGGTGGAGTTCCCACTCCCCCGGATGGAAAGTCTGACGACTCAGATAATCCGCCTCCCAGTTGTCTACTCCTGGGATGTGAATTGCAGATAGATGGCAGGAGTGATCCTCCGCCCATTTGATGATCTTGGATACCTCTCTCATCGCCAAGGAACTCTTTGTTCCTCCCTGATGGTTGATGTAAGCTACAGTCGTCATATTGTCTGACTGGAATCTTATGAATCCGGCCTTCGCTAGTTGAGGCCAAGCCCGGAGAGCATTGAATATCGCTCTCAGTTCCAGGATGTTTATCGGAAGAAGAGACTCTTCCCGAGACCATAGACCCTGAGCTTTCAGGGAATCCCAGACCGCGCCCCAGCCTAATAGACTGGCGTCGGTCGTGACAATGACCCACTCTAGTCTGCGGAAACTCATTCCCTGAGACAGGTGATCCTGAGTCAACCACCAACGGAGTGAGTCTCTGGTTATCTGGTCTACTTGAATCTGTGGAGATAAGTCTGCATAGTCCCCATTCCATAGATTGAGCATGAACAGTTGTAATGGTCTTAGATGAATTCGAGCAAAAGGAACTATGTCCATTGCTGCAACCATCAATCCTACTACTTCCATGCACTGAGCTATGGAAGGCTGCAGAATAGAATGAAGAACTTGACAAGCATTTAGAAGCTTTGACTTTCTGACTTCTGTCAGGAAGATCTTCATCTCTAAAGAATCTATTATTGTTCCCAAAAAGGGAACTCTTGTTGACGGAGACAGGGAACTCTTTTCTACGCTCACCTTCCACCCGTGAGATCTGAGAAAGGCTAGAACAATGTCTGTATGAGCCTTTGCCTTGGAAATAGACGACGCTTGAATTAGAATGTCGTCTAGATAAGGTGCCACTGCAATGCCCCTCGGTCTTAGAACCGCCAGAAGGGACCCTAGCACCTTTGTGAAAATTCTGGGAGCAGTGGCTAAACGAACGGAAGAGCCACGAACTGGTAATGTTTGCCCAGAAAGGCGAACCTTAGGAACTGATGATGATCTTTGTGGATAGGAATATGTAGGTACGCATCCTTTAAATCCACGGTAGTCATATATTGACCTTCCTGAATTGTAGGTAAAATTGTTCGAATGGTTTCCATTTTGAATGATGGAACTCTGAGAAATTTGTTTAGAATTTTTAAATCCAGAATTGGTCTGAAAGTTCCCTCTTTTTTGGGAACTACAAACAGGTTTGAGTAAAACCCCTGACCTTGTTCCACTGTTGGAACTGGGTGTATCACTCCCATCTTTAACAGGTCTTCTACACAATGTAAGAATGCCTGTCTCTTTATTTGGTCTGAAGATAAGCGAGACATAGGGAACCTTCCCCTTGTAGGAAGTTCCTTGAATTCTAGAAGATAACCCTGAGAGACTATTTCTAGTGCCCAGGGATCCGGAACATCTCTTGCCCAAGCCTGAGCAAGGAGAGAGAGTCTGCCCCCTACTAGATCCGGTCCCGGATCGGGGGCTACCCCTTCATGCTGTCTTGGTAGCAGCAGCAGGCTTCTTGGCCTGTTTACCCTTGTTCTAGCCTTGCATTGGTTTCCAAGCTGGTTTAGCCTGGGAAGCGTTACCCTCTTGTCTGGAGGCTGCAGAGTTAGAAGCCGGTCCGTTCCTGAAATTACGAAAGGAAGGAAAATTGGACTTATTCTTAGCCTTGAAAGGCCTATCCTGTGGGAGGGCATGGCCCTTCCCCCCAGTGATGTCTGAAATAATTTCTTTCAATTCTGGCCCAAAAAGGGTCTTACCTTTGAAAGGGATATTAAGCAATTTTGTCTTGGAAGATACATCCGCCGACCAAGACTTTAGCCAGAGCGTTCTGCGCGCCACAATTGCAAACCCTGAATTTCTCGCCGCTAATCTCGCTAATTGCAAAGCGGCATCTAAAATAAAGGAATTAGCTAACTTAAGTGCGTGAATTCTGTCCATGACTTCCTCATATGGAGTCTCCTTATTGAGCGAATTTTCTAGTTCATCGCCGTAGTGACAGGAATAATGCACGAAATTGGTTGGAGGAGGTAACCTTGCTGAACAAAAATCTTTTTAAGCAAACCCTCCAATTTTTTGTCCATAGGATCTTTGAAAGCACAATTGTCCTCAATGGGAATAGTTGTGCGTTTGGCTAGCGTAGAAACTGCCCCCTCAACCTTAGGGACTGTTTGCGATGTGTCCTTCCTTGGGTCGACCATGGGGAACAATTTCTTAAATATAGAAGGTGGGACAAACGGTATGCCTGGTTTCTCCCACTCCTTATTCACTATGTCCGCCACCCTTTTAGGTATCGGAAAGGCATCAGGGTGCACCGGGACCTCTAAGAATTTGTCCATCTTGCACAATTTTTCTGGAATGACCAAAGAGTCACAATCATCCAGTGTAGTTAGCACCTCCTTAAGTAATGCGCGGAGATGCTCTAACTTAAATTTAAACGTCGCAACATCAGGTTCTGCCTGTTGAGAAATTCTTCCTGAATCAGAAAGTTCTCCCTCCGACAAACCCTCCCTCACTGCCACTTCTGACTGGTGTGAGGGTATGACAGATAAATTATCGTCAGCGCCTTCTTGCTCCACTGTATTTAAAACTGAGCAATCACGCTTTCTTTGAAATGCTGGCATTTTGGATAAAATATTAGCTATGGAATTATCCATTACTGCCGTTAATTGTTGCATAGTAACAAGCATTGGCGCGCTAGATGTACTAGGGGTCGCCTGCGCGGGCATAACTGGTATTGACACAGAAGGAGAGGATGAAGAACTATCTCCACTACCTTCATTTGAGGAATCATCTTGGGCAACCTTATTAAATGTGACACTACTGTCCTTACTTTGTCTGGACGCTATGGCACAATTATCACATACATTTGAAGGGGGGACCACCTAGGCCTCCATACATACAGAACATGTTCTATCTGAAGGTACAGACATGTTAGACAGGCTTACACAGGCTAATAATGCAAAAAAAACGTTTTTAAACAAAACCGTTACTGTCTCTTTAAATGTTAAACAGAGCACACTTTATTTCTGAATGTGTGAAAAACTATGAAGGAAATATCCAATCTTTACCAAATTTGCACCACAGTGTCTTAATGCTTTAAAAGTATTGCACCCCAATTTTCAAGCTTTTAACCCCTTAAATGAGGAAACCGGAGCCGTTTAATCAATTAGCAATTTTAACCCCACTACAGTCCCAGCCACAGCGTTTGCTGCGACTTCGCCTGTCCTTGGGGGTTATACGATACCAAATTAAGCCTTACAGGAACGTTTTCAATGATCACCAGACCCTTTCACATGCAGCTGCATGCACTGCATCCAAAAGAAACTGCGCAATTATGGCGCGAAAATGAGGCTCTGCCTACTATAGTGAAAGGCCCTTCCTGACTGGGAAGGTGTCTAAACGACTGCCTGGCGCCTAAAAACGTTCCCCAACACTAAAAAGTTTAGAAATCACTTCAAACCTCATAAAAAACTTAAATTAAGCAATCGATTTAGCCCACAAGAGTGTCAACCAGTGTATAGCCCATAATAAGCCTTCATTCTGTTAAGAGTGTAAGAAAATGGCTTACCTTTCCCCAAGAGGGAAAATGACAGTCTTCTAGCATTACACAGTCTTGTTAGAAAATGGACTAGTCATACCTTGAGCAGAAAAGTCTGCAAACTGTTCCCCCCAACTGAAGTTCTCTGGGCTCAACAGTCCTGCGTGGGAACAGCAATTGATTTTAGTTACTGCTGCTAAAATCATACTCCTCTTTTAAACAGAACTCTTCATCCCTTTCTGTTTTAGAGTAAATAGTACAAACCGGCACTATTTTAAAATAACAAACTCTTGATAGAAAAATAAAAAACTACAATTAAACACCACATACTCTTCACCATCTCCGTGGAGATGCTACTTGTTCAGAGCGGCAAAGAGAATGACTGGGGGGCGGAGCCCGAGGAGGGGCTATATGGGCAGCTTTTGCTGTGCTCTTTGCCATTTCCTGTTAGGGAAGAGAATATTCCCACAAGTAATGGATGACGCCGTGGACCGGACACACCAATGTTGGAGAAATATATTTTATTATATAGTGTTATTATAAGTGTAACTGTACTTTCTAATGTATTTTTGATGTGTTTTGTGATACATTTTTGTTTTGCGAAACAGTTAACCAGAGCTGTGAGGATGCTTTAATTTGCATTCACATTTACTTTCAGCTTTCACTTGCACATTACTGTTAGTGCGCCATTGTTAATCTGGCCCTAAATACAGGTGAAGTTTTCTCAAAATTCACAATACAGTTATTTTAATTAACATAAAAGTAATATATACTAAAATATAGACAAAGGCAAGTTAAATTGTAATTGATGCAAACTGAGCCTTTATATCAGCCCCAGGTGTTCTCCAGTTACCTTCTTTCTCCCATGTGAAATTTTGTATCCTGGCCCATACAAAGTAATTAAACTCTCTGGGAAATGCAAAGTGTAATGTAATTTGTAAAATATACACATAAATATACAAAGTATGAGACTAATTTGTTAAAGTTACACAGAAGCTGTGAAGGCATCATTAGAATTTGAAAATCACAATCCTAAATACACTGCTACAAAATAAAATACAAAATAGAAAGTGCAAAGTTTAAAAAAAAAAAGTAAAAAAAGTTAATCGGAAGTGTAAAGTTATAAAATACCACAAAGTATAAATACAGTAGAACTATCATGTCATGCAATGCTATACTTAGAAATGCAAGGAACGCCCCTTGGAAAAGTATAGCAAAATCTGCCTTTTGAAAATTTCAGTAGGGATCTCGCAGTGCTGTAGGATTTTTTTAGAATATCTCACCTGAGCAGAGAGTTTTTGAATATCAGACCCTTAGCCTACTTATCTTGTTGTTCATTTTTTTGTGCATATTGCTTCCAAGTGACCGTTTTGTGCAGTTTTATTGCTTATATTGTTACCCGCAGCCTGTCTGATCAGATTTTAATGTATTTTACCTTAATGCCCAGACATTTATGCCTCTGATTTAGCTTGCTTTAAATCACGCCATCTTTAAAGCAAAGCTTGAGATTGTAGTGTTGGCCTACTAAAACATATAGATACTCTCACAGTATCCCTTACAGATAATTTTATGTTTGCACAGAAGTAGGCAATAATGCTCAAGAGAATATGGTGCTTTTTATCTTGTATTGGCACTGACTTCCACTGATAAGTTTTTGGATTTTGGATATGCCATTGTCAGTCTGTAGTTTGGTATGGTATACATTATTTTTTTCATAGTGCCTATAGGGTCATCTATCTTTAATCTGCAATATACTTTGAGCTTAATGTTAAAAGTAATAATAAACTTGTCTAAAGTGCAGGCCAGATATTGGCTGGCGAGATAGAGGATTTCTATAGCGAAGGTGCACATGTGCATTTGGCACAACATTCCCCTTTGTCATTCAAAAAACAAACAAACAAACAATCTGCTAAATTATAGTGAGCCTGTTTAATTCTTTTGACAGTGGGAAACAATGCACAGAATAGTTGAAGCACTCATATAAAATGGTGTCTTTGATAAACAGCATTATACTAAAAAGTTAATAAGATTATGCTCATTTTAGTCTAATGGGGCATTAGATCCTCTTCCAAATGATCTTCCCCTGTAAATTGTTATAATTTAGCATATTACTTCACATTTGTGTGACCATAAAAAGTAATATCAGTTGGGCATGTGCACCTTTGATACAGAACCTTTCTCTCTTTAGTGGAGGGGGATACATTTTCTTATTGGCTGTACCACCCAACTTGCCTATGAAAAGAAAACACAAAGTAAAATGATGCTGCCGCTCCTGCATTCTCCTCTGGCAGTGATAGCTGGTTCCTGTTTGCTTACACAGCTACAGAACATCTCCTGCAAACCAACTATGTAACCCTCAGTTGTCCTTACAAAGTGTAATATTTTTTAACTTACTGTTTTTTTTACTATCAGTTTAAGATTTGCTATTTATGTCTAGTTAAAAGGGACACGAACCCCAACGTTTTCTTGATTCAGATAGGGCAGTGTTTCTCAACCACGGTCCTCAAGTACCCCCAAAAGGCCATATTTTCATTATAGCTAAACAAGAGCACAGGTGAAATAATCAGCTGATCAGTAACCACGGTTACTAACCTGCTCTCACCCATTAACTGATTATTTCACCTGTGCTCTAGTTCAGCTATAATGAAAATCTGGCCTGTTGGGGGTACTTGAGGACCGTGGTTGAGAAACACTGAGATAGAGCATACCATTTTAAATAACTTTCCAATTTATTTATATTATCTAATTTTCTTCATTCTCTGGGTAGCCTTTGTTGAAGAGGCAGCAATGCACTACTGGGAGCTAGCTGAACACATCTGGTGAGTCAATAACATGAGGCATATATTTGCAACCACCAATCAGCAGCTCCTAAGCCTACCTAGGTATCCTTTTTAGCAAAAGATACCAAGAGAACAAAACGATAATATAAGTAAATTAAAAAGTTGTTTAAAATAACATTTTCTAGCTGAATCATGAAAGAAAGAAAATTGGGTTTCATGTCCGTTTAACCTATTTCCTTTTATGGAATATGCTTAATCACATAAATTGTTCCCCAGTTAATTTCATATATTCTTTATATAATTAGTATATTGGCCTCAAGAGGTCTTCGTTGTATTTGTATTGCTATCCTTCTGTATCCTCGTTCACAATCTAAATGTCTTGAGGTTTATTTTAAAAGTGATCTTTGTATATTGTGTGCAGAAGGAAAGTAAACGTATTAGTTCCTGTAATTTCTATTATTAGGTATTAAGGTGTATTGTACCTACTTTTTTCTGTTTATAATTAAAATATAAAACTTAAGCAAATCTTATAATGTTTTACATGGGGACACCTAACACATCAAACCAAGGAATGTTACAAAATGTAAGATGCATTTATTGTTTGTTTGCCATGGTTAAAATATCCTCATGCCTCCAAAGCCAACATCAAGGCGTCAAATAACTTATGCCCATTGTCTCTAAGTTACAATGTCGCCATGTGATATCTGGAGACCAAATTTGGCAGAAGAAAAGGCAACTTCCTATAGGATGTAATGACAGACTTCCTTATTTGGTGCTATTGACCCTTTAATTCTTTCACAATACATGTGTGCCGTGAAAGACTGGGCTAGCTCTGCAGCAATGTTACAGTGAACAAGATTATAGCCAAGCATGACTATAGTCATTTCAAAGCTGGTACATGGTTAATTTACAGGAGAATACTATTGTAAAATAAAGCAAAGCATTGGAGGGAGTGGTGCTTTTGGTGCGTCTATATGCTTCAGGTAAGTTTTCTTAGCCTTATAGTTTTCTTATATGATTGACCTAATGTATCCCTCTTTTCTATAAATACCTAAATATTTCTCTAATAATATAGTAGTTTTTTCCCAGTCAAACAAAAGATGGAATTTGTTTTGCCCTGCTTTCAAACAGAATTGCTACTCTTATGTAATGTTATGTTAAAAGGCAGTACACCCCACTTGCTTAATGCATAAATGGACATAATGGTCAAGACTGAAATGTCCATGAGCGGATTTTGGTTTTGAATAGAAGTGTTAGCAATGTATTTCCTTTAGCAAAAATTCTTCTAGAAAAAGCTTTGAGCGGGACATGTACAAATACTGGGCATCAGCTTTTAAGCAACACGACTACTCAGAGAGTCAGTGGTGGGTTTATAAAAAACTTGCTGGCATGGAGACAAGTCCCACAAAATCTTAGTTTTTGCTAGCATTATATTGTAATATAGGTGTATCTCCTTTACATCCAGTAACCTGAAGCTAAAATGTACCTTTTAAAATTCTTTGAGGGACCCCACAGTACTCTCTGACTTCTCTCTAGAGTACAGAACTTTAGATCATTGTACTCTATGGGGCCGATTTATTATTGCGTCAATCTCAACGTATTTGCTGAAGTCAATACGATCGCCAGACATCGCTGCCACAAATCTACATACAACGGACTTATTTATTAAAAAGTCTGTCAAAAACACGCGCTTCAAGTACGGCGCGATGAGCATCGGACTGTTGATAAATAAGAGTCATCAATGTTGTGGATATTCTGTTTTTTCCAACTTTATTTATATTATTTCATTACTGTCCATGAACAAGCACATTTCTCTAAAGCTAATCTTTTATTTTTCATCTGTTAATGTCCAAGAAATAGCTAGATTTATACCTGAACAAACAATAATATCGCATAGAAAGTTATTTTTTTTATTTATTTGTTATACAAAAAATCTGATATATGATATTTTCACATAAATTAATGTCTATTTGTATTTCTAGGAATCATGATATGCCTATCTAGAATTTGTACATATATCTTTGCACATATATGTGTGTGTGTGTTATGTCAGAAATCTTTTACAAACATATTTACATGTCCCTAAATTCCTTTTAGTGTTCTAAACAATGTTGTTGTTCATATCTCTGTGTTTATACCACTATATGTATATAGTGTAAATATATAATTATTCTGAACAAGAATAATTGTGAATATAACATGTAATCAGGGTATCTATTTATTTGCAATCAATGGATATTTTAAGAGCTGGGCCAGTTTTCTCTTTGCACCTGTGTAATCCTTCCTGATTGCAGTCTAGTTTGAAACACCACCCCTACACAGGTGTTAAAAAATGGGCTGGCATTTAAGATGACATTTCTTAATGAAAATCAAATTCAAGAGAAGGAAGAAAAACACTGAAAATAGCATGACAGTAAAGAGGTGATTTTAATTTCTGCTTTATCTGATTCATGGCAGTTTAATGTTAGGAAGACTATCCCTTTGAACTATTAGCTTAAAGGGACGTAAAACCCAATTTTTTTTCTTTCATGATTTAGATAGAACATAAAATTTTAAACAACTTTCTAATTTACATTACTATGTTACTATGCTACTTCTATTATCATATTTTCTTTCACCTAGATTTAGAGTTTTGCGGCCAAAGGGGTGCGTTAGCTAGGCGTCTTTTTTTTCTAGCGCTGCTTCTTAACAATGCTGGTAATTAGAGTTCTCTGAAGGGCTGCGTTAGGCTCCAAAAAGAGAGCGTAAATGCATATTTACCGCCACTTCAACTCTCAATACCGGCGTTGCTTACGGTAGCGGCTAGCTGGAAAAACGTGCTTGTGCACGATTCCCCCATAAGAAACAATGGGGCAGTTTGGGCTGAAAAAACCCTAACACCTGCAAAAAAGCAGCGTTAAGCTCCTAATGCAGCCCCATTGTTTCCTATGGGGAAACACTTTCTAAGTCTGCACCTAACACCCTAACATGAACCCCGAGTCTAAACACCCCTAACCTTACACTTATTAACCCCTAATCTGCCACCCCCGACATCGCTGACACCTACATTACACAATTAACCCCTAATCTGCCGCTCCGGACACCGCCGCAACCTACATTATACCTATGTACCCCTAATCTGCTGCCCCTAACATCGCCGACACCTATATTATATTTATTAACCCCTAATCTGCCCCCCCCCCAACGTCGCCGCTACCTTACCTACACTTATTAACCCCTAATCTGCCGACCGGACCTCGCAGCTACTCTAATAAATGTATTAACCCCTAAAGCTAAGTCTAACCCTAACACCCCCCTAAATTAAATATAATTTTAATCTAACAAAATAAATTAAATCTTATTAACTAAAGTATTTCTATTTAAAACTAAATACCTGTAAAATAAACCCTAATATAGCTACAATATAACGAATAATTATATTGTAGCTATTTTAGGATTTATATTTATTTTACAGGCAACTTTGTATTTATTTTAACTAGGTACAATAGCTATTAAATAGTTACTCAGCTCTTTTGCCTGTAAAAAAAAACACAATACCACCCCCCAACATTACAACCCACCACCCACATACCCCTACTCTAACCCAAACCCCCCTTAAATAAACCTAACACTACCCCCCTGAAGATCTCCCTACCTTGAGTCGTCTTCACCCAACCGGGCCCAAGTCTTCATCAGTTGGGGCAGAAGAGGACATCCAGACCAGCAGAAGTCTTCATCCTATCCGGGCAGAAGAGGACATCCGGACCGGCAGACATCTTCATCCAAGCGGCATCTTCTATCTTCATCCATCCAACGAGGAGCGGCTCCATCTTCAAGACCTCCGGCGCGGAACATCCTTCTTCACCGACGACTAGACGACAAATGACGGTTCCTTTAAATTATGTCATCCAAGATGGCATCACTCGAATTCCGATTGGCTGATAGGATTCTATCAGCCAATCGGAATTAAGGTAGGAAACATCTGATTGGCTGATTGAATCAGCCAATCGGATTGAACTTGAATCTGATTGGCTGATTCAATCAGCCAATCAGATTTTTCCTACCTTAATTCCGATTGGCTGATAGAATCCTATCAGCCAATCGGAATTCGAGGGACGCCATCTTGGATGAAGATGTCTGCTGGTCCGGATGTCCTCTTCTGCCCGGATAGGATGAAGACTTCTGCCGGTCTGGATGTCCTCTTCTGCCCCATCGGATGAAGACTTCGGCCCGGTTGGGTGAAGACGACTCAAGGTAGGGAGATCTTCAGGGGGTAGTGTTAGTTTTATTTAAGGGGGTTTGGGTTAGAGTAGGGGTATGTGGGTGGTGGGTTGTAATGTTGGGGGTGGTATTGTGTGTTTTTTTACAGGCAAAAGAGCTGATTACTTTGGGGCATGCCCCGCAAAAAGCCCTTTTAAGGGCTGGTAAAAGAGCTGGTTACTTTTTAGGGTAGGGACCTTTATTATTTTTGGGGGCTTTTTTATTTTATTAGGGGGCTTAGAGTAGGTGTAATTAGCCTAATATTCTTGTAATCTTTTTTTAGTTTTTGTAATTTACTGTTTTTTTTTTGTAGTTTAGTTTATTTAATTGTATGTAATTGTAGGTAATTTATTTAATTAATTTATTGATAGTGTAGTGTTAGGTTTAATTGTAACTTATGTTAGGATTTATTTTACAGGTAACTTTGTAATTATTTTAACTAGGTAGCTATTAAATAGTAAATAACTATTAAATTATTTGTTATATTGTAGCTATATTAGGGTTTATTTTACAGGTAAGTATTTAGTTTTAAATAGGAATACTTTAGTTAATAAGATTTAATTTACTTCGTTAGATTAAAATTATATTTAACTTAGGGGGTGTTAGGGTTAAGGTTAGACTTAGCTTTAGGGGTTAATACATTTATTAGAGTAGCGGCGAGGTCCGGTCGGCAGATTAGGGATGGTGAGCGTTAGACCTTTACCTACACGACTCTAAATACCAGCGGGCGGCCAAAAGCAGCGTTAGGACCCCTTAACGCTGCTTTTGACGGCTACCGCAGAACTCTAAATCTAGGCGTTTGTTTTCTTGTTATCCTTATTTGAAAAGCAGAAATGTAAGCTCAAGAGTGTGCATGTGTCTGCAGCACTGTAAGGTAGCAGTTTTGCATCAATGTTATACATTAGCAGTAGCACTAGATGGCAGCACTGTTTCCTGTCCTGTAGTGCTTCAGGCATGTTCACGCTACCTACCTAGGTATCTCTTTAACAAAGAATAACATGAGAATGAAACATTTTTGATAGTAGAAGTAAATTGGAAACGTTTTAAAATTTGTATTCTCTTTCTGAATATTGAAATAAAATTTTGGGGTTTAATGTCCCTTTAAGATTATATTGAATCAAATATCATTTGATTATTAAGATCAGTGTCAGAAATATTACACTGTGTGGCCTAATCCTAGGCAAATCAGTAAGAGACTGAAAAAGAGTACAAATATAGTGAGGGATATCTGTGGTTTATATCAGTTAATTACCGCAATATATAGGTGTCTGTAGTCTGCTGGTCTACACAGAATTTCTTTGTAGGTGTCTGTAGTCTGCTGGTCTACACAGAGGGCCTTTGATACAGCCACCACAGCGAAACGCGTCAGTGGCATTCCTGCACCCCCTCTCCCTTTTTTTAAAAAGCTATGCCTATCTTTATATACTTCATACATATAGTATTACAAGGTATTTGATATTTTTTATGAGGATTTTTACATTTCTACTTGACTGTTATCTCCAAGACTTGGCTTCCTATTATGAGCCCTTATATCCATGCTATCCACAGCGTTAACTAACTGGTATAGGTCTCTGGTATCCCCAGAGAGGAAATCGGTAATTTCTATATATAATGGCCTGGTGTTTCTTATACGAGCCCTTACATTCATGGTATTTACAGTGGTAACTAACTGGTATAGGTCTCTGGTAGTGCCAGAGAAGAAATCTGTAGAGATAAAAATCACCTATATTACATATAAGAACCAATTTGTGATAATCTGTGTAGACTAACAGACACCTATATACTGTATATTGCGTTAACTAACTGGTATAGGTCTCTGGTATTCCCAGAGAAACAATCTATGCAGACTACATATATCCCCCACTATATATAGGGGAGCCTTTTGTTGATACAGGAAAGTTATTTATTTTTTACAATTTAAAGGTACAGAAAAATAAATATTTTTTGGCACCTCTCATTGATATTGGAGTACTGCCATAATACAAACTAGTTATTTTTGTCTCCACACTTACATTGGTAAACCAAAGGTATAGGCTATTAGCATAACAATTATGCAATTTGTTGGTAACTAACAGGTATAGTTTCCTGGTATTTCCAGCGATGATATCTCTGTAGATAATTCTATAGAAAACGAGCCCTCACATCTAAGTTTTATATTGTGGTAATTAACTGGTATAGGTCTCTGGTATCCCCAGAGAGAAAATGCGTGTAGACCAGCAGACTACAGACACCTATATATTGCGGTAATTAACTAATATAAACCACAGATATCCCTCACTATATATATGGGAACCATTTGTTGATATATGCAAGTTATCTAGTTGATTATAGACCTTTCATACTATTATCGGTAATTCAAAGGTACAGGAAATATTTATATATTTTTTGGTACCTCTCTTTGAGATTAGAGTATTGCCACCATACAAATAAATTATTTCTGCCTTTTTACCAATATTGGTAAATCCTAAGGTATCAATTCCTGGTATCTCCAGAACACTCATAATCCAGGAAATTTATGGCACAGGTCTTTGAGTTACCAGGAAATTATTATTAAGCACATTGTGACAAAGGTGCCTATACTGGTGTATTTTTCCACAAGAATCTGTTTACCCTCTGATTACTAAATGAATACCTTATTGTTTTTTGGGATGCATTACAGATAGCAATCCTAAGCCCCCTTATATTTGGGCATGACTCAGGCCGCGGGCTTTCCACTCTGTTTCACACAATTAACTCAGCACTTTGTTTTTATTTAAGGCATATGCAAATTTTAATTGTGTGTATGACCCCACCCCTTTTTAAGTTTATGAAGTAAAAGTTACGTTTTATGTTTTCTTTCTCTTCCTTGGTCCTTTATATTAACCTACCTGATCAAACGTTACTAGTGCTACATTTGTACTCTTTTTCAGTCTCTTACTGATTTGCCTAGAATTATTCCTCAGTACAAGCACCATCCCCTTTTGTAAGATATACTATTTAGTGATCATTAGTATGGGAACGTTTGTTTAAAATTCAGTAGTGCCATTGGTATTCCTTATTACTGTGTGGCCTAATGTCATCATCAATGTTTATCTTTAATACTAATTTCACATATACATAGTTTCAAAGTATAATACACAATGTAAAAAATGGCACTTACAAGTTCTGATGAGTGATCAATGACTCAAGTATAGAGCAATTTGATTCGTTAGTAATAGTAGAAAATGTATATTTCCAATCAGATTGGCTGATTTCATTAATCACGTAATTATGCATTTACTAATAAGAATTTGTGGAAAACGTTACCAGTTTGTGGGTTGTTTAGGAGTTTGAGTATTGCGTCAAATTTGGTGGGAAAAGTGTTGCGTCAAATGGTGTGAAGTGGAGAGTGGGACTTGTATTACATGCGTTAAACATGGTGCAAATAGATTTATCCAAAAAAAGGAAGTTGGCTTTATTATGTTATGTATTTATTTCATTTTTATCCCTATATCTACTAGTGCACCAAATTTGAAGCAATACTTCGCACCAAATTTGGAGCAATAATATTGTCCCCTAGCTTTGTAATGAGAGACAAAGATGTAACATAATCCATAAGTAGTAATGTATTTATTTCATTTTTATCTCTATCTACTAGTGCACAAAATTTGGAGCAATAATATTGTCCCCCAGCTTTGTAATGACAAAGATGTAACATAATCCATAAGTAGGGTAACATCTCCCTAATTTACTTTTATTATCTAAAATGCTTCATTGTCTTGCAGCATCGAACATAGCCTTTCTGTATTTTCAGACTCCCATGTATTTGTATGGCATTCGCGGCCTCAAGGGTGGTGGCTTGAGCGATAGGTATGCTGCGTCAGAATAGTACCTGTTGAATGTTTGATAAATTGGCAAGAGGGTCAAATAGAGTAGAATGTGAAGGCGGATGATCAGTATTCCGTTCGAATAACACAAGCATCGATCTGCATCGGATTGATATCGCGGTCACACATTTCAACATTTTGACGATCTTGACGCTTTAACTACAGTGGATCAACTTTGCGTCTAATTTGATTTGAGATACCAGCGTATTATCAGTTGAAGCATTGATAAATCGGCCCCTATGTCTTCACTGACACAGTAGTCACCACCACCATCAATCTGAGAAGTCATGTTGACTGAATGTTGGTGCACAGGGTATTTGCAGCATATGTACATATGCAACAAAAACATTAAGAACTCTTACTAGAAACATTTTTGCTAATAGTGGTATATCACAAAAATGATTCTATGCAAGACTGAAATGCACTCGGACACATCCATTTTGACCAGTTTGCTTCTTTAAGTCTTAGGGGTAGATTTATTATGCAGTGGATGCTGCATTCTACGCCCATCATTTCAGGCTCGCCTAAAACGGAAGTTAAGAAGCAGCGGTCATAAGACAATATATAAACAAAATAATGCAGGCTCACGTTCACTTTGTAGGCTAGCATTGGTGGCTATATTTTGTATTATTTAGACAACACTAACATAAGTCATCCAGTAAATCTCCAGTTGTGCTAATAAAATCAATGATATCATGATGATCATGAGCAACATTAGCGGTGCAATTAAATGAAAAAGTATTATTATGACTAGATAGGGGTGTAGCCATAGTTTGAATGTGAATGTAAGATTAATATTTAATGTCATATAAAATCAATGATATCATGATGATCATGAGCAACATTAGCAGTGCAATTAAATGAAAAAGTATTATTATGACTAGATAGGGGTGTAGCCATAGTTTGAATGTGAATGTAAGATTAATATTTAATGTCATATCTAAAATGGTTATTTAAACCTGTCAATACAGAAGCAGTTTTAGACTATTACAATTGGCAAGAAATTCACAGTTGATATAGTGCTCTGTGAGAAAACGCTTAAGGCATAAAGCAAAAATTTGTTTAACTGAAATAGGAGCTATAAAGCACAGATGCCTTGTGTGAAACCATGCAAATTAGTTTTAGAACTATGAAGCTATTTATTTTAAAAACTGCCTGTGCTGTTCTTTACATAAGTACAATGAATTGTACAAAACAGGAAAATGAATAGCATTGCGCAGGTGTAGGAGATGACGAAACTGGCTTCCTCCAATCACGGCATTGCCTCAGGCAATGATAACCCCGGGGGGGAAGCCGTGATTGGAGGATGTTGGAATCGTCATTGCTGACGTATGAAGAGGCTTGCGACGGGCTGGTGAAGCACTGGAGCGGCTTCAAGAAGAAAAGGTAAATATATTTTAAAAAAAACGGCTGACATGTCAATTTTCATGAATGAAAGTGCCCTTGTTTTTAATAGTTTTTTTAAAAACCGGGCACTTTCACATGAAAATTGACCTTCACTTTAAGAAAGAGGGATATAAAGCTTGAATTAGATATTAAATCCTTTTTTGATATATGAACATGATAAAAGAATTCCAAGGGGGCTACGTATAAAAAAAAACCCTTCATTTAATGTCAATGACATGGAGTTTATAACAAAGTGGAACAGAGTCCTAGACACATGCTCCTTTGCATTAATCAATTTGCTGATAGAATACAAGAGAAAGCAAAGATCTGACTAAAGGAGATGCAAGATATGCAGGAAAAATAGTATTCAAAAGGATTTAGAGTTTATTAAGTATGACAAACAATTTGATATTAATATGAACACATTTAAGCAAGAACTGTGGCAATTTAAGTCCCGTAAAATGACCAGGGAACACAGAGATTATGTTACCAAACAAGTGTACAGATGGACACATGAGGATTATTCAAGAACAAAAGGGAAAAATGTCAGGAGATATCAAGGAAAATCCCCCAAACCAGGCAAAATTGTTACCTTTTCTGACACAGAATACGAAATAGATTCATCTGACCCAGAAGTCTTTGAGGACATTAATGTACCATCAGTTTTAAAGTTACCCCCAAAAACAGCAGCATCTAATGACACATTTCAACAGTCAAAAAACGAGGATGCACCAAGAACAACAGCAAGAAAAAAAACACACGAGGAGGAAGAGGCAAAGGAAAGAAAAGAGGGTCAAACCAAGCAGTATTATCCAAGGAGGAATCAAAAAAAGAACTCACAGAAAATCTATGTAACAAGATCACAGGTACAGAAAAATCAGAAATACATATGAGTAATAACAATCGGCTAGATTACGAGTCTTGCATTAGGCTTAAAAAGCAGCGTTGGCCGGTCCCAACGCTGCTTTTTAACGCCCGCTGATATTATGAGTCTTGCAGGTACAGGTGTACCGCTCACTTTTTTGGCCAGACTCGGAAAAAACGTAAATCCACTTACGTCAATTGCGTATCCTATATTTTCAATGGGACTTGCATAGCGTCGGTATTACGAGTCTGACAAAAAGTGAGCGGTAGACCCTCTCCTGTCAAGATTGGTACCGCATTTAAAAGTCAGTAGTTAAGAGTTTTACACTACAAGGCCGTAGCATAAAACTCTTAACTAAAGACTTAAAAAGTACACTAACACCCATAAACTACCTATTAACCCCTAAACCGAGGCCCTCCAACAATGCAAATACTAAAATAATTTTTTTAACCCCTAATCTGCCGAACCGGACATCGCCGCCACTAAAATAAATAAATATATTAACCCCTAAACCGCCGCACTCTCGCATCGCAAACACTATTTAAATATTATTAACCCCTAATCTGCCGGCCCTAACATCGCCGACACCTACCTACATTTATTAACCCCTAATCTGCCACCCCCAATGTTGCCCCCACTATAATAAAGTTATTAACCCCTAAACCTAAGACTAACCCCAACCCTAACCCCACCTAACTTAAATATAATTTAAATAAATCTAAATAAAATTACTACAATTAACTAAATAATTCCTATTTAAAACTAAATACTTACCTATAAAATAAACCCTAAGCTAGCTACAATATAACTAATAGTAACATTATTTTTATTTTACAGGCAACTTTGTATTTATTTTAACTAAGTACAATAGTTATTAAATAGTTATTAACTACTTAATAACTACCTAGTTAAAATAAAGACAAATCTACCTGTAAAATAAAACCTAACCTAAGTTACAATTACACCTAACACTACACTACAATTAAATTAATAACCTAAATTAAATACAATTAATTACAATTAAATAAAATTATCTAAAGTATAAACCCCCCCCCCCACTAAATTACAGAAAACAATAAAGAAATTACAAGATTTTTAAACTAATTACACCTAATCTAATCCCCCTAACAAAATAAAAAAAGCCCCCCCAAAAGTAAAAAAAGCCCTACCCTACACTAAATTACAAATAGCCCTTAAAAGGGCCTTTTGCAGGGCATTGCCCCAAATTAATCAGCTCTTTTACCTGAAAAAAAATTACAATTCCCCCCCAACATTAAAACCCACCACCCACACAACCAACCCTACTCTAAAACCCACCCAATCCCCCCTTAAAAAACCTAACACTAACCCCCTGAAGATCAAAAACACAATAAATGAAGGTTCCTTTAAATGACGTCATCCAAGATTGTGTCCCTTCAATTCCGATTGGCTGATAGAATTCTATCAGCCAATCGGAATTAAAGTAGAAAAAATCCTATTGGCTGATGCAATCAATATTGTTAACATTTCAATATGTGATAGTCTCATCCCACAGTTTCCAGTAACACCTGTATTCAATTTCTTTCCTAAAATACATAAAAATCCGGTTAATCCACACGGTCATCCTATCATTGCAGGGATTGACTCTCTAAATGAACCCCTGTCTATAATAGTGGACCGTTTTTTTCAGCCTTTGGTTAGGAATCTACCAAGCTATATTCAAGATACTACTAATTTACTCATGAAATTGAAGGCAAGTAGCTGGAAGCCAACATATAGATTCCTTGTAGCTGATGTATCATCTTTATATACGTCCATACTACATGATAGAGGTATAACAGCTTTAGAGAATATGTTTGATTTATATGGCAATTTTGAACCCACAACAAAACAGTTCTTATTAAGAGCTATAGAGTATTTACTGAGACATAACTTTTTCCTGTTTCAATAGGATTTCTATCTGCAGGGACGTGGGACAGCTATGGGGGCGAAATGTGCCCCCTCCTATGCCAATCTCTTCATGGGATGGTGGGAGCTGTCCAACGTCTATGCAGATGGAAATCCCTTTAAAGGAAATATCATACAATATTATCGCTATATTGATGACTTGATATTTATTCTAAATGGAGATGAGGAGATGACCAATAATTTTTGTCAGTATTTAAATACCAATGGGTGGGGGATCTCATTCATAGGTGAGAATAATGTACATTCCATACATTTTTTTGGATATACAGATAATGGCAGACAATGAACATATCAGCACCACATTATATAGAAAACCTTCGGCAGGAAATACAATCCTGCAATTTGACTCCTGTCACCCTAGACATGTCCTGAAAGGCATTCCTAAACGGGAGTACATTAGGGCCACGAGGAATTGCACCAAAGATGAGGATTATCAGAAACAGGCTCAAATTATTACTGATAGACTAAGGAACAGAGGGTATGAATCCACTTTACTTGCAAAAGTTAGAGAAGAGACAGAGCACATCCCAAGGGAAAAATTACTTGAATACAAGCAAAAAAATTATAAAAAACAGTCTAATCTCAAGTTTATCACCACTTACAGTAATGAATATCACAAAATCTGCAATATCATCAAAGAGTCATTGACCATACTAAACACTGATCCTTGAAGAGATAGTGGAAAGGGGATGTGACTTTATCACTAGAAGGTGCAAAACATTGGCTAATTTCCTATCCCCATCTGATTTGACTGTTAAAACTAAAGCCACTTGGCTTAAAAAAAGGGTAGGATTTTACAAATGCAGACGACCAATCTGCAAAACTTGTTTTCATGTCACAGAAGGAACAAATTTCAAGTCCAATAGTACAAGACAAGAACATGACATTAATTTCTGTATAAATTGTTCTACCACACACGCTGTTTATTTACTTACGTGTCAGATTTGTTTAAAACAATATACAGGGAAAACGAAACGTTCACTAAAGGATAGGTTCTTATAACACCTGAGATCTATAGAAGACATAGATGCAGGGGTGGAGCTTGGCCACGCAGGCAAATGGCCGCATTCTAGAAAAGCTCTTAATTCCAGGGGAATACACTGCTCTAAATACGGCATAATATCCCAACCTAACCCAGCCTTACAACAGGGGATGGTGTAGCAGCACTACTACTGCTTCTGGACCGGACCTCCACTGCCCACGCTGCCTTCCATTACATTGGCCCGGTGCAGCGCCGCATTACAAGCAGAAGGCCCGACATCAGAGGAGAAGAGAGGCCGGTGGCGACCAAAAGAGGAAGCAGAGCCTGGTCGGGAGACGGCTGGTCGTGAATCACACTGCAGGATACAGAGTAGTGTGGGAGCAGAGCCTGGGAACCTGAGAGCCCAAAGCCTGATAACTGCGGAGAGAAGAAAACGGTTTGGGCCTCCAATCTACTTAAAAGGGCAGTAAGTAAGCAACGCTTGCAGCTGATGAACAGAGGGGCACATTATATAACGAAATGCCCATGACACTCCGCAACATACAGCTGACCTGTAAAGGCTGAACAGGGTGACTTGCAGGGGGTAAAAACGCTACTTAGGCCTGATATAAGACCACTACAGTCCCGGTCATGAACCTCCTGTATAGGAGTTTTTACTTACACTGCGTCATCAGAAAACATAGGCCAAAAAGCAAATAAATAATACAGGGGCCTAGCGTACACAACTCCCTGGGGGACCTGGTTATCAAGGGATGCCTAATAAGCGTAAAAATAAACAGGAGAAGGGAACTCCTTTAAAGCCTTTGAGTAAGTTCTTGAGACCAGTGGAACCAGTTAACCCACCAGACCGTAGTGAAATGGCTACTATTCCACAAGATGAGACCCCTCTAAGTGTTGCAGGAGAACTGCAATCTCAACAATTCATCACAAAAGATGATTTGTGACTGTTGTCTTCGAAAGAGGACATTCAGGGTGTGCTGAGAGAGATGAGCAGCCTTTTCCAGGACCTAAGAAAATACATCAACATCTTAGATAGCAGGGTGGCTAAAGTTGAGGAAGCCCAGACAGGCAACATTGCCTCCATACAGAAACATACTGCGGTAATTCAAAACCATGAGGCCACTATACAAGCTCTTACGGACAAAGTAGATGACTTAGATAACCATGGCCGCCGCAACAACCTGAGGGTCAGGGGAGTCTCTGAATCCATACACCCTCCAGCCATTGAGGGTTACCTTCAAAGCTTATTTCGCACTATCAAGGAAACTCCATCTTCAGATGACATTATCATGGAAAGGGCACACAGAGCCCTGAGAGCTAGGCTCCCGCCTAAGGCTCCCCCTAGGGATATCATTAGAAAATTCCTTAACTTTAAAGACAAGGAGGATATCCTGAAATGTGCAAGAGCCAAAAACACAGTAAGCCATGTCGGATACGACATCCAGCTGCTCCCACGTCGCTTACAGGAAACACCTTCCCTAGGAGAGAGGTCCCTATATCCAACTATTTAGCCTTCATTGCTCTACTATTGATTTTGGGCATTTCATTCAGGTAAACCAAGGAAGATATTGCACCTCACCCTGTGATTAAATATCTCTTCCCTCCAGACCTGACTACCTAACTATACAGTGCTAACTGCTTTAGATTAGCGGTTCCTGATACTCTATCCCAGTTACTACCAGCCTGGAAGAACCACCACTCATAACCCTCATATCTCCCTGAAACCCCAAGCCTTTATTTTGCAAAATGTCTCAATCTGCAAAGAAAAAACAAAAATATCAGGATAACCCCATAAGAACATTAGCGGACAATTTTCATAGCAAACTACAGACTGAACACGAGATCTATGATGAAAATTCCAGGGACTCTCACACTTCTCCTCATAGACCACACAAACCTGACCATCAAGTCACAGAAAAATCCTCTCCTCTGCATACTTCTATACTGGACTCCATTAAGGCATTGTCACACAAAATGGACAGCCACTACACATCTCTTAGGCAAGACCTCAAAGCCTCTGTCAGTGAGCTTAAAAGAGATATCTCCTCCTTAGGAGAGGGCACGGAAACCCTTGAAAAAAAACATGAAGACCTCAATGTAGACCACACAAATCTACTTTCTTACACCCAGAACCTAGCGGAAATGATAACAGAGCTAGAGTCAAAATTGGCGGACCTAGAAGATAGGTCCCGCCGCAACAATATTAGGCTACGGGGTATTCCTGAAACCATCGGCACTGCAGAGCTTCCTGATTTTCTGCTAGGCCTATTTAAAGAACTGTTAGGCTCTCACCAAGATCATGACTCGCGTATCAATAGAGCACACAGAGCCCTCCGTCCAAGGAACTCGACCTCAGAGACACCCAGAGATGTCATCATTAGACTCCATTACTACACCTTTACAAAAAAACTTCTCAAAGCTTCTTTCCTCAATAAGAATTTAAAGGACCCTTATCATAATATAACAATTTCTCCAGATCTCTCTTCACAAACCCTTGCTCATTTCAGCAGTGCACCCAATGTTTGCGTCAAAATAATGTAAAATACAGATGGGGTTTTCCAGTAAAGATTTTCTTTACTCATAAGGAACTTTCTCATGTCATTACTTCCCCAGAACAGGGAATGAAACTCCTCCAATCCGTGAATCTTTGTCATTATCCAGATGAGAACAACAGAATTAGCAAGACTCCCAGTACACTTAACTCTGCCGCCTCAGAGTGGCAACCTCTTCCCAAAAGATTTGCCTCTCTTCCTAAGAGAAAAGACACTTCTCACCCCAGAGATAACACCTAAAAGCCTCCTATTGGCTCCTAATCGAATCTGGAACTTTTAGATGACCTGATAGGGTCAACTTATTACCCTCTATTTCAATTTTTTCAGGGTCCTAGACTATATCTGGACCGCTGGGTTAACTAAATTTATAGATGTTATACCGCTCCTGTTACTTGTCCATGACAATGTTCAGTACTGCTTAGGTCTCAATAACCAAAGGCTGGCATAGCCCAATATTATAGTTATGACTTCTTCTGGGACACAGTAGATTTTTGAGTTATGATCTCCTATGAATGTTTTTATATTGTTATATGTTTTGCCTCAATTTTTGTTCATATGATGTGCCACCAATATAGTTTGTTTTGTTATACTGTATCATATATGCTTAAGTCTTGTCAGAGTGTACTGACTGTAATATATGTTATACATCTCCATAGGACCTCGGATCACTACCACTTTTTTAACCCTCTTTACGGGAAAAAAGGTATTTATTTAGACCACTAATCCCTTACACATATATACAGGTGGCCCTAGTTTTACAACGGTTCAATTTACACCGTTTCAGAATAACAACCTTTTTTTTCAGTCATGTGACTGCTATTGAAAAGCATTGAGAAGCAGTGCATTTATTAAAATAGCCAGTAGGTGGAGCTGTCCGCTTGTGTTGCAACAAAGCCAAGCAAGCTGAAATTAATCAGTTTAACCAGACCTGAGCTATCGAGCAGATTTCAAAGGAACAAGATCTTCCTGTCTATAAATCAGTCCAGATTGGAATGCATAGAAAGAACTGTTTGCAGAAAAATGCAAGTGAAGTCTGTGTTGTGTGATTATTTTATTAGGTTTATAATGCTGTTTAGCATTTAAAGTCTTCATTTCAAAGCTTTAAAAATAATGTATTAGGTGTTACTTATGACAATTTTGAGTGAGGCCTGGAACCTATCTCCCTCACTTCCCATTGACTTACATTATAAACTGTGTTTCAATTTACAACAGTTTCGATTTACAACCATTCCTTCTGGAACCTAACCCCAGCGTAAACTGAGGGCTACCTGTATAATCTATTCTTGAGGGTTACTTGCTAACTAGTACATCACAATGTGTACAGCTCTAACTAGAACACAGCTATTAGCCTTCAATTTAAAGTCTACCCTGAGTTAGTCTCCATCTAAGTAACTGATATTCTGGTATTCCTGAATAGTTGCTACAGATCTCACTATTGCTGACATATGCGGGTCTCTCCCATATTTATAACAGAAGCGAATCACTCATATACTTTTCTATTAAGGTCCAAGAGCTAGATTCCTTGTACTACCCTATATGTCTTTTATTATAAAAGTTGTCTTTTGTTTATGATGTATTTTATAGGTAGCATAAAATTTTGATATCTTAGTGAGCTTAAAACAACAGGAAAGTGACTTTAATCTAAGTTCTCAATTATTATGATTTAAGAATACCTAATGTTATCAGAAATTTTCTACTGCGAAGGAAAACAAAATATATTCTAGTTGTCCATCTCTGCTCTTGCTACATATGAGAGAGACCCTTATTTGTATAGTACTCAATAGTTTAGAGGACCAAAAGTATTTACTACCTGGACATTCTAACCTGCTCCGCCCTCCTACTCCCCCTTATTTTATCTAGAGCGGCTTTTGCTCGCTGAAATTCCCTCCCCCCCCCCAAAATATACTATAAAACTGAAGTCTCATTTTAGACAGTCCAAACTCCTCATTAACATTTTAAATTAATGGGATTCAAGTATCACTTCTGTTTATTTTTATTACCCAGTCAAATTCATTACCCTTCCCTATCCTTAGCCAATTATGACATCATCACCTTGTTAATAATTGTTATTGTGTACCATTTTTTTTTTTATACTCACAAATGTTTATTAGGTTGGCATGACTTGTATTTGATGACTGGGCAGTTTCTATGTAACAGCTTTGTATACCTTTTTGTTTATCACTGGTTTTTGGATACATCTCCTTTGTTACATTTGTTTATGACTTCAATAAAAATTATTAAAAAAAAAAAAAGCTTCTCTGGTTCAAGGTGCCCTCATTTTTGCTAGAACATGCTGTAATTTAACATCTATGCATTTTTTTTTTAGAAAAGTAACTAACAAACATCATCCGGGCTGGGTATCCAGGGCAAACCTTTCAGGTCTTGTGAAATTATATATAGTGCTAAACACTGAAATATTTATTTTAATTTTTCATGCAGAATTCATAAATACAACATAGTAAATATAATGTTATACTTCTCAGTGTTATATTGTCAGGATTGTGTTTTTTGAAGCTCAGTGACATGTAGCTAGGCATGAACAGAAAGGCTGAATATAGCTTTACTGCAAGCATATGTACAAGTTGTTGGCCAAATATCAAATACAAGCAGATATGACCATCAGTATGGGTATAGAATAAAAAATGGATCGGGGTACCTTCAGTGTAGCCTTCTCTGGGGCTTCCTCTGCCCCGTCACCACTTTCTGTCGGAGTACCGCAAGGCTCTGTCCTCAGTCCCCTTCTCTTCTCAATCTATACGTCATCACTAGGTTCCCTAATTAAGTCCCACGGTTTCCAATATCATTTGTATGCCGATGACACCCAAATCTACTTCTCTGCACCAGAACTATCTCCTTCCTTGCTAACCCGTGTCACTAACTGTCTTTCTCACATCTCTTCCTGGATGTCCTCTCACTACCTCAAGCTAAATCTATCCAAAACTGAGCTCCTCATTTTCCCCCCTTCTTCCAAAATCTCCACCCCCAATATCTCTATAACTGTCGACAACTCCATCATTACCCCTACCCCGCATGCCCGATATCTCGGGGTCACATTTGACTCAGATCTTTCCTTCACTCCTCACATTCAGTCCTTGGCTACAGCCTGCCGCTTCCACCTTAAAAACATCTCTAAAATTAGACACTTCCTTACACAAGACACAACTAAGATTTTAATCAACTCTCTCATTCTTTCCCGCCTTAATTACTGCAACTCTGTCCTCTCTGGTCTCCCCACCTGCCGCCTAGCTCCTTTACAATCCATAATGAATGCCTCTGCCAGACTCATCTTCCTTACACGTCGCTCTTCATCTGCTGCGCCTCTCTGCCAATCCCTTCACTGGCTTCCTCTTGCCTCTAGGATCAAACACAAAACTCTCACTCTTACATACAAAGCGCTCAACTGCACTGCTCCCCCTACATCTCAGACCTTGTCTCCAGATACTCTCCCTCCCGTCCCCTTCGCTCTGCTCATGACCTCCTACTCTCCTCCTATCTTGTCACCTCATCACACTCCCGTTTACAGGACTTCTCCAGACTGGCTCCCATCTTGTGGAACTCTCTGCCTCACTCCACAAGACTCTCTTCTAGTTTTAAAAGCTTCAAGTGCTCCCTAAAGACTCTACTGTTCAGGGACGCATACAACCTACGCTAACCTTTCCTAATACCAGTTCCTCTCCTTCACTGCAATCCCCTGAACCCTCTTAGCGTGTAAGCCTAAGAGTCCAGCTGTTTGTAGATCACCTTCTTAAGAGCTGACTACAACAGTGCAACTCTTGGCAGGGCCCTCTACCCTATAATTGTTTTGTTGTACTCCCCCTTTGTTTATAGCGCTGCGGAATCTGTTGGCGCTCTACAAATAACCGATAATAATTTAGCAGGCGGTAACAGGTCAGTGGTCAAGCTACAACAGTTAGTAGGCCAGCCAAGCAACTAGAACAACTAAAAAGCTACTAGAAAAACCGATATCAGCTATAAGAGAACACAAGTTCTTCTTAATATACTTGTGCCAAAGAAAATGCAACTATGCTGGTAAGCATCTGATATGTCCAACAAGTAAAACAAGGCAAAGGTTGAGGGTGTATGTATGTTCACTAACAAAGGGGCACATGGTAGAACAAGCACCATGGTTAGCATTGTGCCATATATCTTTACAGCAGATTTCAGATACCACCCTACATGGGCAGAACAAAGACGGTGCAACCGGTGAGAAACATACATGGGGTGTTTTTGCTTTCTACTAATATTTTTTTAAATAGTTTTTTTAAATTTCTAAAGTATAATTTTTACATACTGGTTTTATAAAGTAGGCTTCATGCTCTGTGCATCTCGTCAAAGCATATAACTCTTAGATAATTTCACAAGAGCAGAGAACTTTAGCTCATCGGACCCTCAGACATGTATTTGGCTTAATGGGGGCTGCAGGGGAAATATATCTGATACAAGGTGTTTTGTCTCTGTATTTAATGAACAAAAATAAATATTTATCTCTCTGATTTTATGTATAATTTATTCTGTATTACATTATTATTACTAGTTACCATTGAGTAATGTAACAAAAAAGTTTGTTTTAGAAAAGTCAATTTCCATTAGTTCCACCATTGCCATCATATGTGTTATTTTTGGCTTCAAGTATGATGTGCTACTGCTGTTACACGTTATGTGCTGTAAAACTCTCGTGCTGCCACTCTGTTGTACTGGATAAACATTCATTGTGCTGAGCTGTGACACTTGGATTTATCCTTTCCTGTTCTCTATACATACATCTGATGGGTACCTCCCTATATACATTCATGATGTGATTAGGTTAACAGTTTGTCCTGTAATGCTTGCCTCAGCTTGTTCTGGTTTGTCCCTGGCCGCACCTCACTAATCCTTGCCCCCCCCTCTTGGTGTCCAACCCCAGCCTCTATGTTGAGCACACATTTACACTTGCATGCATGCACACACAGACACACTGACACGCACACCCTGCTGCAAACACTCTGGATAGTCAGCAAGACAGGAGAGACCGAAAGGAGATGGCAGCTGGGGGCAACCTTAAATTGCTTCGCTTGGGCAAGAGAGGATGGGAGGAGGGAGGATATCCTGACATGCAGGTACCACTGAAAGACAGATACACAGCCAGGACACCTAACCTGGAATTCTGTCTTGGCAGATCTATAGCCAGGGCACCTAACCTAGAATTCTGTCTTGGCAGATCTATAGCCAGGGTACCTAACCTAGAATGCTGTCTTGGCAGATCTATAGCCAGGGCACCTAACCTCGAATTCTGTCTTGGCAAATATCTATAGTCTCATAACCTTTCGTAGGTAGACAGCTAGGATACCTATATTTGTTTAGTGTGTTTCTATCCTAAGAAGTGATGGTTAGACAGTCTATCACTCTTTGCACATATGACTAGATTTCCTTAAAAGCTTAATTTCAATTTATTTGACAGAATATTAATTATGTTTAGTTGAGAGCATTCAAACAAAGAGTTTATTAGTCAATTTGATCATTTAGCCACAACGTTAAAGTAAAGCTTCAACTGATTATTATATATACTGTATATATATATATATATATATATATATATATATATCCCTTTTGTAACAGAAAAACATCCTAATTGTCAGTATAATATCAAAATAATAAATTCCTAGTAACTTAGAACATATGCTAAGGAATATTTCATTCTAACCGATTACAAGCAAAACCATAAAATTATACAAGAGATTAGTATAAATATTATAAGCAAAGGTTAAGAAGTAGATTAAATATGAAGTCCTACTAATGTTAGGCATTCATATATCTTATCTTTAGTGAGTTATATTATAAAACTGTTGAATAACAGTATAAATGATTAAATGAAGGCAGGTGTTAGACAGCTAAGTGCAGGTTGTTTGAGGTTTCAGGAGTTCTGCAGAAACAAGTCTAATGCCTATGATGCATTACACATGTCAGCTGCCAGTATAGCACAGCAGAAGCATTTGCCAGTGACTGTAGAATTAGGTCAGCATGGAGCATGATGTGAAATTGTTGTGGCACTTGAGAGCTGTTATATAAGTCACTGAGTTGTGCAGGGGAGATAAAGAACTAGAGTACACAATGCTGGTAAGAGTCCTACTGGCCAATCACATACAGATAAGAATGGACTGATGTATGACTGAACGCTTTGTTTGTTGCTGTCAGTAGCAATATTGCTGACCCAAAATAGAAGCAGAAAGTCAGCATGTGACATCTGGAATGGTCAGAGGCACAATTGATTGTTTTAAGTTACAGAGAGGGGGCATTTTCATGGGTCACTGAAGAATGCTTTCAGTAAAAACGACATTTTACAAAAAATGTCAAAGTGTGGCCAGAAGACCTAACCTTATGTTAGTTGAGTAGAATGTGCTTCCCCATGTTAACCGACAAGAGTTCTGCAGAATAGAGGACATCCCTATCGTCATGTCTAGATGTCTTCAGTGTTGGTACATGTGACCTGTGCTAGGATGAACCTTATACACTGTATTTTGCTGGTCACAATTATCTTTTAAGTTCTAAACTTGCATGCAGTTGTGCTCTGTGAGTGCTGTGCTCAGAGGATTTATGCTGGAGCTGGGCAGTGACTGTCACTCATGTGCTGATGAGTGTGTGTTTGTTAAAATATTTAGTACTCAATATTTGCTGTTTATGCATTTGGTCAATTAAATCACTTTTTAAATTCTTGTTCTCCTGTAAATTGATCTGTGAGTGATTTAGCGGGTCTCTAGCTTCACCAGATTCTATGTAATTCAATGCAGTGGCTTCGCAAAGCTCCTCACCTCACCTTTGAGTGAACCAGGAACATATAATGGCAAAGAAATTAATGAAGCTAGGAGCGTGATCAGACAGTTCAAACCAGTGAAATGCACCATCTTAGTGAATAGTGCCCAATGACACCTTGTTAATTAAGCCATTCAGTACCCTTGTATTGTTCCCCATGAATGCTTATTTGTAATGTGCCAATAGGTGCTTGTTTGTATTATGCTAGCAACTGCAAAATATGAAATGATATTTCATATAACGCACTGGTTTCTTTTGAAAAGTCGCTAAGAATTGTTTATAAAAATGCCTCTAATTAAAATTGAGATAGGCAGCAATTAAAGGGACAGTCTACACCAGAATTGTTATTGTTTAAAAAGATAGGTAACACCTTTACTAGCCATTCCCCAGCTTTGCACAACCAACATTATTATATTAATATACTTTATAACCTTTAAACCTCTAAACTTCTGCCTGTTTCTAAGCCACTAAAGACAGCCTCTTAATCACATGCATTTATATTTGCTTTTCACAACAGGGGAGTGCTAGTTCATGTGAGCCATACAGATAACATTGTGCTATCGCCGTGGTTTGTGGCAGACACTGCATTAATTGGATAAAATGCAAATCAATAGATAATAAATAAAAAGTCATGTGATCAGGGGGCTGTCAGAAAAGGCTTAGATACAAGTTAATCACAGAGGTAAAAAGTATATTAATATAACAGTGTTGGTTATGCAAAACTGGGGAATGGGTAATAAAGGGATTATCTATCTTTTTAAACAATAACAATTTTGGAGTAGACTGTCCCTTTAATGAAGGTATACTTAAAAACATAATTAAAATGCAGAAAAAAAAATCCAACACAATGTAACTGGCAAAAAATAGAAATCATACCTTGGTGCAAAAATATCTTATCTCCACTACAAGTGGCATCCGTGTTTTCCTGACCAATAACTGAATACCTCAGCATCAGGTGGAGGTGCTGCCTATATTGGAAATAAGAGCTTTTACTATAGTTTACTATATCTTCTCAAAGTGTCAACCCTGCTTTTTCTTTTTGTACCAGTTATCAAAAGGGAATTTCAAATTCAATCTGTCTTAAAACATTTAATGTACTTTAATTTATTTCTGAAATGTGGACTGTGTGTGTTTTTTTAAAATATATTATTATATGTTCAACCCAAAGGCATATAAGTATTTGAGAGGAAATGCCTAATAAGAAATGAGTTCCTGGTCACACTGGGATAAAGTGGTCAGCATTTTCAGTTAACCTTCTCTGTGCCTAATTGACCTGTCAGGTAGGTATTATCGGACGAACGTGGCAATTTGTTACAAAGACGTCCATGAACAGCAAGGTTGATCAATTCTGTAAGTGAGTTTTTAGTGACTTTACCCAATGCCCATCTCCCAAGACAAACATCCACCCTGCCAGTTCCTGTTTTATAAAGTGAAAGTATATTCAGCGCAGTCGCACTGCAAGCTTTTTTTCTTTCAATCTGACTGATTTGCTTATATCATTTAGCCGTGCACTGAGCCTCCATCCTGCAGAGGTCTCTCACACAATGAGGTCCGATGTTCTGACAGGGAGGGGCTGCTCTTGACAAAAAAAAAAAATTGCATCCTTTTTATAGGAAGTTAGTAACCAGTAATGAGTGATCGCAGCCTCAGGCAGATTTGTTACACACACTGCTGGTAGCACAGTGCAATGCAGGTAAGTGCTTTGTACCTTTGCATAGATTACGTACACTACACTAGCAGCATGAACCGAGAGTAATGAAGTACACATACAGGCAGGCAGGAATGTCAATCACTACACAATGACAGGTGCACACTTGTTTATAGTGTTCAGTAGAAGTGCACAACACTAGCAGAAATTCCTAGTCTGGGACAATGTGTACAAGTCACAAATTCCAATGCAGTAGATAAATATGCACAAAGTGCACAACAAACAAATGTTTGACATTACACATATGCACATAGTACACAACTGTCAGACATTGCTCACAGTACACAACAAACAACTGTCAGACATTGTACACAACAAACAAATGTCTGACAGTACGTACACGCACACAGTACACAACAAACAAATGTCTGACAGTACGTACACGCAGACAGTACACAACACACAAATGTCTGACAGTACACACATGCACACAGTACACAACAAACAAATGTCTGACAGTACACGCACACAGTACACAACAAACAAATGTCTGACATTACGTACACAACAAACAAATGTCTGACAGTACACACATGCACACAGTACACAACAAACAAATGTCTGACAGTACACGCACACAGTACACAACAAACAAATGTCTGACAGTACACCGGTGCAAACAGTACACAACAAATGCCTGACAGTACACAGCTGCACACAGTACACAACAAATGCCTGACAGTACACAGCTGCACACAGTACACAACAAATGCCTGACAGTACACAGGTGCACACAGTACACAACAAATGTCTGACAGTACACAGCTGCACACAGTACACCACACATGTCTGACAGTACACAGCTGCACACAGTACATAACAAATGTCTGACAGTACACACATGCACACGGTACACAACAAACAAATGTCTGACAGTACACACATGCACACAGTACACAACAAACAAATGTCTGACAGTACACACATGCACACAGTACACAACAAATGCCTGACAGTACACAGGTGCACACAGTACACAACAAATGTCTGACAGTACACACATGCACACGGTACACAACAAACAAATGTCTGACAGTACACACATGCACACAGTACACAACAAATGTCTGACAGTACACAGGTGCACACAGTACACAACAAATGCCTGACAGTACACAACAAATGCCTGACAGTACACAGGTGCACACGGTACACAACAAATGCCTGACAGTACACAGGTGCACACGGTACACAACAAATGCCTGACAGTACACAGGTGCACACAGTACACAACAAATGTCTGACAGTACACACATGCACACGGTACACAACAAACAAATGTCTGACAGTACACACATGCACACGGTACACAACAAACAAATGTCTGACAGTACACACATGCACACAGTACACAACAAATGTCTGACAGTACACAGGTGCACACAGTACACAACAAATGCCTGACAGTACACAGGTGCACACGGTACACAACAAATGCCTGACAGTACACAGGTGCACACAGTACACAACAAATGCCTGACAGTACACAGGTGCACACAGTACACAACAAATGCCTGACAGTACACCGGTGCACACATTACACAACAAATGCCTGACAGTACACCGGTGCACACAGTACACAACAAATGCCTGACAGTTCACCGGTGCACACAGTACACAACAAATGTCTGACAGTTCACCGGTGCACACAGTACACAACAATTGTCTGACAGTACACAGCTGCACACAGTACACAACAAATGTCTGACAGTACACAGCTGCACACAGTACACAACAAATGTCTGACAGTACACAGCTGCACACAGTACACAACAAATGTCTGACAGTACACAAGAAATGTCTCTGGAACATGTGGGTATAATTAGACTGAAGCAAACATTTGGCTGCATTGTGTTCTAGGTGATTTTTCTGATGTTAATTTATGACCAGTGGATTTCAGAGTTATAGTCTGTGAAAACTCTGACAATTTGTACAAGTCACAAATTCCAATGCAGTAGATAAATATACATAAATATGCACAAAGTGCACAACAAACAAATGTTTGACATTACACATATGCACATAGTACACAGCTGTCAGACATTGCTCACAGTACACAACAAACAACTGTCAGACATAGTACACAACAAACACATTTCTGACAGTACACGCACACAGTACACAACAAACAAATGTCTGACAGTACACAACAAACAAATGTCTGACAGTACACGCACACAGTACACAACAAACAAATGTCTGACAGTACACGCACACAGTACACAACAAATGTCTGACAGTACACAAGAAATGTCTCTGGAACATGTGGGTATAATTAGACTGAACCAAACATTTGGTTGCATTATGTTCTAGGTTATTTTTCTGATGTTAATTTACAACCAGTGGATTTCAGAGTTATAGTATGTGAAAACTCTGAGGAAGCGTATAAGTAAAACGCGACCGCGTCAGGGGCTTTGTGTTTATTTTAACTGCACTCTGTTAATTTCAGACTATCTACTAATTGATATTTTTAGTAGTTGTTGTTGTTGTTGTTGTAGTAACGTTTGTTGTAACATTTGGGACATATTGTGGGAAGGATGGGGAATGGATTTATAGCATATTTAGTGTAAAAAAGTGGCTTATCTACCCTAATATAGGGCAATACAGGACACAGTTCCTAAATAGAGGCTCTTACATTTACCTAATATCATTGATTTTTCCCCTTCTCCTCATATGTGATAAACAACCTAAAATCAGCAACATTGAAATACTCTATACAAGTCAGTTACAGAATTGTGTTTTTAACTATTTTTCTGGCACCCTAGATACTTCTATTTCTGCTGCCTTTTTTAACTACAACTAGTAAAAGTTAAATTTTAAGTGGAAAAATATAAACTTTATGTGTAGAAAGAGCATACTTTTCCCTATTCTCTTAGTTTTTTTTCTTTGGTTTCAATGTTGTAATATGCTCTAATCACACTCCCAGCCAGTTACCTCTTTCTATAATAACAACAAGGTCACCTGGGAGACATTAGCATATTTGCCTTTTCCAGCAATTCTGGGATAACTTCCCTTTGTTTTGTTATATAGTCTGTGAAAAGTGGTTGAAAAGAAACATTACAAAGTCTTAATACAAAAGGGAACACAACCAGCAGGAAGGAAAGGTGGATTTTTGTGTTTAAGAAGATTGATAGGAAATGGGAGACGAGTGTATTTCAGGAGGAATATAATAAACTGTCATTCGCAAAGTCACAGTATGTTATGTGTGGAACGTTATGCTTTACCTTGTACCTTTGTGACTGTAATAGGATGCAAGCGCTGATTATATAGCACACTTGATTGTTTCCTGTCATTTACATTTTTAGTAAAAGCGAAGACTAATATTTCTGTTTTGTGTATAGATGTATATAAAATAGTTTACACATGTACTATACTATTTGTGAGGCTTGTGCTTTCTGTGCATTGATTGTCTGTACGTCTGAGTTTCTGTGCACTGTGTCTTGTAGTCTTACTGTACCTGTGATGTTTATTGTAGGTTGCAGCTATGAAAGGGACACGAGAGGCGGGACAGGCTGCAGCCAGGGAATTCCTGAAGTTTTTAAATCGCGGTGTCTCTCCATACCATGGTAAGATAAATACTGTAAAAATGTCCCTTAGCATTAATCTTCATATATCCTCACTAGATAATGTTTAACAATTGTGACACCTCCTTTGGTTCTTAAACATAGAGCAAAAACATGTTTTCCCAGAATATACTCTATTTCAAATTCTAGAACTCCACGTTTCTTTTATGATTGAGATAACAATTAATTAAACAATTTTCCAATTAACTTCTATTACAAAATGTACTTTATTGGTATGTTTTTTGTTAAATGAACAGCAATGCACTACTAGCAGCCTGATGAAGATGTCTGCTGAGCCAGTGACAAGAGGCATATATATCTGCAGCCACCAATCTGCAGGTAGATCCCAGTAGTGCATTGATGCTCCTGAGCCTATCTAGCTATTCTTTTCTACAAATGATACCTAAAAGACAGCAAATTATTACAGGAGTAAATTTTGAAAGTTGTTTAGAATTGCATGTTCATCTGAATCATGAAGTTTAATTTTGTTGTTACTGTCTTTTTATGATATTCACTCTACTGAAAACTACCTTATCAGGCTCTTAGTCTACAGTTAATGTTTTGATCATTTTTAAAAGGCATGAATTACTTGGTTTTTTTTTTTATATATATAAAAGTGTGATTGTTCCACGCTCCCTGAAGACAAAAAAAAAAAGTTCTGTAACTTGTATGTTATGAATATCAAATAGATAGTTGGCAGAATTTATAAAACCTAGATTACAGATTTTGCTCTTTAGACTCTCTAGGTAGCTTTGGACACATTTTTAGACCAAGCAAGAAGTATGCAATGTCTCTTTAAAGTCTACTTTTTACAGCTGTTCATTACCTGTTTTCTTTTTCTGCCCACATATGCTATAATTTGAATTTGTAAACATTTTGTTGTTTAATCTCATGCAAAGCTGAGAGTTCTACAAATGTTCATTATTTTGGCTATTGCAATATAACTTTTCTGTCCTGCATTTAAATTATTGCGACAATCCAGAATCTGATTGTGCAACAAAAGCAATGTTCAATTCCAAACTACACTAATTTTCCACATTTTGTTTTATTTAATCCTAAAAAAAGAGTTGTTCAGAGTACAGTGTGCATCTCAAATAATCCCATTTCTAAATAATCTGAGGGGAAGGAGAGGAGGCACAACTGAAATGATAAAAACAGACTGCAGCACCTATTCCTGTAACCTATTTTACATGAAAGAAAGCGTAAGATTCATTAATATGCTCTTTAAAGGGACAAGTGGAACATTGTTATCACTGCACCATTGTATCCATAAAATTAGAGCTGCAACCCCTACAGAAGGGTTAAACACAAAGTTAAAGGACACTTCTAGTTCAAGAATTATGATATGTGATAATGATGTGTTTAACCCATGCAAAGGAGTTAAACATATAAGTTAATTACCACTCGGGGGCTGCAGTGCACTGTTGGTCCGTAACAGGGACTTTCGGTCACCCGGAAGTAATAAGAGCAGTTCCCACAAAGAGGTGGGTATGCTCAAAAAAGGAATTGCTTATATTGAGCATACCCACTTTTTTTGTGGGATCTGCTCTTATTTGATTATTTCAAATTGTTGCTTAAAGGGACACTGAACCCAATTTTTTTCTTTTGTGATTCAGATAGAGCATGACATTTTAAGCAACTTTCTAATTTACTCCTATTAGCAAATTTTTCTTCATTCTCTTGGTATCTTTATTTGAAATGCAAGAATGTAAGTTTAGATGCCGGCCCATTTTTGGTGAACAACCTAGGTTGTCCTTGCCGATTGGTGGATAAATGTATCCACCAATAAAAAAGTGCTGTCCAGAGTTCTGAAACCCAAAAAAAGCTTAGATGCCTTCTTTTTCAAATAAAGATAGGAAGAGAACGAAGAAAAATTGATAACAGGAGTAAATTAGAAAGTTGCTTAAAATTACATGCTCTATATGAATCACGAAAGAAAAAAATTGGGTTCAGTGTCCCTTTAAAGTACTACTAATGTTAACCCATAAACGTATCTAACAAGGTTAATAAGTTGAAACCTATAACATATATACGTTATCCTCTTTTCTTTAGGGAAAACTATATGCTCTATCTGAACCATGAAACTGTAATTGTGACTTTCATATCCCTTTAAGGACGATGACCCCTGTGCTTTTAATGCTGACATCTTTGTTTGAAGTCTCCTTACATATGTTGTGACTGAGCTAAAATGACAGACCTTTGCTCTTTATCCTGAGTTGTCATCCTGTCATGCATCCAGGTGTACTTTGTAACATTTTACCAAGGAAAGTATCTAGGGTGCAAATAAGGAATTGCCAGCTACTTGCTTATCTGATTTTGTAAACTCACCCGATCTTCATTATATATATATATATATATATAGTTCAATAAACCAGCACTCTCTCTGTTCCTGGAGTGTATCCATAATGTCGGGGTGCACCCAGAGATAAATAGTAATCTGTAACCCCTGTCCTCAGACTCAAGTGGAATAAACAATATTGTTGAAAAGCCTATCTATATAGGCTCAGTAGCTGCTGATTGGTGGCTGCAGATAGATGCCTTGTGTGATTGGCTCACTCATGTGCATTGCTATTCCTTTAACAAAAAACAAAAAAACTAAATATATATATATATATATATAGTGTGTATGTATGTATGAACAACAAATAATAACTTTCAGATTACAGTACTGTATTACCTTTCTGATGGTACTATGTATTCAAAGTATTAAACATGATATAAAACTACCTTTAAATTGCATGTATGCAATGTAAATATTTTCTAGGTTTCATAAGATATGTTGCTTACACTTAAACTCCCTTCTTTGAATAAACAGATCTGGATCTTAGTGATGTTTTAGATTAAGTTTAATTCATCAGTTGTATTTAAGATGTGGAATAGCTTACTTTTTTAATGTAGTGTTGAAATTTTAATACCCTGCGCGCTGGTGGCCCACTTTGAAGGTAATTCTTTTTGGTGAGTTGTTTGAACTGTTCTCCAATTATCGTTCTAGCCACATGGCACTTATATCGTAGCTAGAGCGCTGATTGGAGAACAGTTCAAACCATTAGCTCACCAAAAAGAATAGCCTTTAAAGGGGTGGCCGAAGTACGAGGTATTAGAATTTTCAGCGCTACATTAGAAAGTAAGCTATTCTGCATCTTCAAAACAACTGATGAATTATAGTGAAGGTAAATTTTGATGGGAAAAAAAAACCTTACCTTTCTTCTTTTCACAGCCAGAGCAGCTTCCCCCCACACGGAGATCCTCTCTTCACACGCCAGCAATAACTAATCGGCTTCCTCCAATCACGTCTTTTCCCCCAGGGGAGTCATTGCCTGAGGCAATGCCATGATTGGAGGAAGCCGGATTAGTCATTGCTGACGTGTGAAGAGAGGATCTTCGGGTGGGGGAAGCTGCTCCGGCTGTGAAAAGAAGAAAGGTAATTTTTTTTTTTTTTTTTTTATTATTATTTTTTTAAACAAAACGGCTGCTTTCTAAACTTTGATGAATGAAAGTGCCCCTGTTTTTAATAGTATTTTTAAAAACCGGGCTTTTATTCATCTTAGTTAACCTTCACTGTAAACTCCATCTAAAATATCACTAACATTCTGGATATGTTTGTTTAAAGAGGGGAATTTACCATCAATTTAAAGGGACACTCAAGTCAAAATTAAACTTTCATTATTGAGATAGAGCAGGCAATTAACAAAATGCGCACAGTCTTTTTATATTTAAACGTTTTGAGTCACCAACTCCTACTGAGCATATGCAAGAATTCACAGAATAAATCGTGTATGCATTTGTGATTGGTTGATGGCTGTCACATGTTACTTGTATGCATTTTTTTTTTTTTTTTCTCCTCCAAAAGAGTTTTATTAAAGGGACAGTCTAGGCCAAAAAAAACTTTCCTGATTCAGATAGAGCATGTCATTTTAAACAATTTTCCAATTTACTTTTATCACCAATTTTGCTTTGTATTCTTAGTTGAAAGCTTAACCTAGGAGGTTCATATGCTAATTTCTTAGACCTTGAAGGCCACCTCTTTTCAGAATGCATTTTAACAGTTTTTCACCACTAGAGGGTGTTAGTTCATGTATTTCATATAGATAACACTGTGCTCGTGCACATGAAGTTATCTGGGAGCAGGCACTGATTGGCTAAACTGCAAGTCTGTCAAAAGAACTGAAATAAAGGGGCAGTTTGCAGAGGCTTAGATAGAAGATAATCACAGAGGTTAAAATTATATTGATATAACTGTGTTGGTTACGCAAAACTGGGGAATGGGTAATAAAGGGATTATCTATCTTTTAAAACAATAAAAATTCTGGTGTAGACTGTCCCTTTAAGATATATAATAAAGACAATAATACATATTGCATGTTATAAATCAAATACAAGGTCTCAGACTTACAATCCGAGCAAGCAAGTTTGTCCTTTAACATGAGATACCGTAATTTACAATGCGGACAGTGTTACCTGTTACACTACCTTCCACTGTTACATGTTACATGCTACAGGGCAAGAAAAAGCATTCAATCCATGCAAGTATTTAAGCCGTACAACAAGTAATTAACAAAGTATAAACGATAAATAAACATTTAAAGACACCTGTTGTCATGTCCAGATTAACATTTTTGCCTTATGTCTTATCCTTTTAGTTTCTTCTAATTTTCTTTTATGTTAGTTACTATATTGCTGTATAGGTGAGTTTTCATTCCAGAAGGTTCTGGAGGAGGTAAAGATCTAAGAGAAAAGAAAGGAGGAGAGACTAAGAAGTAGTTAGGAGGGGGAAGAGGGAAGAAGAAAAAAAAAGTGGGGGGGGGAGAAAGGGAGAAGGTGATGATGGAGGGTTCGGTAAACTCAGAAATGAACGGGAGATGTGTCAAAGACCTCATTCTAAATCGTTCTATTCCAGAACGCTAGCAATATTTCATGTTGATCTAATTTGTGAGTTTTTAGGTAATGATATCTTTCTAGTGTCAGTAGGTCGCCCACCTGGCTTTTCCATTCTTGCTCAGGGGGACTGTTTGGGTTTTCCAATATTTTGGTATGAGTTTTTTGGCTGCTGTCAGCATTAACAGTAGGAGTGTTTGTTTGCCTTGACCCTCAATTCCTGGGTATGGAGCAAAATAATAAAATCTCTGGTGTAATAGGGATTTGTGTGCCTATGATCTTGGACATTACTTTGAAAATGATTGTCCAGTATCCTTTCAGACGTGGGCATGTCCACCAAATATGGAGGAGCGAGCCCTCTTCCCCGCAACCCCTCCAGCAGGTGTTGCTCATTCTAGGAAACATTTTACATAATCTTGTCGGTGTTAAATACCAATGGCATAACCGTTTTAACTGAATTTCTTGTATTTTAGCTGAAACCGAAGAGCGCTTATTTAATTTAAATGCTTTCATACATATATCCGCGTCAATATTTGGTTTAGCTCTCTTTGCCAAGAAAGTGTGTATGAGGGGAGAGAAGCAGAGGAGGGCTTGACTGTGATTTTATATAGTTTGGAAACCAAGTGTCCTGGGTAGCTATGCTGTATGCAAAGTTTCTCAAAATATGTGGTTTCTCGTCCTAAGTCATTTCTGTGTTTGTGGTGTGAGATGTAGTGTACTAACTGGTTATAATGAAACCATGAGGAGAAAATCTCCCCATGGGTCTCTGTACTTGTATGCATTTTTGATTGGCTGGTGGCTGTCACATGGTACAGGGGGAGTGGAAATAGACACAACTTTTAAAATTGTCAGAAAAAAATCTACTACTCATTTGTAGTTGACTAAATGCTATTGCATTGTCTTGTTATCTTGCATTTGTTGATTATGCATTATTAATTAATTTCATGTCACTTTAATGTGTTTTTGTGTTTCAGTCGTTGAAGAGTGTAAAAGCCTACTTTTAAAAGCAGGATTTGCGGAGCTCAAGGAAGCTGATCACTGGGATATAAAGCCCAACCATAAGGTAAGGAATAAAATAGCGCAGGGGCTACCAACAAGCTTTGCCTTGCAAAGCACAGGTGACTTTAATTTTTCGCCCTCATATTTAAAATGAAAATATGCTCTTTTCCTGTAGTTTTAGATGGCTCAATGCTCTGACATTCAGTGGAGTAAAACATATAATGTATGTAAAAAGATGGATCCCTGGGTAGGAACAAAGCACCAGGAGAACAGCGATGCAGATATCATAAAGACTACAATGCTATACATTATATAATTATATACAAATAGTGTTTAATGAACATTCTTCCTATTAGACCGTGATACATCAAAAATAGCACATTGGAATGATTTCCAATAAAGCAGACGTGATACAGAATAAAGAAAATAAAATTTAAATAAAGCCCTGTAAATAACATTACCTTTCTTCTCAGAATTGGCCATTTCTAATATTGTCCAAAATATATTCTGTTGCTAGTAGGGCTATAGCATACATTGTATTATTAGACACATGGTATTACAGTGGTTGAAAAGGTTTAGAAGAATATGTATGTACATTCATTTAAGCCCCTTTCTAAGCAATTTACAACATGCAATTTGGATTGCAAGACTGAAGATTTGGAATTAAACATTCAGCTTTAGCATATATGATCTAAACGGTAATCCACAAAACATTATCTGTACCTATTATCTATACATAGACCAGCTTTCAGGTTTCTTTCTGGTTGCAGGTAGATTGTTCCATTGTTATAACACTAAAGTCTTCAAATCTACATTGTGTTAGTATTCTATAAAGAAAGATAATATGTGGAGCCATTTTTTGCATACAAACGTATACTCAATGAGTTTTCAACCTTTCTCTTCACCAGTTACTTTAAATTGCTTAAAGGGATAGTATAGTCAAAATTAAACGTTTATTATTCAGATAGAGGATCCAATTTTAAGCAATTTTCTAATTTACTCCTATTATCAATTTTTCTTCGTTCTCTTGATATCTTTATTTTAAAAAGCTGGAATGTAAGTTTAGAAGCCAGCCCATTTTTGTTTCAGCATCTGGTTAGCGCTTGCTGATTAGTGTCTAAATGTAGCCATCCAATCAGCAAGCGCTATCCAGGTTCTGAACCAAAAATGGGCTGGCTCCTAGACTGACTTTCCAGTTTTTTTAAATAAAGATACCAAGAGAACAAAGAAAAATTGATATTAGGAGTAAATTAGAAAGTTGCTTAAAATTGCTCTGTCTGAATCATGGACGTTTATTTTTTACTAGACTATCCCTTTAACAGAAAGTTCAGAGGTGTAACACCTTTTATTCAGAATACTTTTATAATTGTATAGTTTGTATTTTATTTCTATTAAACATTTCATAATAATTTTATTTTTACCATCTTAACATTTGTCACCACCCAGGTCCTGTTTTGAGTCATTTTAGTTGATTTTCAATGTAAATTCAGCCCTATATCCAATGCATGTATGATGTTTGTAATAATAGTATAATACTTTTCTCCTTTTAGTACTTTGTGACTCGAAATTACTCCACGTTGGTGGCATTCGCAGTTGGAGGACATTACCAGCAAGGCAATGGTTTCACCATGATTGGAGCCCATACAGATAGTCCATGTCTAAGAGTAAGAATGCTGGAGATGCTGTTTACTAGTCATGGCCTATGTTTTGCTTTCCATTTCTAATTCCCTGTCATTGATCCATGCTTTGTAGGTAAAGCGCAGGTCTCAGCGAGGCCAGGCTGGATACCTTCAAGTCGGAGTCGAATGTTATGGAGGAGGAATTTGGAACACATGGTTTGATCGGGATTTAACTATTGCCGGGAGAGTTATAGTTAAGGTAATTCACTGACTCTGGGTTCCAGTGTTGCCTTAATTGTTTTTAGGATCTCTATATATAGAAAATTGGAATCTGGAAAGACAAAGGAAAATAATTTAATATACCCTACCAGGTGTATAGTATGTTGGTGAGTCTGTGAGTGCCACCTCCGTGGTGTATGTGGCCCAACGTTTCGGTCCTCAATCCCGACCTTTGTAAAGGTTGCATTCACAGAAGTATATAACACAAACAACCCACCTTATATACTGGAATAAGCCCCAGAAAAAGCCTGCAACGGGCTTCAAACCAGAACGGAAGTGACAAGCGCCCACCGTTATCGATCCAACACCCTTGTCACTTCTGGTCCGGTTTGAAGCCCTTGGCGAACTTGTTCTGGTGATTATTCCGGTGTTTAAGGTGGGTTCATGGAATAAACTTCCAATTGAGATGGTAAACACAAAGGGGCTGAATTATCAAGCCTTCAGACTCTGAGGCTGCGGTTTTCAATCCGCCCGATCCTATACAATCTGGCTGATTGACACCCCCTGTTAGCGGCCGCGAATCTTCAGGGGGCGGCATTGCACAAGCAGTTTTGGTGAACTGCTTGTGTAATGATAAATGCCTACAGCGTATGCTGTCGGCATTCAGCGATGTCTGTCAGACATGATACGCTACAGTGTATCTTGTCGGACAGACATTGATAAATTGGCCCCAAAGACTTTAAAGGAATTCAAAAACGCTTATGCCATGCATAAGGCTATCCTAAGAAAAAAGTAACATGTAATATGGGTAGACTTGATGGACCTTTTTGGTTCTTACCTGCCGTCAAATTATATGTTTCTTTTACCAAAAAACACACACATTTTCAATATGTTTGGTTGAAGGCTAGCATGTATGACTGTAGGTTAGTTGCTCATCTATGAAGAGGCATTGATTGAGCACTATCACAATTTGGTCAAATGCTCTTAATTTTATGATTTTAACCTAGCTTGAGGAGAGAGATATGGATGGATGGATGAATGTGTATTTATGAATACATAGAACATATTCTATGTGAAGAACATTGGAATGTGAAATATTCATATTTCATGTCAGGTTACCACACTTGAGAAAATGCGATTAGCTTTGCATGCGGGTAAGGGTGTTTACTTGTAATACACACAAAAAGCACAAGTCTAGCGGGGTTAACAAGCGAGCACATACTACCGCTGCACTCGGAATCTAGTGTGTAAATTTTTTGAATACATTAAAGTGATGGTAAACTTGATCATTGTAGAACATATCAGTGTAACTATGATTAAAAAAAACAACCCCACTTTCATTCGTGTTTTTATTTTTTTTCCTTTTCTAAATAAGCGTTCTTACTGCTAATCACTCTGATTTACTCCTACCGCTCCTCCTCCTGGCGCCAATCTACACTTTGTCAGTGATGTTTCTTCATCCAGCCAATTATTTTTCTGGCCTTTAGGTGGCTAACTCCTTACACAGCACGCTCCTTGGATCAATTGCGCAAATCAATTGGCCGAATGAAGAAAAGTCGCTGAATTAAAAAAAAAAAAAAGTGCTTCTTATTTATTGTTTTGCTGTACTCGTTTTATCTTTTCTGCTATTCTGAGGACAGTTATATGAGCTTCTACTGCGCTGCAACAATGACCGGTATGTGAAGTCTGTAATGTAAACACCCAGTTATCTTGGAAATTAGAAAACATTAATTTCCTTTTTGTTTGTTTTTTAACTTTACATAGTTTTTTTTTTTGTTTGTTTTGTTTTTTTTTTGGGGGGGGGGCGGTTATTATTCAACTTGTTTTATGTTCTTTTAATTATCTACTGATATGACAGCCATCTGGATGGTTCTGTTTAGGGAAGAAATATTCATATTTGTAATTGATGATGGAGGGCTCAGTCTAAATAATAATGGCTCCTACCATTGTGAAAGTGTTTGGTTTAGATTTTAAAGAAAGGAAACCAGAGCTGTGTATGACTGCAAGAAAAGAGAAGTTTTTTTTTTTTTTTAGTTTTTTTTAAATGTCCTATTTAGATAGAGCATTTTATTATTCCCATTCATTCATACTATTGAACTATTTGTTTTACTTCTACATATTCAAAGCCTTGCACTGAAAGCACTCTTGTGTTCTTCTGTGGGTTGAGCATGAAAAACAGTTTGAAGATGACACTCCTTATTGGCAGAGCAGTCATGTCCAGTAGCGGCGGTGCACTGCATCTGGGTGTGTGGCTTTGATCTGTGTTTAATACCTTTTGGAAAGATTAGACAGCGATGGAATGTGTTTAATATAATTACAGAAGTACATTTAAGAATAACACTCAGTCTGTTACTCTCTCAGGATGGGCACCGTCTGCAGCATCGTCTGGTTTATGTGGATCGTCCTATTCTCCGAATTCCACACTTAGCCATTCATCTTCAGCGCACTATTAATGAGAGCTTCGGACCCAACACTGAGCAGCACTTGTGAGTAATACATACCTTCTATATATTCTTTTGGCCTTATTCCTGTTTGTGTTTTTTTGTTTGTTTTTAAATAATTTTATTGACGTTTAATACAAAGTTACAGACAAAATCAATCATGATAGATCATTTTCTCATTGATCTAAAACAAATATTCTTGTCTTGTCCACTTTAACTTACTAGAACAAACTGAAAAAACCCTCAAGTTTTCTATGTAAGTGTCAATTATTACCCATAAAACCTGAACACATACTCAGACTATGCCATGTGCTAGAGGAACCTTCTGGATTACTCATGAAATAAACATCATCAAAAGGTACATTTTGGAAGAAGAGACCACTTTTGGGTCCTATGATACAAATTATAGTAATATTGCATATGCTCAAGAAAAGCAAAAAATATAATATGAAATGACTGGCTCAGACCAAACAAAAAAATATATGGCAACTGGTTTAAAAACTAAAAGTCCTTTATTTCATCCATTTAAAAATTCCATAGCTTAAAAATGTAGAAAAACATGGCACAGACAGATAGACACGTCTAATGAAATGACTGGCACCTGGTAAATACAGTGGAACATCCCTGGCATGAGACAAATTTACTGGTGTTAAAAAAAAAAAAAAAAAAAAAAGCTAAAATAAAAGCTTCACAATATAACCGTAAGAGACCATTTTATACCCTTACTGTAGATGCTTCCGATACTAGGATCTAAGTATACTAGCCTCTATCATCCTTAGAACTAATAGGAGCATCAAAGCTATTGAAATCAAGCTCATCTGTGTTTAATATAATCTAATAAACTAACAATCCACAAACACTGTTGGGTAGGGGAGCACCAGGAGTAAAAATACTGAATTAGCACTATAATTCGCACACACAGTAACTATGAATCGTGGTTAACTATTCGCTTGGTGGAGTGCAAAGTTAAAGGAATAGTCAACTCCAATATTTTTATTATTTAAGAAGATGAATAACTCCTTTACTACCCATTCCAGCTTTGCACAACTAACATTGTTATATTAATATACTTTTAAAATGCTAAATCTCTGCCTGCTTCTAAGCCCCTGCAGGCCGCCTTTATATAAGTGCATTTTATTAGCTTGTCACAGTTAGACAGTGTTAGTTCATATTTGTGATATAGATAAGGTTTTCACTCCTGTGGAGTTATGAATGAGTCAGCACTGATTGGCTAAAATGCAAGTCTGTAAATAGCACCAAGATAAGTGGGCAGTTTGCAGAGGCTTAGATACAAGGTAAGCACAGAGGTAAAATGGTATATTAATATAACCGTGTTGGTTATGCAAAACTGCAGAATGGGTAATAAAGGGATTATCTACCTTTTTTAAACCTTAAAATTTCTGGAGTAGACTGTCCCTTTAACAAAATTAACCCTTTTGCTGCTAAGCCTTTTTTCAACCCAGTGCTGAGCCAATTTTGAGTTTTTTTGCTACCTACATTTAAACCCTATTGTAAGTCAAATACCCTCTCAAATTTATATATTGTTTTTTTTTTTTCAGCAAGCCTAGCAGATTTACAATATGCCATTATTATATTTAGAATTCATGGTTGCATCAAAAATATATAATTTTTGTGTAAATTTTAGTTAATAATATTGAAAATGACCACTGCTGTTACTGTAATTACCTTAATAAATTGTCATCAAGGGTACCCATATGTGAAATGGGGACCCATAATGACTTGGGGATTATAATTTTAGATTAGAGAGGCCCCATTGTGCAGAAGAGAAATAAAAACACTTTTTTCTTGCAAGGTGTTCACTGTTGCAGAACCTAACCCCATCCAGGTCTCTTGCAGCTACCGGTCCATCCTGGTACAGACCCTTTGTGACGTCACCACATGCGTACGTAGTGATATCACTGGCACTTCCATGAAGCCTGACTAGGCCTCCAACAATCCCTGGCTTGAAGTGCAGAGGATTGCTGAAAACAGTGTTTGATCGGCGATCCCCCATATATGATGCATAGCTCATCATGCGCATCGTAGGGGTTAAATAAGTAGTAATATAGGCAAGTTATATAAGAAACTAAACTCTATTTCAAATATAACAATATATCAGACTCATTAGCAACATATCTTGGAGTAGGTACGTCGCAATAGCACAGCTGTCAAATCATTAGGAGCATACTCACAAACTAAAGCATTTCGCTATAGAATCTAAGAGAGGAGTAAACCTTCATGTAGTATACTGATTTAATAACTATCTAGGCATGTAAGCAGTATCATTTAAATCAAGCAAAGCCAACCTATTCTGGAACTTCCTATAAAATACTAAAGTCATTTTAATAGTTAGGAAACATCTTTTAAAATATTGTTTCCTGACCTACAATGTAACATCTGTCTACTCTAGATTACAACAAAATAACATCACATTTGTTATCTTGCATTTACCTTTTGCACAATAGATGTTACTTTCTACTCAAACTAAAACATGAGTAATAATACTAATAAAATCTCATTAACACAAACTATGGGCTAGATTACAAGTAGAACGCTACTTTATCACGCTCCCGTAAATGGGCAAATTCTCCTGTTTTATGGGTGCTTGCTAAATAACCAGCCATTACAAGTGCATGGTTATTGCTACCGCCAGCTCTCAGTAGCATTTAGCACTCCAAAAATTAACCAGAGATCAGATCCCCAAAATATAGTGGTGTGTTTGTTTTATTAAATGAAATATATTAGATATTTTTTTTAAATTTAAATAACTGCAATAAGCAGTTATGAGGGGTTAAAGTTGGCGGGTGTGGGGTGTTAAAATAAATAAATAAATAACTGCACTGGAAAGTGCCTCTTACATTGTGGTTTATCTGGACTGTGGTATTCATATAAATATGTATTGTATGTGTGTTAATATGCACAAAATTGTGTGCGCTGGTATTACGAGTGGAGCACAAATTTCACGCTTGTGAAAGCGCAATTTTGTGCTCCACTCGTAATCTGGCCCTATATGTCTAATAGATAACTATTGAAGCCTAGGAGCTCACCAGTTCAAGTCCATAGAAGTCAAACTGTATCATGTAAAGCGGGAGTAATACAATTAAGGAGGGGGCAGTGCAGCAGATGCCTAATAAGGTTTAGATATACAGCAAGGTTTAGAGCCCCCAAATTAGACAATTAGAGTCTAGGTTGCTCCTTTCTTCTTGCCCCTTCCACTACACTGGTGATCTAAGTCATTAAAAGCCCTCCAGAGCTTTTACGTTGAGCTGAGCCCTGGATGCCTCTGATACATGACAAAACAGCATCCTGACATGAGAGATAGATATAGATATATATATATATATATATATATATATATATATATATATATATATATATAATGTTCAAAGAGAGCACTTTCACCTTCAAATGCAAATGTCAGGGTGCCAGTTTAAGTGAATGAATTTTAATGGATAAAGCGTGACGTTTCGGGGGGACACTCCCCTTCCTCAGACGTCTGAGGAAGGGGAGTGTGTCCCCGAAACGTCACGCTTTATCCATTAAAAGTCATTCACTTAAAAGACCAGAGAGTGCCTTCCTTTGTGTATATGTATGTGTGTGTGTGTGTATGTATGTGTGTATATATATATATATATATATATATATATATATATATATATATATATATATATATATATATATATATATATATTTCATTAAATTAATTACCTAAACTAATTACAATTAAATAAACTAAAGTACAAAAAAACAAACACTAAATTGCAGAAAATAAAAAAATAATTACAAGAATTTTAAACTAATTACACCTAAGCCCCCCAAAATAATAAAAATCCCTACCCTATACTAAATTACAAATAGCCCTTAAAAGGGCTTTTTGTGGTGGTATTGCCCCAAAGTATTCAGCTCTTTTACCTGTAAAAAAAAAAAAATACAATACCCACCACCCACACACCCAACCCTACTCTAAAACCCACCCAATACCCCCTTTATAAAAGCCAACACTAACCCCTTGAAGATCACCCTACCGTGAGCCATCTTCACCCAGCCGGGCACAAGTGGTCCTCCAGAGGGGCAGAAGTCTTCATCCGATCCGGGCAGAAGAGGACCTCCGACCGGCAGAAGTCTAAATCCAGACGGCATCTTCTATCTTCATCCATCCAGAGTGGAGCGGGTCCATCTTGAAGCCAGCTGACGCGGAGCATCCTCTTCTTCTGACGACTCCTGACGAATGAAGGTTCCTTTAAATGACATCATCCAAGATGGCGTCCCTTGAATTCCGATTGGCTGATAGGATTCTATCAGCCAAACGCAATTAAGGTAGGAAAAATCCTATTGGCTGATGCAATCAGCCAATAGAATTGAGCTTGCATTCTATTGGCTGATTGGAACAGCCAATAGAATGCAAGCTCAATCCTATTGGCTGATCCAATCAACCAATAGGATTTTTTTCTACCTTAATTACGATTGGCTGATAGGATTCTATCAGCCAATCATAATTCAAGGGACGCCATCTTGGATGACGTCATTTAAAGGAATCTTCATTCGTCGGAAGAAGAGGATGCTCTGTGTCGGCTGGCTTCAAGATGGACCCGCTCCGGATGGATGAAGATAGAAGATGCCGCCTGGATGAAGACTTCTGCTCGTCTGGAGGTCCTCTTCTGCCCGGCTGGGTGAAGACAGCTCAAGGTAGCCTGTACCTGCCAGACTCGTAATACCAGTTGGCGTTTAAAAAGCAGCGTTGGGACCTCTCAGCGCTGCTTTTTAAGGCTAACGCAAGACTCGTAATCTAGCCGTATATGTGGGACAAGCTGTAATGGGGCAAATAAAATAAAATAATTGAAGCAACAGATCGAACCAAATTACAGGAGATAGACTGAAAACACCTAGAAGGATAGAAAGATAAAAAATAAGAAAACGAAAAAGAAAGAAAGGAATATTGGGACATGAGAAGTAGATTGAAATGACACAATTCCAAAATATCAGTATAAATATACATGGCCAGCTATAGCTAATGAACGCCAGCTGTACAGTTTGCTATGTTACTTCAATACTAAGAAAAAACTACGTATTAACCATCAGGCTGAGGGGGTTACTAGACCCTAAACATAAAGGCCAAACTGGCACATTTGTCTGTGTAGAGGAGTGTTGAGAGGGAGAAAGGGAATGAAAGAAATAAGGGTAAACTGTCTGTACAAGGGAGCCTAATGTTAATAGGTATACTTGAATCTATATAGTTTTTAGATAGGTAAGAAAGCTATGGGGTATTAGTGTCATAAAGAATTGTGTCCCAGGTATTATAACTAGGTAATAGTTACCTGTGATAGTGGTATTTTTGGGGTTACAAGGACCTATACTATTAACTACTGCTAATGGCTGCTATAAGCGATAAGCTTGATTATAAAAAGGCAGCTCTAGTGTAAATACAGGGAGTGCAGAATTATTAGGCAAGTTGTATTTTTGAGGATTAATTTTATTATTGAACAACAACCATTTTCTCAATGAACCCAAAAAACTCATTAATATCAAAGCTGAATAGTTTTGGAAGTAGTTTTTAGTTTGTTTTTAGTTATAGCTATTTTAGGGGGATATCTGTGTGTGCAGGTGACTATTAATGTGCATAATTATTAGGCAACTTAACAAAAAACAAATATACACCCATTTCAATTATTTATTTTTACCAGTGAAACCAATATAACATCTCAACATTCACATATATACATTTCTGACATTCAAAAACAAAACAAAAACAAATCAGTGACCAATATAGCCACCTTTCTTTGCAAGGACACTCAAAAGCCTGCCATCCATGGATTCTGTCAGTGTTTTGATCTGTTCACCATCAACATTGCGTGCAGCAGCAACCACAGCCTCCCAGACACTGTTCAGAGAGGTGTACTGTTTTCCCTCCTTGTAAATCTCACATTTGATGATGGACCACAGGTTCTCAATGGGGTTCAGATCAGGTGAACAAGGAGGCCATGTCATTAGATTTTCTTCTTTTATACCCTTTCTTGCCAGCCACGCTGTGGAGTACTTGGACGCGTGTGATGGAGCATTGTCCTGCATGAAAATCATGTTTTTCTTGAAGGATGCAGACTTCTTCCTGTACCACTGCTTGAAGAAGGTGTCTTCCAGAAACTGGCAGTAGGACTGGGAGTTGAGCTTGACTCCATCCTCAACCCGAAAAGGCCCCACAAGCTCATCTTTGATGATACCAGCCCAAACCAGTACTCCACCTCCACCTTGCTGGTGTCTGAGTCGGACTGGAGCTCTCTGCCCTTTACCAATCCAGCCACGGCCCATCCATCTGGCCCATCAAGACTCACTCTCATTTCATCAGTCCATAAAACCTTAGAAAAATCAGTCTTGAGATATTTCTTGGCCCAGTCTTGACGTTTCAGCTTGTGTGTCTTGTTCAGTGGTGGTCGTCTTTCAGCCTTTCTTACCTTGGCCATGTCTCTGAGTATTGCACACCTTGTGCTTTTGGGCACTCCAGTGATGTTGCAGCTCTGAAATATGGCCAAACTGGTGGCAAGTGGCATCTTGGCAGCTGCACGCTTGACTTTTCTCAGTTCATGGGCAGTTATTTTGCGCCTTGGTTTTTCCACACGCTTCTTGCGACCCTGTTGACTATTTTGAATGAAACGCTTGATTGTTCGATGATCACGCTTCAGAAGCTTTGCAATTTTAAGAGTGCTGCATCCCTCTGCAAGATATCTCACTATTTTTGACTTTTCTGAGCCTGTCAAGTCCTTCTTTTGACCCATTTTGCCAAAGGAAAGGAAGTTGCCTAATAATTATGCACACCTGATATAGGGTGTTGATGTCATTAGACCACACCCCTTCTCATTACAGTGATGCACATCACCTAATATGCTTAATTGGTAGTAGGCTTTCGAGCCTATACAGCTTGGAGTAAGACAACATGCATAAAGAGGATGATGTGGTCAAAATACTAATTTGCCTAATAATTCTGCACTCCCTGTAGAGGAGCTGGGGGTTACTAAACAGATTATAGAATGGTAACAGGTAGAAGTGTTAAAGGGGTTACAAGACATATTACAAAGAAAATGATTATGAAACTTACAATAATGGTTGTTACAAAAATTAGATGCTAAAAAAAATTTCTACAAAAAAATAGCTACAAGAAATAATTGTACCAAAAAATCCAAAAAAGTTCAAAAAAATGGAAAAAAAAGTTTCAGGAGAGTCCATAAGGGCACTATATAAGATACCATAAGAGTACTTCTAAGAAACGGTGCCAGTCCAAATGCGTATTAAGGCCTTTGGGGACCAATGTTCCCAACTCGTAAGTCTATCTGGCCTCTCGTTGAAGGAGTATTTTCCCCCTGTCCCCTCCTCTCATCAGTGGGGGGACGTGATCAATAAGCTCATAACGCAGATCTTTAACTCTATGTCCCTTTTTGAGGAAATGCCTCACCACTGGTTGGTCAGATTTACCCCTATCTATGGCCATCCTGATAGAGGACTTATGATTGGCCATTCTTGTTCAGAGGCCATCTATGGTCTTCCCAACATAATAGCAGTGGAGTAAATAGACTACATGAGTGGTGGTACATGTAAGTCTATATTTATGAAAGTATTTCTTGCCCTTTTGTGGGTGGGTGAAGTTCGAGCCTGTGGTCAGTCCGTGGCAAGTGGTTCACCCTCTACATCGGTAACATCCAGGTCTTCCTTGTAGCGAAGAGGCTTTTTGATAACAGTGGACCGGGTCCATATGTCCTAGTCCATCCCTAAGGGACCTGGCCCTTTTAAACCCTACCCTAGGAACCGGAATATTTGCTAGAGGCAAGTTGTTATCTGTGGCTATAATCTGCCAATTCTTTTGTAGGGCTCTAGACATCCCCTGTTTGTCTTGTGTGTAAGTAGTCACAAAGGTCATACATGATTCTACTGGTTCCCTTTTGTACTTTCAAATCATGTTGTAATTGTTGTTCCTTGGTAGGGTACCCCCTCTGTTCAAATCTCACTACTCGTTTCAGTTGTGAGATCGGAAGGGACCTTTTTGAGGGTGACAACTGGTATAATGGAGGATTGAATTGCAGTCCGTTGTCTTTCTAAGTAATGTTGACTGTAGTGTGCCATCCTTTTTATATAGACGAAGGTCCAGGAAATCAATGGTGTCCTTATTGTAATTGATTTTAAATTTTAAAGCCGGACCTGCTTGGTTCAACTCCTGGTACGATTGTAGTAGTTCCTGTTCGGTACCTCTCCAAACCAGTATAAGGTCATCTATATATCATCTGAACAAGATGATCCTAGAGTCCTGGAATAGAAGTGTATCCATTTCCTCAAATTCTGCCATGAAAAGGTTGGCATAAGATGGGGCCACTTTGGACCCCATCGCCATCCCTGTGAGTTGTAAATAGATCTTCTTTTCAAATTTAAAATAATTACATGTTAGGCAGAATTCCAATAGGGTAAGCAACACATCCACTGATGACCCCAAATATGGATATCTTAATAGTTGGTTAGTGATGGCTCTTAGTCCCAACCGGTGGGGTATAACGGTGTAAAGACTCGTCACATTCAAGGACACTAAGAGGTCCATTTCTTGAATGATGTCTTGTTGTTTTAAGATGTTGAGCAACATTGGAGTCCAACAAGTAGGATCCCATTCTCCTAACAAGTGACTGTAGATGGGCATCTACAAAGCAGGCTAGAGGTTGGAGCAGTGACTGTATGGCCAAAACTATCGGCCTCCCTGGTGGGTGTGCAAGGGACTTAAAGGGACATTATACACTCATTTTTTCTTTGCATAAATGTTTTGTAGATGATCTATTTATATAGCCCATAAAGTGTTTTTTTTTTTTTAAATAAATGTATAGTTTTGCTTATTTTTAAATAACATTGCTCTGATTTTCAGACTCCTAACCAAGCCCCAAAGTTTTATGTGAATACTGTCAGCTACCTTCTCCAGGTTGCTCCTGTTTGTGTAAAAGGTCTTTTCATATGCAAAAGAAGGGGGAGGGGGGAGTGTCTTATTTGCCACTTGCAGTGGGCTTTCCAGCTACCTTTTCAACAGAGCCAAAATAACAGCTTCTAAGTAAGTTTTTAAACAATTTTATACTGGATTTTTATATCAGTATCTGTGCATCTTATTCTTTATAGTAGTGTCTATTACATGCAGTTATATGAAAATGAGTGTATACTGTCCCTTTAAGTATGTTTGGAACCGTGTAGAAAACCGGCAGCCTAGGATATGGAGTCCTTCTAATTTGTCCTTCTTCCTGTATTTTATCCAGATAGTCAGCAATGGTTCTTTTAAATGTCCCAGTGGGGCCCATTGGTAGTTTACGATAGACCAAGGTATCCTCCAATTGGGATAGTGCTTCTTCTCGGTTATCTTTATAGTTAAGGATCACTGTGGCCCCTTCTTTTGTCTGCCTCACGTATGATGATATTCTTGTCCTTGGCAAGGGTTTTCACCGCCTGGCGTTCACCTGTGAAAAGATTGTTATATCCTGTACTTTTGTTTTGTTGTATACAATTTTCCATTTCATCTTGTGTTAAGCATTGATAGGTGCGGATACTAGGGCTGGTACTGGTAGGATCAAATGTTGATTTCTTATTGAATCTTTGTTGTTCCATTGTTGTATTTCCAAAGTGCTCTTTAAAGGGACAGTCTAGGCCAAAATAAACTTTCATGATTCAGATAGAGCATGTAATTTTAAACAATTTTCCAATTTACTTTTATCACCAATTTTGCTTTGTACTCTTGGTATTCTTAGTTGAAAGCTTAACCTAGGAGGTTCATATGCTAATTTCTTAGACCTTGAAGCCCACCTCTTTCAGATTGCATTTTAACAGTTTTTCACCACTAGAGGGTGTTAGTTCACGTATTTCATATAGATAACACTGTGCTCGTGCACGAGAATTAATCTGGGAGCAGGCACTGATTGGCTAGACTGCAAGTCTGTCAAAAGAACTGAAAAAAGGGGCAGTTTGCAGAGGCTTAGATACAAGATAATCACAGAGGTTAAAAGTATATTATTATAACTGTGTTGGTTATGCAAAACTGGGAAATGGGTAATAAAGGGATTATCTATCTTTTAAAACAATAACAATTCTGGTGTAGACTGTCCCTTTAAGTTTTAATTGTCTCTGGAATTTCTGAAGATACACATAAAGAGCAAAGTTGTCCGTGCCAGTCCTTTTATTTAGGACCCTCATTTCCATCTCTGTTAGGGTCCTATCACTGAGGTTTACCAATATATTTGTTTCCGCTGGTTGGGGTGGTTTGCCCCTTGTGGCCACCCCTTCTGGGATGTAGCCTTCCCCCCCCCCCGTTTTTTGACCATGTCGTAACCCCAGTGGTATGGACTGGTTCCTTGTTTGATCTGTTAGGAGTTTGATCCTCCTCTGAGTTCGCTCCCGAGCTGTCCACTGTAGTAAGATTAGCCGGTTTCCTATACCTGGGCCGTCTCTGTCGTCCTGGGTACTCCCTCTGTCTGTCCTGCTTTGATTGAAGATGCCGTTGATAGAAGACTTCATCCGGATCATGGACCTCTTCAGCCCCCCGCTTGGGCTTGGATCAGGACATTGGAGGAGCTCTTCAGGACGGATCGGTGAACCTGGTATGGTGAAGACAAGGTAGGATGATCTTCAGGGGCTTAGTGTTAGGTTTATTTAAGGGGGGTTTGGGTTAGATTAGGGGTATGTGGGTGGTGGGTTGTAATGTTGGGGGGGGGGGGGTATTGTATGTTTTTTTTTTACAGGCAAAAGAGCTGAACTTCTTGGGGCATGCCCCGCAAAGGGCCCTGTTCAGGGCTGGTAAGGTAAAAGAGCTTTGAACTTTAGTAATTTAGAATAGGGTAGGGCATTTTTTATTTTGGGGGTCTTTATTTTATTAGGGGGCTTAGAGTAGGTGTAATTAGTTTAAAATTGTTGTAATATTTTTCTTATGTTTGTAAATATTTTTTTATTTTTTGTAACTTAGTTCTTTTTTATTTTTTGTACTTTAGTTAGTTTATTTCATTGTAGTTATTTGTACATATTGTATTTAATTAATTTATTGATAGTGTAGTGTTAGGTTTAATTGTAGGTAATTGTAGGTATTTTATTTAATTAATTTAAGTATAGTGTTAGGTTTAATTGTAACTTAGGTTAGGATTTATTTTACAGGTAATGTTGTAATTATTTTAACTAGGTAACTATTAAATAGTTCTTAACTATTTAATAGCTATTGTACCTGGTTAAAATAATTACAAAGTTGCCTGTAAAATAAATATTAATCCTAAAATAGCTACAATGTAATTATAATTATAGGAGCCTCTAACGCTGGTTTTCACGGCTAACGCCAAACTCCAAATCTAGGCCTATATGTGGGACAAGCTGTAATGGGGCAAATAAAATAATTGAATCAACAGATCGAACTAAATTACAGGAGATAGAGTGAAAACACCTAGAAGGATAGAAAGAAAAAGATAAAAAAAATAAAGACAACGAAAAAGAGAGACATGAGAAGTAGACCCAAAGGGGTTACAAGACATATTATTTATTTCTTTAATTTCCTTTCTATATATCTCTTAAAGGGATACTAAACCCAATTTTTTTTCTTTCATCACTTAGATAGAGCAGGCAGTATTTAGCAACTTTCTAATTTACTCCTATTATCAATTTTTCTTTGTACTCTTGCTATCTTTTTTTTAAATGTGAGCCAACCCATTTTAGGTACAGCACCCTGGATAGTGCTTGCTTATTGGTGGCTACATTTTAAAATTGGATGCTGTATCTGAATTGTTAAAAAAAAAAAAAAATCTCTTTAATACCAAGTAACTAGCAGTCTGAGTATACAATCTAATTTTCTGATGTAGCAGCTTCTTTCAGTCTGTAGTATGAAGAGAGAATTTGTTTATGTCATAGGATTCCTATCCTGGCGTCTTCAGTGCAAGAGAGTTTGGAGAAGGACCCAATGGATTCAAGCACCTCTTGTTACACTGCAGTAGGAAGCTCAGGCCAGGTAAGGCTATTGTAGATAACATTCACCAAAGCAAACATAATGGCAGAAAATGTTTGATATTTGATCAAGATACATTGATATAACTGATATTTCCAGACGGATATGGTTTATGTGAATCATAACCTTTTTATTGTGTGATTACAGCCTTGTCCCCAGAAGACTGAGAGACACCACCCACTGCTTCTCACCTTGCTCACGGAAAAGCTAGGAGTCAAACCTGAACAGATCTTGGAAATGGAACTGTGTCTGACAGACACACAACCAGCAGTAAGTTACAGTGGTATATCCTGAGGCAGTGATAGAATGCGCACAGTGGTACAATTACAGAAGCTAATGATACATTGTACCCAAAACTGGGAATGACACCGTTCTAAAATCAACAGTGTAATAGACTACACTTTGTGTACAATAATTTAATGATTCAAAACCTACATCCTGCATTTACATAATAAGACTCCTATATTAGCTTCGGTGTAGTAGATGCTACTTCCATCACTTAGTAATCCTAGTCTTGCAGCTGTCAGGCATACTGTATATAGTGCACTAGGTACCATTTTATTATAATTTGTGCACTGTGTCTTATGTGCCATTATTATTTTATGTACTGTGGTCATTTCCTGTTATTGGAAGGTATCATTTGCTCAATTGTTTTGTGTTTAATAACCAGTGTTTTTTAGTTTCCAGCACTATTATTAGTGAAGGAAATCACATTAAATGATTTTCTCTTTGAAGCATCATCACATATTACCATTCACATAGTAATTTGACTTTTTTTTATTTATTTTTCCCTGTAGTTTATGGGGGATGGTCCCATTCGGCCAATCATTAACCTTGATTACTTTTATAAGAATATGAATATATAGTTTAGTTGTTTTTTTTTAATCACTCTTCGTTTTTTAAATTAACTTTTAGTCCCTTTGAATTGATAATATAGTTCCATCATGTGTATGTGGCGCTCTTTAATATCACAGTAAGAATGGATTGAGTCACCAGTGGGATTGCCAATTATGTGATACTTTATTTTTAGATTGTAGGATTTATAGTGATAGGACATTAAGCAATGTTTTATTGTTTGAGATGTTTAGTGCGATATATAAGATAATGGTGTTTATATGTGTATTGATTATTTTGAGAAAGAGCTGTGTAGTCTATTCCACTGTTGATTGGTTACCAGCTACCTTAAATGATACATTTCTCCAACATTGGTGTGTCCGGTCCACGGCGTCATCCTTACTTGTGGGATATTCCCCTCCCCAACAGGAAATGGCAAAGAGTCCCAGCAAAGCTGGTCACATGATCCCTCCTAGGCTCCGCCCACCCCAGTCATTCTCTTTGCCGTTGCACAGGCAACATCTCCACGGAGATGGTTAAGAGTTTTTTGGTGTTTAAATGTAGTTTTTATTCTTCTATCAAGTGTTTGTTATTTTAAAATAGTGCTGGTATGTACTATTTACTCTGAAACAGAAAAAGGATGAAGATTTCTGTTTGTAAGAGGAAGATGATTTTAGCAGACAGTAACTAAAATCGATTGCTGTTTCCACACAGGACTGTTGAGATGAAGTAACTTCAGTTGGGGGAAACAGTTAGCAGACCTTTCTGCTTAAGGTATGACAAGCCATATTTCTAACAAGACCATGTAATGCTGGAAGGCTGTCATTTCCCCTCATGGGGACCGGTAAGCCATTTTCTTAGTTAAACATAAAAGAATAAAGGGCTTCAAAAAGGGCTTAAAAACTGGTAGACATTTTTCTGGGCTAAAACGATTGCTTTACTAGGCATATTATGCAGATTCTAACTAATAATTGTTATTATAATCTTGGGGAACGTTTAGAAAAACGGCAGGCACTGTGTTGGACACCTTTTTCAGATGGGGGCCTTTTCTAGTTATAGACAGAACCTCATTTTCGCGCCATTAATGCGCAGTTGTTTTTGGAGAGCAAAGCTAAGCTAAGAATCACTGAAAAAGCTTATAGAAGGCGTCATTTGGTATCGTATTCCCCTCTGGGCTTGGTTGGGTCTCAGCAAAGCATATAGCTGGGACTGTATAGGGGTTAAATGTAAAAACGGCTCCGGTTCCGTTATTTTAAGGGTTAAAGCTCTGAAATTTGGTGTGCAATACTTTTAAGGCTTTAAGACACTGTGGTGAAATTTTGGTAATTTTTGAACAATTCCTTCATACTTTTTCACATATTCAGTAATAAAGTGTTTTCAGTTTGAAATTTAAAGAAACAGTAACGGTTTTATTTTAAAACGTTTTTTGTGCTTGATTGACAAGTTTAAGCCTGTTTAACATGTCTGTACCATCAGATAAGCTATGTTCTATATGTATGAAAGCCAATGTGTCTCCCCATTTAAATTTATGTGATAAGTGTGCCATAGTGTCCAAACAAAGTAAGGACAGTAATGCCACAGATGATGATATTGCCCAAGATGATTCCTCAAATGAGGGGAGTAAACATGATACTACATCATCCCCTAATGTGTCTACACCAGTTTTGCCCACACAGGAGGCCCCTAGTACATCTAGTGCGCCAATACTTATTACCATGCAACAATTAACGGCTGTAATGGATAACTCCATAGCAAATCTTTTATCCAAAATGCCTACTTATCAGAGAAAGCGCGATTGCTCTGTTTTAAACACTGAAGAGCAGGAGGGCGCTGATGATATTTGTTCTGACATACCCTCACACCAATCTCAAGGGGCCATGAGGGAGGTTTTGTCTGATGGAGAAATTTCAGATTCAGGAAAAATTTCTCATCAAGCTGAAACTGATGTTGTGACATTTAAATTTAAATTAGAACATCTCCGCGCACTGCTTAAGGAGGTGTTATCTACTCTGGATGATTGTGACAATTTGGTCATTCCAGAGAAATTATGTAAGATGGACAAGTTCCTAGAGGTTCCGGTGCCCCCCGACCCGGGTGGCGGACATAGTAAATAAAGAGTGGGAAAGGCCCGGCATACCTTTTGTTCCCCCCCCCCTATATTTAAGAAATTATTTCCTATAGTCGACCCCAGAAAGGACTTATGGCAGACAGTCCCCAAGGTCGAGGGGGCGGTTTCTACTCTAAACAAACGCACTACTATTCCTATCGAAGACAGTTGTGCTTTTAAAGATCCTATGGATAAAAAATTAGAGGGTTTGCTTAAAAAGATTTTTGTACAGCAAGGGTTCCTTCTACAACCAATTTCATGCATTGTTCCTGTCACTACGGCAGCGTGCTTCTGGTTCGAGGAACTAGAAAAGTCGCTCAGTAGAGAATCTTCGTATGAGGAGGTTATGGACAGAGTTCAAGCACTTAAATTGGCTAACTCTTTTGTTTTAGATGCCGCTTTGCAATTAGCTAGATTAGCGGCGAAAAATTCAGGGTTTGCTATAGTGGCGCGCAGAGCGCTTTGGCTAAAGTCTTGGTCAGCGGATGTGTTATCCAAGACAAAATTGCTTAAAATTCCTTTCAAAGGTAAAACATTATTTGGACCAGATTTGAAAGAGATTATTTCAGACATCACTGGAGGAAAGGGCCACGCCCTCCCACAGGATAGGTCTTTTAAGGCTAAAAATAAGCCTAATTTTCGTCCCTTTCGCAGAAACGGACCAGCCTCTAATTCTGCATCCTCTAAGCAAGAGGGTAATACTTCACAACCCAAACCAGCCTGGAAACCAATGCAAGGCTGGAACAAGGGTAAGCAGGCCAAGAAGCCTACCACTGCTACCAAAACAGCATGAAGGGATAGCCCCCGATCCGGAACCGGATCTAGTAGGGGGCAGACTCTCTCTCTTTGCTCAGCCTTGGGCAAGAGATGTTCAGGATCCTTGGGCGCTAGAAATAGTTTCTCAAGGTTATCTTCTGGAATTCAAGGAACTACCCTCAAGGGGAAGGTTCCACAGGTCTCAATTATCCTCAAACCAAATAAAGAGACAGGCATTCTTACATTGCGTAGAAGACCTGTTAAAGATGGGAGTGATGCATCCAGTTCCAATAAAAGAACAAGGAATGGGATTTTACTCAAATCTGTTCGTAGTTCCCAAAAAAGAGGGAACATTCAGACCAATTTTGGATCTGAAGATCCTAAACAAATTTCTCAGGGTTCCATCGTTCAAAATGGAAACCATTCGAACGATCCTTCCCACCATCCAGGAAAGTCAATTTATGACCACCGTGGATTTAAAGGATGCATACCTACATATTCCTATCCACAAGGAACATCATTAGTTCCTAAGGTTCGCTTTTCTGGACAAGCATTACCAGTTTGTGGCACTTCCATTCGGATTAGCCACTGCTCCAGAATTTTCACAAAGGTACTAGGGTCCCTTCTAGCGGTTCTAAGACCAAGGGGCATTGCAGTAGTACCTTACTTGGACGACATCCTAATTCAAGCGTCGTTTCTGTCAAAAGCAAAGGCTCATACGGACATCGTCCTAGCCTTTCTCAGATCTCACGGATGGAAGGGGAACAAAGAAAAAAGTTCTCTGTCCCCGTCAACAAGAGTTCCCTTCTTGGGAACAATAATAGATTCCTTAGAAATTAGGATTTTTCTGACAGAGGTCAGAAAATCAAAACTTCTAAGCTCTTGTCAAGTACTTCACTCTGTTCCTCGTCCTTCCATAGCGCAGTGCATGGAGGTAATAGGTTTGATGGTTGCAACAATGGACATAGTTCCTTTTGCACGAATTCATCTAAGACCATTACAACTGTGCATGCTCAAACAGTGGAATGGGGATTATACAGACTTGTCTCCGATGATTCAAGTAGATCAAAAGACCAGAGATTCACTCCGTTGGTGGCTGACCCTGGACAATCTGTCACAGGAATGAGCTTCCGCAGACCAGAGTGGGTCATTGTCACGACCGACGCCAGTCTAGTGGGCTAGGGCGCGGTCTGGGAATCCCTGAAAGCTCAGGGTTTATGGTCTCGGGAAGAGTCTCTTCTCCCGATAAACATTCTGGAACTGAGAGCGATATTCAATGCTCTCAAAGCTTGGCCTCAACTAGCAAAGGCCAAATTCATAAGGTTTCAATCAGACAACATGACGACTGTTGCATATATCAATCATCAGGGGGGAACAAGGAGTTCCCTGGCGATGAAAGAAGTGACCAAGATAATTCAATGGGCGGAGGATCACTCCTGCCACTTGTCTGCGATCCACATCCCGGGAGTGGAAAATTGGGAAGCGGATTTTCTGAGTCGTCAGACATTCCATCCGGGGGAGTGGGAACTCCATCCGGAAATCTTTGCCCAAATAACTCAATTATGGGGCATTCCAGACATGGATCTGATGGCGTCTCGTCAGAACTTCAAGGTTCCTTGCTACGGGTCCAGATCCAGGGATCCCAAGGCGACTCTAGTAGATGCACTAGTAGCACCTTGGACCTTCAACCTAGCTTATGTATTCCCACCGTTTCCTCTCATTCCCAGGCTGGTAGCCAGGATCAATCAGGAGAGGGCCTCAGTGACCTTGATAGCTCCTGCGTGGCCACGCAGGACTTGGTATGCAGACCTGGCGAATATGTCATCGGCTCCACCATGGAAGCTACCTTTGAGACAGGACCTTCTTGTTCAGGGTCCATTCGAACATCCGAATCTGGTTTCCCTCCAACTGACGGCTTGGAGATTGAACGCTTGATTTTATCAAAGCGTGGGTTTTCAGATTCTGTAATAGATACTCTGATTCAGGCTAGAAAGCCTGTAACTAGAAAAATTTACCATAAAATATGGAAAAAATATATCTGTTGGTGTGAATCCAAAGGATTGCCATGGAACAAGATAAAAATTCCTAAGATTCTATCCTTTCTACAAGAAGGTTTGGAGAAAGGATTATCTGCAAGTTCTCTAAAGGGACAGATTTCTGCTTTATCTGTCTTACTACACAAACGACTGGCAGCTATGCCAGATGTTCAAGCATTTGTTCAGGCTCTGGTTAGGATCAAGCCTGTTTACAGACCTTTGACTCCTCCCTGGAGTTTAAATCTAGTTCTTTCAGTTCTTCAAGGGGTTCCGTTTGAACCCTTACATTCCGTAGATATTAAGTTATTATCTTGGAAAGTTTTGTTTTTGGTTGCAATCTCTTCTGCTAGAAGAGTTTCAGAGTTATCTGCTCTGCAGTGTTCTCCTCCTTATCTGGTGTTCCATGCAGATAAGGTGGTTTTGCGTACTAAGCCTGGTTTTCTTCCTAAAGTTGTTTCTAACAAAAATATTAACCAGGAGATAGTTGTACCTTCTTTGTGTCCGAATCCAGTTTCAAAGGAGGAGCGTTTGTTACACAATTTGGACGTTGTCCGTGCTCTAAAATTCTATTTAGAGGCTACTAAAGATTTCAGACAAACATCATCCTTGTTTGTTGTTTATTCTGGTAAAAGGAGAGGTCAAAAAGCGACTTCTACCTCTCTTTCCTTTTGGCTTAAAAGCATTATCCGTTTGGCTTATGAGACTGCCGGACGGCAGCCTCCTGAAAGAATCACAGCTCACTCCACTAGGGCTGTGGCTTCCACATGGGCCTTCAAGAACGAGGCTTCTGTTGACCAGATATGTAAGGCAGCGACTTGGTCTTCACTGCACACTTTTGCCAAATTTTACAAATTTGATACTTTTGCTTCTTCGGAGGCTATTTTTGGGAGAAAGGTTTTGCAAGCTGTGGTGCCTTCCGTTTAGGTGACCTGATTTGCTCCCTCCCTTCATCCGTGTCCTAAAGCTTTGGTATTGGTTCCCACAAGTAAGGATGACGCCGTGGACCGGACACACCAATGTTGGAGAAAACAGAATTTATGCTTACCTGATAAATTACTTTCTCCAACGGTGTGTCCGGTCCACGGCCCGCCCTGGTTTTTTTTTATCAGGTCTGATGAATTATTTTCTCTAACTACAGTCACCACGGTATCATATGATTTCTCCTATATATATTTCCTCCTGTCCGTCGGTCGAATGACTGGGGTGGGCGGAGCCTAGGAGGGATCATGTGACCAGCTTTGCTGGGACTCTTTGCCATTTCCTGTGGAAACCTGAGGAAACAGCTAGCTAGCTAGCTGTGAAATGCGTAGCATGTTTGTTACTTTAATACCACATCTTTTATTATGTTTTAACTTTTTAAAATAAAAATCGTATTGTGTACACGAGTGGCCAGAAAGTTCTCATTATTGGAGGCATCCGTGGTTATGATACCCTCACACGTGGATCAGTGAGCTGGGTCACTACAAACTCCCAGCCTGGGTCTACCAACACGACCGAGTGGTGCTCCATTTGTGAGTTTGCCTGTTATCATATTTAACAGATCCTGTAGAGCAGGGGTGTCCAATCTTTTGGCTTCCCTGGGCCACATTGGAAGAGGAAGAATTGTCTTGGGCCACACATAAAATACCCTAACAATAGCTGATGAGCTAAAAAAAAAAAAAAAAAAAAGATCTGTGCATAATTTTCGTGATATCCACCACCACAGATAAGCAAAAAAAGTCCTCGCGTAATAATCCTAATTATGCGCCGCCGAGTTTGTTGTGTCTTTTTTAAAACCGTTGAGCAGGTCCCAAGTTTGCAATCACTGATATAGAAAATGTATATCTCTAAGTAATAAATAAATCTAATATTTTTCATTGTAAAAGAACAGAGGGCAACAAAACTAGTTGGATACTTTACATTGTTTTTGAGAAACTAATGCATCCATATCTGGTTTGATGGAAGTAGTTGCAATTCTCAGTGAGTTCTCAAGGTGCCATCAGATTTTTTTTGGTTCTAATTTTACTCTGTGTGCCTTATCCTTAAAAATAGTTGCTCACAAATGTAGGTGCTGCCAAAAAGCGATGACATTAAAAAGACGTGATTGTGAAGCTAGGGATATTTGTCTCTGGGAAGATAGGTCTGATAAAAGTCCAGTCAAGAGACATGATCAAATGTTCCTTTAAGTTTAATGTCAGATTGCAGCTCTATGCATTCTGCAAAGTTCGCGCTCAAGAACCGCAGTTACAAAAAATAGCTAAAAAATCTCATAATGTTTTAACAAAGCTTACAAATTCGTGTTGGGCCTCATTCAAAGCCCTCCTGGGCTGCATGCGGCCCATGGGCCGCAGGTTAGACAAGCTTGCTGTAGAATGTATATGTGATCTGCACTGAGACGCCTTCTGCTTTTCTCGTTAATTGTTTTTATGCACCTGACCAGAAATATGCTAGCTTTGTGGCTGAAATAAACTCACTATATATTTATTATCAATGTCATGAATTTATAAACTAGCATATATCGCAGCACAATTGTCAGATTTGTTGTCTTTGTATACCAGGCATCTAGCTAAAAACTATTTATATGCAAAGATTCATACATTGATTTGATCTGCATTAAAGTTCACAAGTGTCACCTTCTTAGTACGAGGATGAGCATTGAGATATTTTTAGACACAAAAAAAACCTTTCTCCTGTGAAAGCTTCTTCCTTTCTCTCTTTGAAAGCACTGAAGCCATCTTTTGCAGCTCTAAATTCATTTTGAATTTTAATAATACAGACAGTATGTGCTGCATGTTTAAAACCATAAGAATCTTTCAGTTTCTAATGTACTTTCTGGACCAAGTGCTATTATAAGTAAAGTCTCTAAATTCTTCATTCATGGTGCGTTTAAAGGGATATGGGAGTCAAAATGAATGATTCACAGAGGACGTACTATTTGTTTCAATTTTAGTTACAAACTACTTTTATTTTCAAATTGTATCTCTTTCTCTTGGTATCTTTTATTAATTCTGAGCTTCTTTGCATGAAAACATACTTAGGTAGGCGCAGGATTTTGCATGCATTGTGCACACTAAATGGTGACACTCCCTAGCCTACCTCAGTATGGAGCTAAGTTTTAGCAAAGAATACCAAGATAAAGAAGTATATTTGATAATAGAAGTAAATTGTTGTTGTGTTTTTCTCTTGTAAGGTGTATCCAGTCCACGGATCATCCATTACTGGTGGGATATTCTCCTTCCCAACAGGAAGTTGCAAGAGGATCACCCACAGCAGAGCTGCTATATAGCTCCTCCCCTTACTGCCATATCCAGTCATTCTCTTGCAACTCTCGACAAGCATGGAGGTAGTAAGAGAGAAGTGGTGAAACGTAGTTGTTTTTTTTTCTTCAATCAAAAGTTTATTTTTAAATGGTACCGGAGTTGTACTATTTTGTCCCAGGCAGAAAATAGAAGAAGAATCTGCCTGTGATTTCTATGATCTTAGCAGGTTGTAACTAAGATCCATTGCTGTTCTCACACATAACTGAAGAGAGAGGTAACTTCAGCTGGGGAATGGCGTGCAGGTTATCCTGCTATGAGGTATGTGCAGTTAAAAAAAATTCTAGGAGATGTAAATGCTAGAAAATGCTGCTGATACCAGATTTATGTAAGGTAAGCCTGAATACAGTGATTTAATAGCGACTGGTATCATGCTTACTTTCTGAGGTAATACTCTTATAGATTTACAATATAAAACGTTTGCTGGCATGTTTAAACGTTTTTATATATACTTTGGTGATAAAACTTTATTGGGGCCTAGTTTTTTTTCCACATGGCTGGCTTAAATTTGCCTAGAAACAGTTTCCTGAGGCTTTCCACTGTGTTACTATGAGTGGGAGGGGCCTAATTTAGCGCTTTATTGCGCAGTAACTTTTACAGACTGAGACATCCAGCTTCCTCCAGGAGTCCCCTGAATGCTATAGGACATCTCTAAAGGGCTCTTAGGCTTTCCAAAGTCGTTTGTTTGGGAAGGTAGGCCCACAGCAGGGCTGTGGCAGTTTGTTGTGACTGTTAAAAAAAAAGTCTATCGTTTTTTTTAACTAAGGGGTTAATCATCCATTTGCAAGTGGGTGCAATGCTCTGTTAGCTTATTATACACACTGTAAAAATTTCGTTTTGTTTAACTGCTTTTTTTCACTGTTTTTTAAATTCTGACAAAATTTGTTTCTCTTAAAGGCACAGTACCGTTTTTATTTTTTGCTTGTTAACTTGATTTAAAGTGTTTTCCAAGCTTGCTGGTCTCATTGCTAGTCTGTTTAAACATGTCTGACATAGAGGAAACTCCTTGTTCATTATGTTTAGAAGCCATGGTGGAACCCCCTCTTAGAATGTGTACCAAATGTACTGATTTCACTTTAAGTAAAAAAGATCATATTCTGTCTTTAAAAAATGTATCACCAGAGGAATCTGACGAGGGGGAAGTTATGCCGACTAACTCGCCCCACGTGTCAGACCCTTTGACTCCCGCTCGAGGGACTCACGCTCTAATGGCGCCAATTACATCTAGTGCGCCCATAGCGTTTACTTTACAAGACATGGCGGCGGTCATGGATAATACCCTGTCAGCAGTATTATCCAGACTACCTGGGTTTAGAGGAAAGTGAGACATCTCTGGAGTTAGAAGAAATACAGAGCATACTGACGCTTTAAGAGCTATGTATGATACTACCTCACAATATACAGAAGCTGAGGATGGAGAGCTTCTTTCTGTGGGTGATGGTTCTGACTCAGGGAAAAAGATTCAACCTGATTCTGATATGTCTACATTTAAATTTAAGCTTGAACACCTGCGCGTGTTGCTCAGGGAGGTTTTAGCTGCTCTGAATGACTGTGATACAATTGCAGTGCCAGAAAAATTGTGTAGATTGGACAAATACTATGCAGTGCCGGTGTGCACTGATGTTTTTCCAATACCTAAAAGGTTTACAGAAATTATTAATAAGGAATGGGATAGACCAGGTGTGCCGTTCTCTCCCCCTCCTATTTTTAAGAAAATGTTTCCAATAGATGCCACCACACGGGACTTATGGCAGACAGTTCCTAGGGTGGAGGGAGCAGTTTCTACCCTAGCTAAGCGTACTACTATCCCTGTCGAGGACAGTTGTGCTTTCTCAGATCCAATGGATAAAAAGTTAGAGGGTTACCTTAAGAAAATGTTTATTCAACAAGGTTTTATTCTACAGCCCCTTGCATGCATTGCCCCAGTCACTGCTGCTACGGCTTTCTGGTTTGAGTCTCTGGAAGAGGCTTTACAGGTAGAGACCCCATTGGATGACATACTTGACAAGCTTAGAGCACTTAAGCTAGCCAATTCTTTTGTTTCTGATGCCATTGTTCATTTGACTAAACTAACGGCTAAAAATTCTGGTTTTGCTATTCAAGCGCGCAGGGCGCTATGGCTTAAATCATGGTCAGCTGACGTTACTTCAAAGTCTAAGCTGCTTAACATTCCCTTCAAGGGGCAAACCCTATTCGGGCCTGGTTTGAAGGAGATCATTTCTGATATCACTGGAGGAAAAGGTCATGCCCTTCCTGAGGATAGGTCCAAAAGGGCCAAACAGACTAATTTTCATGCCTTTCGAAACTTCAAGGCGAGTGCGGCATCAACTTCCTCTAATGCAAAGCAAGAGGGAACTTTTGCCCAGTCCAAGTCGGTCTGGAGACCTAACCAGACCTGGAACAAAGGTAAGCAGGCCAAAAAACCTGCTGCTGCCCCTAAGACAGCATGAAGTATCAGCCCCCTATCCGGTAACGGATCTAGTAGGGGGCAGACTTTCACTCTTCGCCCAGGCTTGGGCAAGAGATGTCCAGGATCCCTGGGCGTTGGAAATTGTATCCCAGGGATATCTTCTGGACTTCAGAGCTTCTCCTCCAAAAGGGAGATTTCACCTTTCACAATTATCTGCAAACCGGATAAAGAGAGAGGCATTCTTACACTGTGTTCAAGACCTCCTAGTTATGGGAGTGATCCATCCAGTTCCAAAGGAGGAACAAGGACAGGGATTTTACTCAAATCTGTTTGTGGTTCCCAAAAAAGAGGGAACCTTCAGACCAATTTTAGATCTCAAGATCTTAAACAAATTCCTCAGAGTTCCATCATTCAAGATGGAGACTATTCGTACCATCCTACCTATGATCCAGGAGGGTCAATACATGACTACAGTGGATCTAAAGGATGCTTATCTTCACATTCCGATACACAAAGATCATCATCGGTTTCTCAGGTTTGCCTTCCTGAACAGGCATTACCAGTTTGTAGCTCTTCCCTTTGGGTTAGCTACAGTCCCAAGAATCTTTACGAAGGTTCTGGGGTCACTTCGGCGGTCCTAAGACCGCGGGCATATCAGTGGCCCCTTATTTAGACGACATTCTGATACAGGCGTCAAATTTCCAAATTGCCAAGTCTCATACGGACATAGTTCTGGCATTTCTGAGGTCGCATGGGTGGAAAGTGAACGAAGAAAAGAGTTCTCTATCTCCTTTCACAAGAGTTTCCTTTCTGGGAACTCTAATAGATTCTGTAGAAATGAGGATTTACCTGACAGAGTCCAGGTTATCAAAACTTCTAGATTCATGCCGTGTTCTTTATTCCACTTCTCGCCCTTCGGTGGCTCAGTGTATGGAAGTAATCGGCTTAATGGTAGCGGCAATGGACATAGTGCCGTTTGCACGCCTACATCTCAGACCGCTGCAACTATGCATGCTCAGTCAGTGGAATGGGGATTACACAGATTTGTCCCCTCTACTAAATCTGGATCAAGAGACCAGGGATTTTCTTCTCTGGTGGCTATCTCGGGTCCATCTGTCCAAGGGAATGACCTTTCGCAGATGCCAGCCTTCTAGGCTGGGGGGCAGTCTGGAACTCCCTAAAGGCTCAGGGATCGTGGACTCAGGAGGAGACACTCCTTCCAATAAACATTCTGGAACTAAGAGCGATATTCAATGCTCTTCAGGCTTGGCCTCAGCTAGCGACAATGAGGTTCATCAGATTTCAGTCGGACAACATCACGACTGTGGCTTACATCAACCATCAAGGGGGAACAAGGAGTTCCCTAGCAATGTTAGAAGTCTCAAAGATAATTCGCTGGGCAGAGATTCACTCTTGCCACTTATCAGCTATCCATATCCCAGGTGTAGAGAACTGGGAGGCGGATTGTCGACAGACTTTTCATCCGGGGGAGTGGGAACTCCATCCGGAGGTGTTTGCACAATTGATTCATCGTTGGGGCAAACCAGAACTGGATCTCATGGCGTCTCGACAGAACGCCAAACTTCCTTGTTACGGATCCAGGTCCAGGGACCCCAAGGCAACGCTGATAGATGCTCCAGCAGCGCCTTGATCCTTCAACCTGGCTTATGTGTTTCCACCGTTTCCTCTGCTCCCTCGTCTGATTGCCAAAATCAAGCAGGAGAGAGCATCAGTGATCTTGATAGCGTCTGCGTGGCCACGCAGGACTTGGTATGCAGATCTGGTGGACATGTCATTTTTTCCACCATGGACTCTGCCGCTGAGACAGGACCTTCTAGTTCAAGGTCCTTTCAACCATCCAAATCTAATTTCTCTGAAGCTGACTGCCTGGAGATTGAACGCTTGATTTTATCAAAGCGTGGCTTCTCCGAGTCAGTCATTGATACCTTAATTCAGGCACGAAAGCCTGTCACCAGGAAAATCTATCATAAGATATGGCGTAAATATCTTTATTGGTGTGAATCCAAGGGCTACTCATGGAGTAAGGTCAGGATTCCCAGGATATTATCTTTTCTCCAAGAAGGATTGGAAAAAGGATTGTCAGCTAGTTCCTTAAAGGGACAGATTTCTGCTCTGTCTATTCTTTTGCACAAGCGTCTGGCAGATGTGCCAGACGTTCAGGCATTTTGTCAGGCTTTAGTTCGAATCAAGCCTGTGTTTAAATCTGTTGCTCCGCCTTGGAGCTTAAATTTGGTTCTTAAAGTTCTTCAAGGGGTTCCGTTTGAACCTCTTCATTCCATAGATATCAAACTTTTATCTTGGAAAGTTCTTTTTTTGGTAGCTATTTCCTCGGCTCGCAGAGTTTCCGAGTTATCTGCCTTATATTTGTGATTCTCCTTATCTGATCTTCCATGCAGATAAGGTAGTTCTGCGTACCAAACCTGGGTTTTTACCTAAGGTGGTATCTAATAAGAATATCAATCAGGAGATTGTTGTTCCATCATTGTGTCCTAATCCTTCTTCAAAGAAGGAACGTCTATTACATAATCTTGACGTGGTTCGTGCTTTAAAGTATTATTTACAAGCTACTAAAGATTTCCGTCAAACATCTGCTTTGTTTGTTGTCTACTCTGGACAGAGGAGAGGTCAAAAGGCTTCGGCAATCTCTCTTTCGTTTTGGCTAAAAAGCATAATTCGCTTAGCTTATGAGACTGCTGGCCAGCAGCCTCCTGAAAGGATTACAGCTCATTCTACTAGAGCTGTGGCTTCCACTTGGGCCTTTAAAAACGAGGCTTCTGTTGAACAGATTTGCAAGGCGGCGACTTGGTCTTCGCTTCATACCTTTTCAAAATTCTATAAATTTGATACTTTTGCTTCTTCGGAGGCTATTTTTGGGAGACAGGTTCTACAGGCAGTGGTACCTTCCGTTTAGGTACCTGCCTTGTCCCTCCCTTCATCCGTGTACTTTAGCTTTGGTATTGGTATCCCACAAGTAATGGATGATCCGTGAACTGGATACACCTTACAAGAGAAAACATAATTTATGCTTACCTGATAAATTTATTTCTCTTGTGGTGTATCCAGTCCACGGCCCGCCCTGTCATTTTAAGGCAGGAATTTTTTAATTTTAAACTTCAGTCACCACTGCACCCTATGGTTTCTCCTTTCTCTGCTTGTCTTCGGTCGAATGACTGGATATGGCAGTTAGGGGAGGAGCTATATAGCAGCTCTGCTGTGGGTGATCCTCTTGCAAATTCCTGTTGGGAAGGAGAATATCCCACAAGTAATGGATGATCCGTGGACTGGATACACCACAAGAGAAATAAATGTATCAGGTAAGCATAAATTATGGGGGGGTTTTTTGGTTTTTTTTTATATAATATTTGACTCTACCAGAATCGGGAAGTTTTTAATTTTGAATATAATTGCCCTTTATAGCTATTTCTTCAGCTTCTTTCTACTGGTGCATCATAGTTTAGCACTCTAGAACGCACAGAAAACTCTATGGACAGTAAAATGAAAATGTTATGGTTCAGATAAAGCATGCAATTTTAAAAGCTTTCTAATTTACATCCATTATGAAATTATTCTTTATTCCCTTTAGTATATTTTGTTGAAGAGCATGTCTAGATAGGCTGAGAACTGTCTATGTTTTTAGCACTCTATGGCAGCAGTGTTTGCAATAGTGTTTGTAACAATGTTATACATTGCCGCAAGTACTGTTGCCATGATATGCTAATGACATGTTCACATTCCTCAGTCTGTCTAGATATACTCTTCAACAAAGGATACTAAAAGAACAAAGTAAATTTGATGCCTGATACGCTGGTTCTAGTTATTTCTATGATGCACCTAAATAACCATTGTGAGATAGTGATATACCAGAACAAGAAGGATAGAGGGCGCCACATAGTGCAAATCAAGCAGGAAACCAGCAATTATCAGTACAGGTGCTGATAGAATCTTACTCACGTAATGAAGAGCACAAGTGTGCAAAATAGGCAGGCCGGAACCAAAGTGTCGTCCTGAAGACACCCAGGCACAATTCAAAGTACGAAAATCCTCGTCCCACTCCAGGGGGAGTCCAGAGATATTCCTTGCTGCTGGGAAAGATGTCAGGCAATGGTCGATAGCAGAGGTTATCTTTGTTTAAGGCCCAATAGCAGACTGTTATGGTCAAAAAGGACAAGCAGCAGTGAAAAAAAAAAAATGTATTTAAAAAGTAAAAACCACAGCAACGCGTTTCTCTGTGTCACAGCACGGTTTCATCAGGCTGTGACACTGAGAAAACGCGTTGCTATGGTTTTTACAACAAGACAAATAGTGCACAGGGATGAGCTCATGTATTATATATTATCTCTAACTTGGTAATAAAGGGTATACAAACCACCTCAAGAAACTATAGTGCACAGTGATGAGCACTTTTGTTATATATTCTTACTAATAAGCAAAGGACACCGTATAATATTCTCATTTTAAACACCTATTTTCTGCTTGCAGACCCTAGGAGGTGCCTATGAAGAATTTATCTTTGGACCACGTCTGGACAATCTGCACAGCTGCTACTGTGCTCTAAAGGTGAGAACTCACATGGGCAAGACAGAAACCCACATTTTCTTTCATATTTCAGATAGAGCAACTTTCAAATTTTACGTGTCTTATCAATTATGCTTCATTCTCTTAGTATCCTTTATTGAAGGAGCATATGTGCAGCAACCAATCAGCAGCGAGCTCCCAGCTCCTGAGCCTACCTATGTTTTCTTTTTAACAAAGGATTCCAAGAGAAATAAGCAAATTGGATACTAGAAGTAAATTGGAAAGTTGTTTAAAATTGATGCTCTATCTGAATAATGTTTTTTTTTTGTTTGTTTCATGTCCCTTTTAATGATTTCATTTTCCTCTTTTTAGTAATTTTATGACATTTTAAAGATTATTCACCATTAAAATCTCAGTCCAATCCTACATGAATATTCAGATAAAACCTAATTTGAGCAATAATTTTAATTAGGAAGCAAGCATGCTTAAAGAGACATTAAACAGCTCTTGCATTTGTGTAACAATTGTTTTCAAAATGCTACAAATTTCCAAAACTAGCTATCAAATTTTTGATATCGAGTTTAATGCTCTGAACATATCATGGGTAGAGTCTCTCCTCTGTGAAAGTTTTAGTGACACTAATGTGGTTTAATTGCACTCAGAGCTTTGACTGGAATGTTCCTAGAATTAAAAAAAAAAAAAAAAAAAAAAGCCCATAAGCTGTGAATATGTAGATTCAAATCTATCAAGTGCGGGTGAAACGCGCGTAGCAGACGTTTTACAATCTACAAGGGGTAGCAGCTGCACCCCCGTTTCTTTGCTTGATGATTGTTGTTGTTGGAAACCGGCCATGAGGTTGAGACTATTCGACCCCTGTAAATTTGCTTCTATTAATAACGGAATTTGTGGACCGCAAGGATGAGTGAATGTTTGTTTGCAGCACAACATGCTCAGCGGAAGTCGGCTTTTAGTAGAAAGCTAAAAGGAACAGCACAGACCATCTAAGGATGGGTCAGGTATGTGAACTTGCCTGATACGAGTATCCGTGAACAATTGCAAGCTTTATTTCTGGGACACTTTACTTAGACCACCACCCTTTACGGTTTTGAATCTGCCTGTACAAATACAACCCTGGGTTTAATATTCATGTATCCCTAAAGGGTTAAGGAACTGTGTTGACTATACAGGGGTCTCAGGAAGACAATAGCTCCCTCTACACAATCCAATATCCCTCACTATTAAAAGTATGAGATATCCATTCCTCATTCATTTCAAGGAGGACTTTGTGTAAACAAAGGATTATTTCTGGTTAAATTTAAAGCAGAGCCCAAAGATTGCTACCTGTGATTGTACTTTTTCTGGACATTTGTGTATACCTCCTGGGATGGTGTTATTTAATATATACTAGGGCGGATTTTTTTGTTAACATGGTCAAACAATTGTCAAATCATATTCTAACTGTGGTTATTACAGTACTTAATAAATGTATGTTCTAGATACATTTTCGTGGGTGCGGTAAATTGAATTTTTTGTGTTTCCCCTGGTGTCTCTCATCTCCATATTGGGGCATTTCGATTTTAGCATAATAATCAGTGCTGGCGAAAATAGTCTTCGTGGTTCAGTTGAACCAATTTTCTCTCTGTTTCGCTTTAATATTATATTAACTATTGCCTGGCACTCCCAGTCTGCTCTATACTTAATGATTGCAGAAGCGACACGGAGCCCATATTTTGTAAATACACCACATAGCCAATTGAAAGCGACCAAGAACATCAGCAGCAATGTACCTACGCAACCAGATCATGTGGTTTGTCGTTTTTAGTTTAAATAGCCGTTGGGTACTGTGTATTGTTACACCGCTACCTTGACTCTTACCATTGACAAAGGTGTTTGTATATGTGTGTGTGTATGTATATATGTATGTGTATATGTATATGTATGTATATATATATATATATATATATATATGTATATGTATGTATGTGTGTATATATATATATATATATATATATATATATATATATATGTATATGTGTGTATATATATATATATATATATATATATATATATATATATATATATATATATATATATATATATATATGTGTGTATATATATATAAATTTCAGCCTCCATGGAAAGCACACTCCTGTCTTTTTCTTAGTATTAAGAATACTTTAATATATTAACGTTTTTGAGGTTGCCAAATCCAATACATACATACACACGCATATAGAATCTGTTGGCGCTCTACAAATAACCAAATATATATATATATATGTATGTATTGTGTATATATGTATGTGTGTGCGCAATTATTGGATTTGGCAACCCCGAAAACGTTAATATATTAAAGTATTCTTAATACTAAGAAAAAGACCGGAGTGTGCTTTCCATGGAGGCTGAATATATATGTATGTATATGTGTGTGTGTATATGTATTTCTTCAAAAAGACGTTATAGCAAGTATAGTCATGGTGACTATAGTGTACAGAATCTCAAGTGTATACATCATGAGGCAAAAATACCAAATAAACCAGTAATGAACCGTTATAGCATCATATAATATCGTATTAGTACCATACAATACGAGTGGTCACCAGTACCTGAGTGAAAATACAAAATTCATTAACATAGCAACACCTCCACTAGAGGACGGCTTCGCAATTATAGCGAAAGATGGGCCACCATAGTGATCCTTAAGGATCTATACCTGTTTAGAAAATGAAATGCAAGTACAAATGGCCAATATTCACCGTTGTAAACATGTAGATATAGATAGAAACATTGGTAAACATCAATGTGAAATAGTAAATGCAGACCATAGATTTAAGAAAGCAACACCTCCACCAGAGGATATCTTCGCTTCTTTGGCGACATTCTGGTTACCATGGTGATCCGTGAGGATCTATGCTTATTTTACTTATGATCATTCACAACCTATATACATGCCTTTAAGATGCTTAATTTCTTTTACATCCTATTAGATGTATCCTGACTGAGGGTGTGTACAACACCTGTTTCAGAGGGCACCACTAAGTCATTTTAGTATCTGGTGTCATGAAAGTACTACATTTATAGGATCTATGTACACTTCCCAAAATATAGTCGGTACTATTGTTACCAGGTTAAATAACAGCTTGAAGGACAGATGTCAAATGTCAATTCCCATATACTCAGTTGTTGTGGGTAAAAGTACTACATGACAGTCCAGCGTTTAGGAGAGTTAGGCAGTTCACATATAACAACATATAGGGTTCACCTTAAATCAGTGACTGTAAGTATTGGTATTTACAAACTCCAACGCAATAATCCTCTGTCTTGTAAAGCGTATATATATATATATATTTTTTTTTTTTCTCTGGATTAGTAAAGTAATAGAGAAAACCTAAGACAACTAATGGTGAGTGTCAAAGGGTGCACAGGAGGAATCAATGCTAATTGTATATCTGAAACAGAAAAAGAAAAATAAAGAAAAAAGATAGAGAATAAGAAAAGGTAATAGGATTCCTTAGCCAGCACTTCCCATGTCCTTACAGTATAATTTAATCAGATATTAAGCACCCAATGGTCAATCAGAACCACAGCAAAAGCAAAGAATCAGAATGCATAAATGGTATATAATTAGTGTAAATTTATTGACTACCTAAATATTCAATGTAAACATATCTCTATAACCCCTAAATATTAAAAATACAAAACCATGGCCATGGTAGAGAGAATTATAAGCAATATTAAAAACGTCTATACTATGTTAATCATAATAGAGAAAGATATCAATAAAGAACCCTAGTATTAAACAATAGGGTATCTAAAACAGTAGTTCTATTATTGGGCACTAACATACATCATTAAGTACTTCTCATATATATGAATGCTTGATTCAAGCTGACAGGCAAGTATAACAAGAGTAGACGTTTAAATAAATACAGTCCCGCAATGTTCCAGTAAATTCTTATGCTCATTAAATGAAGCAAGGAATAAGTTATTGTAATAAGGCAGTTAATAGCAGGTTAATGGCTTGTTATGATAAGCAGTTCATGCATGTTAATCATAAGCATTAGCAACAGCAACCATTAGCAGAATGGCAATCCTTTTATATAGTGACATGCAGCGGGGAGACAGAACTTTTAGCACACAAATAACGTAAGGGAACTCCTACTGAGAGCTTTACTCTCATCTAAGGGGCCCTTTTCTGATCTCACCACTCCACAGAAAGTGTGATCCTGCTCTGATATGTAATGCCAAGAATGCTGATGAGCAGTCACAGTCCTGCGGATGTTATATCCATACGGCCTATATTGCGGACTGTCCTTGCCTTCTCTCTAGGCCGGTTGTATTACAGCAGACTCCTCTTTTACTCGGGTGGCCCTTCCCGAGTCATGTAAATACACGCAACACGTGTTTCGCTGCTAGGAATATATAGATGTGTGTGTATATATGTTTGTGTATCTGTATATATGTGTATATATGTGTGTATATGTATATGTGTGTGTGTATATGTATATATATATATATATATATACACATACATTTTGCTTATTTGCAACTAATCAAGTGTCTTTTCAAAGTGATGTCTTTTATGCGTCTATTACTTTGTTGCAACATGTAAATGTGTTAACTTCCACAGTATATTCATTCTTCGATTGCAACAAAGTAAAAATGCTTTAGACATTGCCGTAATTAATTGCTTGTGCCCAGAAACTATTTGTTGGTAACTGAGGGTATGTAGCATGATTCTGGGGTAATGGTATATGAGCTGCACTTTGCGCTACTTGCGTCATTAAGACCTTATGGTATCACATATTTATGTAACTGCCATAGAATTATAGGCAAAGTGCCTCATGTAATTCAAAGGAACAACTGATGTTATACAGTCAAAAACGTATGCTAAAGGTTACATATGAATGATGTGGTTGAAACATAGCCTTGTATACTTGAGTCTGCTCTGTATGTACCTTTTTGTTTATCAACTCTCTGTGTTGGGTCCACTTCCTTCAAACTTGGCTTTGCTGTAATCCAGGAAGCCCTTCCCTTGGCTTTCAATCAATTAACTTGTATAGAAGAATAAACCATGCATCTTGGTCCAGCTGGGAATAAGTGAAAAGCTTGTAGCTAAATTAAAAACAAATTTTATTGGTAATAGTTAAAAGCCATAAGGTATTGAGGCTCAGGCCTCTAGTTATCAAGCTGTCAACCTCAAATACGCTGGAATTCCGCAGCGTATTTGTGGCGAGGTTGATTCGCCTAAGTTATCAAGCCCTACACACCGGCAAAAGTAGAATTTAGTGACGTAAGCTTCGATCCGCCGGACTCAGTCCGACACAGATCGATTCTTACGTCACTCCAGATGTTCCGAACACAAGTTCGGCACAATCTGACTACTTTTGCTAGTTATCAAATAACTAGCAGGTACGCTCTGCACTTTTCCGGCCCAGCGTACCTGGTTTTCAATCCGCCGCCCTGGAGGTGGCGGATCCCATAGGAATCAATGGGAGTCTGACCATAGCGAAAGTTCATGTTCGCTGCTGCCCGACATCCCATTGATTCCTATGGGAAGTGTGTACACCTAACACCCTAACATGTACCCCGAGTCTAAACACCCCTAATCTGCCCCCCTAAACCGCCGCTCCCAGAGCCCACCGCAACTATAATAAATGTTAACCCCTAAACAGCCGCTCCAGACCCCCGCCGCCACCTACATAATACCTATTAATCCCTATCCTGCCCCTCCTACACCGCCGCCACCTATAATAAATTTATTAACCCCTATCCTGCCCCCCTACACCGCCGCCACTATAATAAAATTATTAACCCCTAAACCTAAGTCTAACTCTAACCCTAACACCCCCCTAACTTAAATATTAATTAAATACATCTAAATAAATATTATTCTTATTAACTAAATTAATCCTATTTAAAACTAAATACTTACCTTTAAAATAAACCCTAATATAGCTACAATCTAACTAATAATTATATAGTAGCTATTTTAGGATTTATTTTTATTTTACAGGCAAATTTCAATTTATTTTAATTAGGTACAAAAGCTATTATTAACTATTTAATAGCTACCTAGATAAAATAAAGTCAAATTTACCTGTAAAATAAAAACTAACCTAAGTTACAATTACACCTAACACTACACTATCATTAAATAAATTATTCCCATTTAAAAATAAATACCTACCTGTAAAATAAACCCTAAGATAGCTACAATGTAATTAATAATTACATTGTAGCTATTTTAGGATTTATATTTATTTTACAGGTAACTTTGTAATTATTTTAACTAGATACAATAGTTATTAAGTAGTTATTAACTATTTAATAACTACCTAGCTAAAAGAAATACAAATTTACTTGTAAAATAAATCCTAACCTAAGTTACAATTAAACCTAACACTACACTATCATTAAATAAATTAAATTAACTACAAATACCTACAATTAAATACAATTAAATAAACTAACTAAAGTACAAAAAATAAAAAAATATTACAAGATTTTTAATCTAATTACACCTAATCTAAGCCCTCTAATAAAATAACAAAGCCCCCCAAAATAAAAAAATGCCCTACCCTATTCTAAATTACAAAAGTTAACAGCTCTATTACCTTACCAGCCCTTAAAATGGCCTTTTGCGGGGCATGCCCCAAAGTAATCAGCTCTTTTGCCTGTAAAAAAACACAATACCACCCCCCAACATTACAACCCGCCACCCACATACCCCTACTCTAACCCACCCAAACCCCCCTTAAAAAAACCTAACACTAACCCCCTGAAGATCTCCCTACCTTGAGTCGTCTTCAGCCAGCCGACCACCGATGGAACAGAAGAAGATATCCGCAGCCGCCGAAGTCATCATCCAAGGGGCGCTGAAGAGGTCTTCCATCCGATAGAAGTCTTCATCCATGCGGCGTCTTCAATCTTCATCCATCCGGAGCGGAGCCTTCTTCAAACGAGCCGATGCGGAGCCATCCTCTTCCAACGACGCCAATCAGATTCAAGTTCAATCCGATTGGCTGATCCAATCAGATTGAGCTCGCATTCTATTGGCTGTTCCGATCTATTGATTGCATCAGCCAATCAGATTTTTCCTACCTTAATTCCGATTGGCTGATAGGATTCTATCAGCCAATCGGAATTCGAGGGACGCCATCTTGGATGACGTCACTTAAAGGAATATCCATTAGTCGGGTAGGCGTCGTTGGAAGAGGATGGCTCCGCATCGGCTCGTTTGAAAAAGGCTCCGGATGGATGAAGATTGAAGACGCCGCATGGATGAAGACTTCTATCGGATGGAAGACCTCTTCAGCGTCCCTTGGATGATGACTTCGGCCGCTGCGGATGTCCTCTTCTGTTCCATCGGTGGTCGGCTGGCTGAAGACGACTCAAGGTAGGGAGATCTTCATGGGGTTAGTGTTAGTTTTTTTTTAAGGGGGGTTTGGGTGGGTTAGAGTAGGGGTATGTGGGTGGTGGGTTTTAATGTTGGGGGGGTTGTATTTTTTTTTTTTTTACAGGCAAAAGAGCTGATTACTTTGGGGCATGCCCCGCAAAAGGCCCTTTTAAGGGCTGGTAAGGTAATAGAGCTGTTAACTTTTGTAATTTAGAATAGGGTAGGGCATTTTTTTTTTATTTTGGGGGTCTTTGTTATTTTATTAGGGGGCTTAGACTAGGTGTAATTAGATTAAAAATCTTGTAATTTTTTTTATTTTTTGTAACTTAGTTTTTTTTATCTTTTGTACTTTAGTTAGTTTATTTAATTGTATTTAATTGTAGGTATTTGTAGTTAATTAATTTAATTTATTTGATGATAGTGTAGTGTTAGGTTTAATTGTAACTTAGGTTAGGATTTATTTTACAGGTAAATTTGTATTTCTTTTAGCTAGGTAGTTATTAAATAGTTAATAACTATTTAATAACTATTGTATCTAGTTAAAATAAATACAAAGTTACCTGTAAAATAAATATAAATCCTAAAATAGCTACAATGTAATTATTAATTACATTGTAGCTATCTTAGGGTTTATTTTACAGGTAAGTATTTAGTTTTAAATAGGAATAATTTATTTAAGTAAAGTGTAGTGTTAGGTGTAATTGTAACTTAGGTTAGTTTTTATTTTACAGGTAAATTTGACTTTATTTTATCTAGGTAGCTATTAAATAGTTAATAACTATTTAATAGCTTTTGTACCTAGTTAAAATAAGTTGAAATTTGCCTGTAAATAAAAATAAATCATAAAATAGCTACAATGTAATTATTAATTACATTGTAGCTATATTAAGGTTTATTTTATAGGTAAGTATTTAGTTTTAACTAGGAATAATTTAGTTAATAATAGTAAATTTATTTAGATTTATTTAATATTTAAGTTAGGGGGGTGTTAGGGTTAGACTTAGGTTTAGGGGTTAATAATTTTATTATAGGTTGCGGCGGTATAGGGGTGCAGGATAGGGGTTGATAAATTTATTATAGGTGGCGACGGTGTAGGGGGGGCAGATTAGGGGTTAGTACGTTTAATATAGGTGGCGGCGGGGGTCCGGGAGCGGCGGTTTAGGGGTTAAACAATTTATTTAGTTGCTGCGGGGTACGGGATCCGCAGGATAGGGGTTAATAAATTTATTATAGGTGGCGGCGGTATAGTGGGGGGCAGGATAGGGGTTAATAGGTATAATGTAGGTGGCGGTGTGGTCTGGGAGCGGCGGTTTAGGGGTTAATAACTTTATTTAGTTGCGGGGGGCTCCGGGGGTGCCGGTATAGGGGGTAGAACAGTGTAGTTTAGTGTGGGTGCTTAGTGACAGCTTATCAATAAAGCTGGGAAAAAGACGAAGAGCAGCGAGATCGGATGAGTGATAACTATCACAGTCCGCTGCTCATCGCCCCGTACTTGGTGCGCAGATTTTTGACAGCTTTTTTAATAACTTTGGCGAACGTATTCAGGTCTGCGGCGGCGATGTGAGGCGAGCTTAGGCGGGCGTATTGGGGCTGGCGAAGGCAGGTAAGTAGACACGTTGATAACTAGAGGCCTCAGGCTCATATTAGTTCTACAGCACTGATTGACCATTTTGTTTTTAATTCAACTACAAGCTCTTCACTTTTTCCTAGCTGGACCAAGATTCATGTTTGTTCTTCTATTTATGTGTAAATATGTATGTGTGTACGCATATTTATATATGTGTATGTGTGTATGTATAAATATATATATATATATACGTACATTACCTAAGTGGCTGTGGGTAATGCCCGATGTACTGTAATTCCCCCATCTATACTATTCCTTTGATCATATATTCGGCTTTACCCACAGCCGCTTGGGTAATATCCGTTTTACCAGGATAATCCTATTATTAACCAATATCTGACTTTACCCGCAATATATTTATCTATTTATTTATTATTATTATTATTATTATTTTTTATTTTTTTTAAAGTCAGATATTGGGGCTGTGAGTAAAGCCTGATGTATGATCATAAATCCCCTCAGAGTGCGGAGTCACTGCATCAAACATAAATAGCATGCACTGTAATTCACCCATCTTCACTATCTTTTTTGCCTCCGTCTGGGGAGTTCAAGGGCGGTGAAGTCCCTTGTAAATTTCATTCCCCAAGGTTGACTTGGGGTGGAAGCCAGAGGTTTGGTAGGGCTCCTTCATTGAAACCCCCCATTCGGAGGCAAAAGAAATAGTGTACATGGGGGAATTACAGTACATCAGGCTTTACACACAGCCACTTGGGTAATGTCAGATTTTTTACTTTACGTATGTATGTGTGTGTGTATGTATGTATGTGTATATATATGTATATATATATATATGTGTGTGTGTGTATATGTATATATGTATGTGTGTGTGTATATGTGTATATATATGTGTGTATATATATATATATTATATGTGTGTGTGTGTATATATATGTGTGTGTATGTATGTATGTGTGTATATATATATATATATATATATATATATGTATATGTGTGTGTGTGTGTATATGTGTATATATGTATGTATGTGTATATATATATATATATATATATATGTATATGTGTGTGTGTGTGTGTATATGTGTGTATATATATATATATATATATATATATATATATATATATATATATGTGTGTATGTGTGTATATATATTAACAGAGTATCAGTTACAATATTGCATATATGACTAAGCCTCAAGATATTTATGAAGAATATAGATAGTTAAAGGGATACTAAACCCAAATTTTTCTTTCACGATTCAGATAGAGCATTCAATTTTAACCAACTTTCTAATTCACGCCTGTTATCAATTTTTCTTTGTTCTCTTGGTATCTTTATTTGAAAGCAGGAATGTAAGCTTAGAAGCCGGCCCATTTTTGTTCAGAACCCTGAGTAGAGCTTGCTGTTTGGTGGCTACATTTAGCCACCAATCAGCAAGAGCTACCCAGGTGCTGAAGCAAAAATGGGCCGGCTCCAAAACTTACATTTTTGCTTTTCAAATAAAGATACCAAGAGAACAAAGAAACATTGATTTTAGGAGTAAATTAGAAAGTTGCTTAAAATTGAATGCTCTATCTGAATCATGAAAGAAAATAATTGGGTTCAGTATCCCTTTAAATAAGAATATTGTTGTTTTTGTTGTTGTCAAGTCTGTAGATTTGTTATAGGTGTATTGACATGTGTATATATCTGCTGTTTACTCTCTAAAGGAAGCATTACAATAGTAAATGAATAATTCAATGTATAAGTTAGCTATATATCAGAATTCAATAATATTCAGAGTTCAAAGACAACTATTTCTAGTAAAGAATACAAACTGCAGACATTTAAATAAAAGGAATTTGCCTTATAAAGAAGAGATAACAAAACTACCAAATCCTACAAATGAAGCTGCCATCCTTATAACTGACTTAACTATATATAAAGGTTCAGAACTCTCTCAGCCCAGGCCAGGCTTCAGGGCTTTCTTTACATTTGTTGCGTTATGGTTTGACGTGTGTTGTGACGAAACAGTTGGTGCTACACTTATAGGGAATTTTGTTTCCATGCATCTCTTATTTTTAGATATGTTTGGGAATATACCAAGGCTATATAGCATTATTGCTCTATAAGAATCCTTATATGTCCTAGATAATTTTAGGCACTCTGTGCCAAGCAGATCCAGTTTTTCAAGCTTTCTAATGTTGAATGAGAAATCTTGTTTTATCAGGTCATATAAGGTTGTCCTGTGAGGTTTAACAAAGTATATATCCTGGAGTTCTGGATAATTATAAGTCTGTCTGGTCGATGTATCAAATAAACTGCTCAGTTTAATTAGTAAGCCTTTAGTTAGCGCCTGGTCTTGTTTAACTGGTGGAGCACATTAAAATATGGTAATGCTTTCTGGTAAATGCTTTGTGTTGGAGTCACGCTCACCTATATTGCTGCCGGGGGAAAAAAAGTGATTTGTAGTTCCCCCTCAGGCATCTGTTTCAGGGGCTTTAATGTCTCCAACTAAGAGCTGGGTAGGGATTTTTGTTAAATTTTAAAAAGCTCTCAAATTTGGCAAAACGTTTATCCAAAGTCTGCATATATGCGCTTTCCCACATTGGCGCCATTGTATTAAGTCTCTGCTTGCACGGAGAGTACAGGATACAGAGATATCAAGCTGCAGTGTAGGATGGAGAAGGCCATGTTATCCGGTGTTGTGGATGGATGTAAGATGACGGTCGTTGATAGACTGTACTGGTTTAACCCGGGGGGGGGAGGGGTTATTGTCTAACAATGTGCCGCCACCCTAGGCCTTAGACTTCCAATCTATGACTCCAGTGTCATGACAAAAAGATGTTGCTGTTAGAGTCAAATAATCAGCGGTTTATTGAGGATTCTGCCAGAGTTTAGAGAGAGTGCGTCCTGTCAGGAACGCTGGATGGCCATGCCCCCACGCAAGTTTTATGGAGGATGTAAGTTTGTTTAATGTTCTCGTAAGTTCAGCACAAAAGTACTTTCTAGTGGGGGGATGTAGCAGCTACTTATCTCAGGCTTCTGGTATAAGGAATACCTGGGATACCAGCAGTTTAGGATAAGGTAATTTTTTCTATGGTAAGTGATCAGGACAGCAAATAGCCAGAGCAGCCCCAAGCCAAATTGGTTAACAGGTAATTATAGACTCCTTGTTAGTCACTAATTTCATAGATTTTCCTAGCAGCCAGTACCAGTGGTCACATATGGAGAATACTAATGGAAAGCTAATGACAGACAATGTTTTAGCAATGTCATATGTCAAGAAGCATTGAGGGACAATGAGTCATCAGTTACTTTGAAAAGCAACAAATGTATTTGTGCAGGGATTTGTCTGCAAAGACTGACAAGAGCATCGCTGAAGAAAACACAAGCAGAAGGCGGATTCTCTCTGAACATTGATCCCTCCAGGAAAATGGTGCTTGAAAAGAAAACTGTTTGAGACTGTGTGGGTGAGACTTCAGAGAGATGCAATGTCTACAAAAGAAATTTAAATGAAAAAAGTCTTTAAAAGTCTTTCTTCAGATCAGAAGCAGCAAAAAAGTGATGCTCACAGATACAGTGCAGTTATTCACTGGCATATTTGTATTGTAGGTTCTCACAAGCATATGGTATTAGGGTACTAAAGTTTGATATTATAGACCGTTATCCAAGCTCAAAATCTTAGACAAGACCCTTATGAATCCATAAGCCACAGTAGTCTATTTTTTTATTCTATCCCTAACTGAGCATTCAAAATGTAATTTTTTTGTTTTTTTATATAAAATTATATATATATACACACACACACACCAGGTCCATCACAACATGAAAAAGACATGTACAGAAATGGCATTTAGACATTTGTGAGGTATAGAAGTTGCAACATTCTCCCCCACCTCTTGGGCGGGCGAACGTCGCCAGATGTAGTTTAGTCTCCACGTCAAGACGGAACCCAGCATCATTTTTTTTAAACATTTTTTTGTAAACGAATAACATAACAACAACACATAACATAAAACAACACATCACAAGATATGGAAAGAGATTACCATATCAGATCCTCCACTCCAGGGAGGGGGAGGGTAGCCACTCTTTCACCCTGGCACAAGTAGTAGACAAGTATCAGTCAAAATGTACATTTTTAATGGATATTCCTGTGAATACATCAACATATTTTCTGTGGGAGGTTGTCCCTTTTAGCCAATGAGCAACAAATGTCTAGGTATTTGTCACACTTCCTGTTAATTTCACTTTGAACATCTTCTACTAAAAAAAATAATCCGAGTTCTATTTCGTTACCATCTATATTTACTGTTGTAAGTCATACCATATCAGAAGGCAGAGAAGAGTCCTTCTATTTAAGGATGTAGAAATGTATTAATTCCTACAGCATAAACACTATTGGTAATCTAATTGGGCGTTTGTTTTGTCAGTAACAGTCAAGTGCAGAGCACACAAATTCACAAAGCTTACTAGCAGATTTGGCCCGGGAAGTAAATAAGGGTTAACTCAAGTTAAAATTAAACTTGCATGATTTAGATAGAACATGCCATTTGAAACAACTTTCCTATTTACTTTCATTAACAAAATGTGCACAGTCTTTTTATATTTATTCTTTTTGAGTCACCAGCTCCTACTGAGCATGTGCAAGAATTCACATAATATATGCATATGCCTGTTGTGATTGGCTGATGGCTGTCACATGGTACAGGAGGAGTGGAAATAGACATAAAAAAAAAATCTAGTTCAGACTAAGTGCTAGTGCATTGTCTTTTTATCATGCATTTGTCGATTATGCAAATCTCCTGTATTTACTGCTCCTTTATGCGGTTGAATATAATGTATCTGTTTTATGCTAATGATTTCTGAACATTCGCTGATATTGTCAGTGTGTTTTTCCAGCAATTACAAACATAAAATGGCTCTGCTGTTAAGAATGTTGCTCTTGAGGGGTATTATCTACCGAAAAACAACAACAAAAAATGAATTTGTTTAATTAATTTCATGATATAAATGACAAGATGGCAATATCGGGGGTTTATCAGAGGATGTCATCAAATAAAAGGCCTGTATGCTGATTGATCCCTTGTAATAGTGCGTAGTGATGATAATAGATTACGTGTGCGATTAACCTGTTGTGAGAATGTCTCTCTCTAAGGGATTTGAACAGGGGCATTATCAGTACAGTGGGCTTGTGTGTGTGTATCTGGTTAATTTTATTAGTGTAAATTTGCTAATTATTACAATTTTACTTGATTAGGAAGGAAGGGTTTCTATGTTTGGTGACATTGCTTCCTGATGTCATTCTATATGGCAGTGCTAATATCAGTGTGTTTTGCAGATGTGCAAAATCAATGTTACATCCAGTAGCTTTTTATGGTACCCTGTAATGAGCTTAAAAGTTTTGTCTGGGGTTTATCAAGAATTTTTACCTGTGGAATTCAATAGGTAAAAAATTACTCTGAAAATGTTCAGATTAATTATAAAGAATTCAGATTAGTAGTGATCGGACCGGCACACATTATGTTTAGGGCCATTTTTCAAAAAACTGATGAGGAAAAAAGGTGTTTCTGATAAACAATTAAAATGGCTGATGGCGTCAACATCATAAGATGGTCATCTGTGACTATTTACATGTAAATAATTATCAAATGAGGGATTGTTAATGATCCCTAAATAATAAAGCGCTCCAGTTATATAAGCTCTAAAGCAGCCCCTGGGAACCAGCCCAGAGTAGTGTCAATTATTTGCAATTAACATATCTTGTAGTAATTCCTATTCAATGCTTTCTGCATCATTCTAATGTGAGTGCTAACTTATACATCCTTGGTTTAGTCTCGCTTACAGTAACTAGTATGGGATCAGTCTTAATGCTAAAGTCATTTCATTTGCTAAGTGGAAGACAGGTGGACGTTAGAATTAGCAGCGTTCGTAAAGTATCAGGGATTTTAATCTTAAAAAAGCAACCAGATAGTGTTAGGACCTGGCTAGTCTAGAAGTAATTATACACAGGTTTTTGTAAATGTTTGTAGGTGATGTAAGTTTCTCTGTAAAATGAGCTCTTCATCTGTGTGAGTCACTATGTCTTATTCCTTCAGGCTCTCCTTTGTTCCTGTGACTCACCAACCTCGCTGGCCAATGATCCCAATATCCGAATGATCACACTGTATGACAACGAAGAGGTAAGCCCTGCAGGGGGAGGGGCTGAAAGCTGCCTGTGACACACAAATGTACGGTGACAGTACAGATCTAAAGGAACAGGTGCAGAGGGACAAGCAGCTGCAGTCACACTTATGAAGGGGGAACATGAGATTTGTTAGCGCGCACAGACTGTAAAGTGCAAGAGCTGACGTATGTAGACAGGAAAGCACTTGCAGGCGACAACGAAAGATCCATTTCAACCAATCGTGTACACAATTATTATACAGTATTTCTTTACATGGTGCTGTTTCCCAAAATCAGATCCCTATGCACATCCAGAAATGTTCATTCTTTTTTGAACTTGCAAGATAAGCTCTTAAAATGAATTTATTTTTGGTGACATAAAATTACAATTTTCACAACCCCCCCCCCCTTTTTTATTTTATTTTTCTGTTGTCTTGTACATAGAGAGAAAATAAATAACATTCTTAAAGAAAGATACACAAAAATAGTGAGATGCAATATCATGGGTGTTACGCGTGTGTGTGTGTGTGTATATATGTATATATATGTGTATATATATATATATATATATATATATATATATATATATATATATATATATATATCTCAAGCAGGAAACAGCACTCTCTGGACTTAAGTTTAAACAAATAGTTTATTCGGTAACGTTTCGGGGAATGCTCCCCTTCATCAGGGTCAGGCTGTTTCCTGCTTGCTACATTTCACCTACTCTAGCACCCTGGCCCTTGGAGAACTGTTTGTGAGAGTGCAACTGCCTCTTTTTGCTTATATATATATATATATATATATATATATATATATATATATATATATATATATATATATATATATATATATATATATATATATATATATATATATATATATTATGTTTAATGAGAAAACTCCCTTCATAAAGTTTCTGCAATGTTTTAGTAGTCCTGTCACTAAAATGTTTTTTTTTCGGACTTATTTTATTATGGGCTTATGCGGGTTGCCATGTGATTCAGGGAAAAAAAATAAATATATATATATATATATATATATTTTACACACACACACATAACATAGAGGATCTGCACTCACTGGACTTGTGAATACAAAAAGTGTTAATTGGTGATGTTTCGAAGGACACAGTTCCCCTTCCTCAAGAGGTTGATCTGAGAAAGGGGAACTGTGTCCCCACGAAATGTCACCAATAAACACTTTGGGCTAGATTACAAGTGGAGCGCTATCTTTAGCGCAAGGAGCGAAAACAAGATTGCAATGATTTTTTTACACTCTAATCAATATTACACGCTGTTTATATTACCACAAATTAATTTACACAAACTCACTCTACGTTACACTCCACATATTTTCTATGGGTGCCAATGTCCGCCCGTATGACAAATTGCATTTAACGCTTTATAAGACCCGAACGTTCACATAAAAAGTTTGGTCGGAAGAAACAGTTGGACTAAACTAAACTATTAACTCCTAAACCACCACATAGCCCACTGCAAACTGCCCCTAAACCGCCACAACCCCCATCGCAAAGTACCCACTAACATTTAAAAAACCTAACACCCCCTGAGTTACAAAAAAAACTAACATTTACCTAAAAAAAAAAAAAAACTACCATTACAGGAAAAAAAAAAATATTACAGAAAAAGCTAATTACCAAAACTAAAAAACACAGTTATACCTATTCTAAAGCCACACTTTAAAAAAAATCCCCTCGATAAAAAAAAAAAACATACTGCCACTAAAATAAACTATAAGGCTTTTTTGTAGGGCATTGCCTTAAAGCTCTTTTTCACAATAATAAATGCTAGCCCATTCTACAATACAAGTAACCCCTCACCCACCCCAAAAAAAGGCTATCTAAAAAAACCTACTTTAAAATTTGTCCCGAAAAGGGCATTTTATTTGGGCATTATCCTTAGAAGTGCATTTGGTAGGGCAGTGCCCTAAAGCTTTTTGCTGTCCAAAAAGTAAAAGGAAAAAAAACATTCTAAAAATAAAAAGCCTACCCAAAAAAGCCTACCACTAAACCCCAAAGATGGTACTCGCCAAACTTGAATTCGGCACCTACATGATCGACAACTGTGGTGCTCTTCTTCTATCCCTTTTCTTTCTTCATCTATCTTCGGATCTTCCTTTCATTTTCAAATTCAAATCAGCCAATAGAATGAAAGCTTTTCCTATTGTCTGATTATTTTTAAATTTGAAAATCAAAATCGGCCAATAGAAATGCAATGTTACCCAGATATAAAGGGGGTACCTCGCATTCAAAATTCAGTATGCGGCGGGTGACTGCATGAAGAGGACGTCGGGGATGGAAGATCCATAGAAAAGAAGATGGATGAAGATAGAAGACTGCCGCCGGGATACAAGAGAAACGCAACAGTTGGCGATCACATAGGAGCTGGATTCAAGTATGGTGAGTACCATCTTTGGGGTTTAGTGAAAGGCTTTTTTTTGGGGGGTGGGTTTTTTATTTTTAGAATATGGGTTTTGTTTTGTTTTTTATTTTTGGGCAGTAAATAGCTTTAGGGCAATGCCCAACCAAATGCCATTTTCAGGGCAATTTTTAGAGTGTTTTTTTTTTTAGATAGCCTTTTTTGGGGGGTTGGGGGGTTACTTGTATTGTAGAATGGGCTAGTGTTTATTTTTGAGAAATAGCACTTAAAGGGACATAAAACCCACATTTCTTCTTTCATGATTCAGATAGAGCATGCAATTTTTAACCACTTTCTAATTTTACTCCTTTTATCTAATTTTGCTTCATTCTCTTGATTATTCTTTGCTGAAAAGCATATCTAGATAGCCTCAGTAGCTGCTGATTGGGTGCTGCACGTATATGCCTCGTGTGATTGGCTCATACATGTGAATTGCTATTTATTCAACAAAGTATATCTAAAGAATAAAGCAAATTAGATAATAGAAGTACATTGGAATGCTGTTTAAAATTGTATTCTCTATCTGAATCATGAAAAATAAATGTTTGGTTTAGTGTCCCTTTAATCACTAGGGCAATGCCCTTCAAAGTGCTTTTGCTATAGTTTTATTTTAGTGTCAGTATAGGATTTTTTATTTTGGGGTGGATTTGTTTGTTTTTTTAAGTGGGTCTTTAGTTCTAGAATAGGCATAACTTGTTTGTAATGGTAGGTTTTCTATTTTCTATAATGGTAGGTTTTTTTTTTCATATAATTTTTAGGTTTTTTTTTGTACCTATAATGTTAGTTGTGTTTGTTTGTTTGTTTTTTAACTTAGGGGGTGTTAGGTAAGGGGTGTTAGCTAGTTAGGGGGTTTAGAGGTTAGTGAGTACTTTGCAATGGGGGTTCTGGTGGTTTAGGGGTTAATAGTGTAGAGGTTTTTTATTCCGTTTAGTGGTTATTAGAGTAGGCTATTCAGGTTAGCATGCAAGTATGGGTTAGATTATTAATATTATTTTGCTTTTCTCACTCCATTGAAGTCTTTGGGGGAGTACATTAACACGGTTGCGATATTCTAACTTCGGCACTTTGTGAGAAAACAAAAAACTTTACTTTTAACTTGTAATACGTGTGCTTTGCAAAGAGCCAAAGTCAAGTGGAGTCAGCTCACGAACGGAAGCGATAAATACCGTTCCAACCATAATCTAGCCTTTTGTGTTCACAAGTCCAATGACCACAAATCAAGTTTGTTCCTGTCAGTAGTTCATAGGGTGAGATTGCAATTTATATAAAATTGTTTTTAATATGGCATACATACTTGCACACTAATTTTGTGTATACATAATCAACAGGACTGAAGTGGTTTTCTGTTGAAGGAAAAAAATCTAATTACATCAATACTTAAAGGGACAGTCTACTCCATGTTTAAAAAGATAGATAATCCGTTTTATTACCCATTCCCCATTTTTGCATAACCAACACGGTTATATTAATATACTCTCAGATTACCTTGTATCTAAGACTCTGCAGACTGCCTCCTTATACTAGTTCTTTTGAAATACTTGCATTTTAGTCAATCAGTGCTGACTCCTAGGTAACTCCATGGGAGTGAGCACAATGTTATATATATGGAATACATTAACTAGCGCTGTCTAGCTGTGAAAAACTATCAGAATGCACTGAGATAAGTGGTGGCCTTCAAGGGTTTAGAAATTAGCATATGAGCCACGTAGAAAAATACCAAGAGAACAATGCAAATTTGATGACAAAAGTTGTTTAGAATTGTATGCCCTTTCTGACTCATGAAAGTTTAATTTTAACTAGACTGTCCCTTTAATTTAATTATTAAATTGCTACTTCAAGTAAATAACTATTGCTTCAGTTTCTTTCAAGAGAGAATATATTTCTTAATATTTTAGTATATGTTTTTTTTGTGGTTTGTTTTTTACCCCAGGTAGGATCAGAGAGTTCACATGGGGCTCAGTCACTCCTGACCGAGCTGATTCTGCGTCGTATTTCCTGCACGCCACAGAACCTCACCGCCTTTGAGGAGTCTATCCCCAAGTCTTTTCTGATTAGTGCTGATATGGCACATGCTGTGCACCCTAATTACATGTAAGTAAGGAAAGTGAGGCAAATATCTCAACAGAATGTGTTTAGTATAAATGACCAAGGGATAAACAATTATAGTATAAATAACTAATTTTTAAGGATTATTCAAAATGCTGGGTGATGTTCTTTTTACATTTATCTGAGTTTCTAAGGGGATATAACTTTTTCCACAACACCAGTATTCCTCAGTAACTGTTTTAGCTTATTGGCATAACAATCTGATGATATATAATGTTTCACAGACTGTGAGGAGAAAGAAACATACAATCAGTGAAAGTTAAAGGAACATTAAAGTTAGTTATTGTATTTTATAGAGGACATGTTAATATGAATTGCAGTTTTTAAATGGACACTCCAGTCAAAATTAAACTTTTGTATGAAATTTTAAACAACTTTCCAATTTACTTCCATTAACAAAATGTACACAGTCTTTTTTTTTTTAGTTTAGCCTAGTGCAGCTACAAATCCAACTTTGGCCAAGCCCTCCCTCTAATACCTTCTGTGAAGCCTATTTACCAATGTGGGGAGATAGTCTGCCGTGGAATGCAGCAGGTTACACACACAATCACCAGCTAACTCCCAGCAATGCATTGCTGCTTATGAGCCTACCTAGGTATGATTGTCACCAATGGATACCAAGAAAACAAAGCTGATTTCATATAGGAAGTAAATTGAAATTTTGTTTGAAATTGTTTAAATTGTCAGTCAACTTCATGATGTGATTTCTAGTGTATCAATACATAGGAAATCTTGGTTTTCACATTCATTCTTTTGTTTAATGTTTCCAAGGTTTAGTTGTCTGACCATAGAGTCAGAATGGCTACATTAAGTTATCTTTTTGTATTTGCTGTTCTTATTTCTGTTTTCATGACCTGTACACGAAAAAAATAGAAGATTTCATTAAAGACTTTTGAGGAATTATTTATCAAATATTCATCAGATCTTTGAAGAGTTAGAATCACTTGAAAAATATGCTGGTTAAAAATTATTTTAAAAAAAATAAAAGTTTAAAACCGTAATGATTGGTATCTCTAGGGCGTTCTGCATCGCTCTTTTATAGATTGTGCAGTCTCATTACCTGCAGATAAAACATTTCTCTGATTCAGTAGGAGACAGAGTACAAGATGCAATTCTGTTAGCAAACTTTTTTATTTCTCCAACATTGGTGTGTCCGGTCCACGGCTTCATCCTTACTTGTGGGATATTCTCTTCCCCAACAGGAAATGGCAAAGAGCCCCAGCAAAGCTGGTCACATGATCCCTCCTAGGCTCCGCCCACCCCAGTCATTCTCTTTGCCGTTGCACAGGCAACATCTCCACGGAGATGGTTAAGAGTTTTTTGGTGTTTAAATGTAGTTTTATTCTTCTATCAAGTGTTTGTTATTTTAAAATAGTGCTGGTATGTACTATTTACTCTGAAACAGAAAAGGATGAAGATTTCTGTTTGTAAGAGGAAGATGATTTTAGCAGACAGTAACTGAAATCAATTGCTGTTTCCACACAGGACTGTTGAGATGAAGTAACTTCAGTTGGGGGAAACAGTTAGCAGTCTTTTCTGCTTAAGGTATGACTAGCCATATTTCTAACAAGACCATGTAATGCTGGAAGGCTGTCATTTCCCCTCATGGGGACCAGTAAGCCATTTTCTTAGTTAAACATAAAAGAATAAAGGGCTTCAAAAAGGGCGTAAAAACTGGTAGACATTTTTCTGGGCTAAAACAATTGCTTTACTAGGCATATTATGCAGATTCTAACTAATTATTGGTATTATAATCTTGGGGAACGTTTAGAAAAACGGCAGGCACTGTGTTGGACACCTTTTTCAGATGGGGGCCTTTCTAGTTATAGACAGAGCCTCATTCTGGGACTTTATAGGGGTTAAATGTAAAAACGGCTCCGGTTCCGTTAATTTAAGGGTTAAAGCTCTGAAATTTGGTGTGCAATACTTTTAATGCTTTAAGACACTGTGGTGAAATTTTGGTGAATTTTGAACAATTCCTTCATACTTTTTCACATATTCAGTAATAAAGTGTTTTCAGTTTGAAATTTAAAGTGACAGTAACGGTTTTATTTTAAAACGTTTTTTGTGCTTTGTTGACAAGTTTAAGCCTGTTTAACATGTCTGTACCATCAGATAAGCTATGTTCTATATGTATGAAAGCCAATGTGTCTCCCCATTTAAATTTATGTGATAATTGTGCCATAGTGTCCAAACAAAGTAAGGACAGTATTGCAACAGATAATGATATTGCCCAAGATGATTCCTCAAATGAGGGGAGTAAACATGATACTACATCATCCCCTACTGTGTCTACACCAGTTATGCCCACACAGGAGGCCCCTAGTACATCTAGTGCGCCAATACTTATTACCATGCAACAATTAACGGCTGTAATGGATAACTCCATAGCAAATCTTTTATCCAAAATGCCTACTTATCAGAGAAAGCGCGATTGCTCTGTTTTAAACACTGAAGAGCAAGAGGACGCTGATGATAACTGTTCTGACATACCCTCACACCAATCTCAAGGGGCCATGAGGGAGGTTTTGTCTGATGGAGAAATTTCAGATTCAGGAAAAATTTCTCATCAAGCTGAACCTGATGTTGTGACATTTAAATTTAAATTAGAACATCTCCGCGCACTGCTTAAGGAGGTGTTATCTACTCTGGATGATTGTGACAATTTGGTCATTCCAGAGAAATTATGTAAGATGGACAAGTTCCTAGAGGTTCCGGTGCCCCCCCGACGCTTTTCCTATACCCAAGCGGGTGGCGGACATAGTAAATAAAGAGTGGGAAAGGCCCGGCATACCTTTTGTTCCCCCCCCTATATTTAAGAAATTATTTCCTATAGTCGACCCCAGAAAGGACTTATGGCAGACAGTCCCCAAGGTCGAGGGGGCGGTTTCTACTCTAAACAAACGCACTACTATTCCTATCGAAGATAGTTGTGCTTTCAAAGATCCTATGGATAAGAAATTAGAGGGTTTGCTTAAAAAGATTTTTGTACAGCAAGGTTACCTTCTACAACCAATTTCATGCATTGTTCCTGTCACTACGGCAGCGTGTTTCTGGTTCGAGGAACTAGAAAAATCGCTCAGTAAAGAATCTTCGTATGAGGAGGTTATGGACAGAGTTCAAGCACTTAAATTGGCTAACTCTTTTGTTTTAGATGCCGCTTTGCAATTAGCTAGATTAGCAGCGAAAAATTCAGGGTTTGCTGTTGTGGCGCGCAGAGTGCTTTGGCTAAAGTCTTGGTCAGCGGATGTGTCTTCCAAGACAAAATTGCTTAACATTCCTTTCAAAGGTAAAACATTATTTGGACCTGATTTGAAAGAGATTATTTCAGACATCACTGGGGGAAAGGGCCACGCCCTCCCACAGGATAGGTCTTTTAAGGCTAATAATAAGCCTAATTTTCGTCCCTTTCGCAGAAACGGACCAGTCTCTAATTCTGTATCCTCTAAGCAAGAGGGTAATACTTCACAACCCAAACCAGCCTGGAAACCAATGCAAGGCTGGAACAAGGGTAAGCAGGCCAAGAAGCCTACCACTGCTACCAAAACAGCATGAAGGGATAGCCCCCGATCCGGGACCGGATCTAGTGGGGGGCAGACTTTCTCTCTTTGCTCAGGCTTGGGCAAGAGATGTTCAGGATCCTTGGGCGCTAGAAATAGTTTCTCAAGGTTATCTCCTGGAATTCAAGGAACTACCCCCAAGGGGAAGGTTCCACAGGTCTCAATTATCTTCAAACCAAATAAAGAGACAGGCATTCTTACATTGTGTAGAAGACCTGTTAAAGATGGGAGTGATACATCCAGTTCCAATAAGAGAACAAGGAATGGGATTTTATTCCAATCTGTTCATAGTTCCCAAAAAAGAGGGAACATTCAGACCAATTTTGGATCTAAAGATCCGAAACAAATTTCTCAGGGTACCATCGTTCAAAATGGAAACTATTCGAACGATCCTACCTACTATCCAGGAAAATCAATTTATGACTACCGTGGATTTAAAGGATGCGTACCTACATATTCCTATCCACAAGGAACATCATCAGTTCCTAAGGTTCGCTTTTCTGGACAAGCATTACCAGTTTGTGGCACTTCCATTTGGATTAGCCACTGCTCCAAGGATTTTCACAAAGGTACTAGGGTCCCTTCTAGCGGTTCTAAGACCAAGGGGCATTGCAGTAGTACCTTACTTGGACGACATCCTGATTCAAGCGTCGTCCCTATCAAAAGCAAAGGCTCATATGGACATCGTCCTAGCCTTTCTCAGATCTCACGGATGGAAGGTGAACAAAGAAAAAAGTTCTCTGTCCCCGTCAACAAGAGTTCCCTTCTTGGGAACAATAATAGATTCCTTAGAAATGAGGATTTTTCTGACAGAGGTCAGAAAATCAAAACTTCTAAGCTCTTGTCAAGTACTTCATTCTGTTCCTCGTCCTTCCATAGCGCAGTGCATGGAAGTAATAGGATTGATGGTTGCAACAATGGACATAGTTCCTTTTGCACGAATTCATCTAAGACCATTACAACTGTGCATGCTCAGACAGTGGAATGGGGATTATACAGACTTGTCTCCGACGATTCAAGTAGATCAAAAGACCAGAGATTCACTCCGTTGGTGGCTGACCCTGGACAATCTGTCACAGGGAATGAGCTTCCGCAGACCAGAGTGGGTCATTGTCACGACCGACGCCAGCCTAGTGGGCTGGGGCGCGGTCTGGGAATCCCTGAAAGCTCAGGGTCTATGGTCTCGGGAAGAGTCTCTTATCCCGATAAACATTCTGGAACTGAGAGCGATATTCAATGCTCTCAGAGCTTGGCCTCAACTAGCAAAGGCCAAATTCATAAGGTTTCAGTCAGACAACATGACGACCATTGCATATATCAATCATCAGGGGGGAACAAGGACTTCCCTGGCGATGAAAGAAGTGACCAAGATAATTCAATGGGCGGAGGATCACTCCTGCCACTTGTCTGCGATCCACATCCCAGGAGTGGAAAATTGGGAAGCGGATTTTCTGAGTCGTCAGACATTCCATCCGGGGGAGTGGGAACTCCATCCGGAAATCTTTGCCCAAATAACTCAATTATGGGGCATTCCAGACATCGATCTGATGGCGTCTCGTCAGAACTTCAAGGTTCCTTGCTACGGGTCCAGATCCAGGGATCCCAAGGCGACCCTAGTAGATGCACTAGTAGCACCTTGGACCTTCAACCTAGCTTATGTATTCCCACCGTTTCCTCTCATCCCCAGGCTGGTAGCCAGGATCAATCAGGAGAGGGCCTCGGTGATCTTGATAGCTCCTGCGTGGCCACGCAGGACTTGGTATGCAGACCTGGTGAATATGTCATCGGCTCCACCATGGAAGCTACCTTTGAGACAGGACCTTCTTGTTCAGGGTCCATTCGAACATCCGAATCTGGTTTCCCTCCAACTGACGGCTTGGAGATTGAACGCTTGATTTTATCAAAGCGTGGGTTTTCAGATTCTGTAATAGATACTCTGATTCAGGCTAGAAAGCCTGTAACTAGAAAAATTTACCATAAAATATGGAAAAAATATATCTGTTGGTGTGAATCTAAAGGATTCCCATGGAACAAGATAAAAATTCCTAAGATTCTATCCTTTCTACAAGAAGGTTTGGAGAAAGGATTATCTGCAAGTTCTCTGAAGGGACAGATCTCTGCTTTATCTGTTTTACTTCACAAAAGACTGGCAGCTGTGCCAGATGTTCAAGCATTTGTTCAGGCTTTGGTTAGGATCAAGCCTGTTTACAGACCTTTGACTCCTCCCTGGAGTCTAAATCTAGTTCTTTCAGTTCTTCAAGGGGTTCCGTTTGAACCCTTACATTCCGTAGATATTAAGTTATTATCTTGGAAAGTTTTGTTTTTGGTTGCAATTTCTTCTGCTAGAAGAGTTTCAGAGTTATCTGCTCTGCAGTAAACAAAAACTTGGGTGTAAGAGAGGCGCTGTGTACACAGCTGAGAGAACCAACAATAGCTAAAAAAGATTTAAAAAATCTCAATATGTATAATACAATGTATCGTAAAATTAGATATATATCAATATGTATAATAAAAAACAAACATAGAAAGGAATAATATAAGCTAGTTTAATAAAAAGCAATAATAAATAACAATGGTAAGTTGTGGCCACAACTAAATAAAATGATGAAGGAAAAATCAGCAGCATAGATTTACAGTTCACAATTCAAACGCTATTAATTATCTATGACAGTTCAGCGATGTAATATCACTTAGATAAGGTGCAATACTAAGCCTCCTGTAAGTAAATAAGACTGAAATAATAGGCTTGTAATTTCTCCGATAATGTCCGTATGTGATTTAACTCTAGTGAGTTAAGATATCCTTTGTGAATGAAAGAGTCCCGTTGAAAGTGTGTAGGCAAATTCCTATTGCGTGTACTGAGTTGAGCTCCGTGAGTTAAAGTGAGTGAGAGACAGGGCAATCTACTGTTCTGCCGTACTGTGTTAAAGTGCAAGTGATAGATAGTTCTTTGTTAAGTGAACTAGTAGATACGTGAATTTCTTTGAGTTAGCTTATTTGCAAAAAAGTGACAAATTTTCTTCTTTGAGAATAGTTTATCAATGTGATAGTTATAAAATGTTCAATGTAAATCTTCAGCTGTATGACAGGCTTATTAGCTGCGCTCCCCGGCCAGCGTATGTGTGTAGATGCGTGGCGGAAGTACTCACAGCTGCTTCACTGTCTGTGACAGCACTGAATCCTTTCTAGTTGCCGTTCGGCTGTTCCGTTGAAAGAATGGACAATGGTCTCCTTGATCTTCCTGGATCCTCCTGGATCTTTCCTGGGTACTATCGATAGATGATGGGTGACAATGGAAAGTGTAAACAGACTCCACAGCTTCCTATCTACGCGTTTCAGCACTGTGAGTGCCTTTATCAAGAATGTTTTCGTGGAGTCAGAATGTTCCTTTTAAATGGTTCTCATAACCCGTATGTAAGACCCGTATGTTAGTAATGGGTCCTAGAGGTTCTCGGCTTTAGAAATATTGTATCAAAGTGTTTTACAAAATATCCAATACAGAGCAGAGCTAAACTTAATATGCAGGCAACCACAGAAATAATATAGAATATATTATTTCTGTGGTTGCCTGCATATTAAGTTTAGCTCTGCTCTGTATTGGATATTTTGTAAAACACTTTGATACAATATTTCTAAAGCCGAGAACCTCTAGGACCCATTACTAACATACGGGTCTTACATACGGGTTATGAGAACCATTTAAAAGGAACATTCTGACTCCACGAAAACATTCTTGATAAAGGCACTCACAGTGCTGAAACGCGTACATAGGAAGCTGTGGAGTCTGTTTACACTTTCCATTGTCACCCATCATCTATCGATAGTACCCAGGAAAGATCCAGGAGGATCCAGGAAGATCAAGGAGACCATTGTCCATTCTTTCAACGGAACAGCCGAACGGCAACTAGAAAGGATTCAGTGCTGTCACAGACAGTGAAGCAGCTGTGAGTACTTCCGCCACGCATCTACACACATACGCTGGCCGGGGAGCGCAGCTAATAAGCCTGTCATACAGCTGAAGATTCACATTGAACATTTTATAACTATCACATTGATAAACTATTCTCAAAGAAGAAAATTTGTCACTTTTTTGCAAATAAGCTAACTCAAAGAAATTCACGTATCTACTAGTTCACTTAACAAAGAACTATCTATCACTTTAACACAGTACGGCAGAACAGTAGATTGCCCTGTCTCTCACTCACTTTAACTCACGGAGCTCAACTCAGTACACGCAATAGGAATTTGCCTACACACTTTCAACGGGACTCTTTCATTCACAAAGGATATCTTAACTCACTAGAGTTAAATCACATACGGACATTATCGGAGAAATTACAAGCCTATTATTTCAGTCTTATTTACTTACAGGAGGCTTAGTATTGCACCTTATCTAAGTGATATTACATCGCTGAACTGTCATAGATAATTAATAGCGTTTGAATTGTGAACTGTAAATATATGCTGCTGATTTTTCTTCATCATTTTATTTAGTTGTGGCCACAACTTACCATTGTTATTTATTATTGCTTTTTATTAAACTAGCTTATATTATTCCTTTCTATGTTTGTTTTTTATTATACATATTGATATATATCTAATTTTACGATACATTGTATTATACATATTGAGATTTTTTAAATCTTTTTTAGCTATTGTTGGTTCTCTCAGCTGTGTACACAGCGCCTCTCTTACACCCAAGTTTTTGTTTTCTTTAGTGGACTGAGTAGGGAGATACCAGTCTTATTTTGAGAGGCTAAGAGGGTTAGACTTAGTCCAGACTCTTGTTTTTTGATTTTTCTGCTCTGCAGTGTTCTCCGCCCTATCTGGTGTTCCATGCAGATAAGGTGGTTTTGCGTACTAAGCCTGGTTTTCTTCCGAAAGTTGTTTCCAACAAAAATATTAACCAGGAGATAGTTGTACCTTCTTTGTGTCCGAATCCAGTTTCAAAGAAGGAACGTTTGTTACACAATTTGGACGTAGTCCGTGCTCTAAAATTCTATTTAGAGGCTACTAAAGATTTCAGACAAACATCTTCCTTGTTTGTTGTTTATTCTGGTAAAAGGAGAGGTCAAAAAGCGACTTCTACCTCTCTTTCCTTTTGGCTTAAAAGCATTATCCGATTGGCTTATGAGACTGCCGGACGGCAGCCTCCTGAAAGAATCACAGCTCACTCCACTAGGGCTGTGGCTTCCACATGGGCCTTCAAGAACGAGGCTTCTGTTGACCAGATATGTAAGGCAGCGACTTGGTCTTCACTGCACACTTTTGCCAAATTTTACAAATTTGATACTTTTGCTTCTTCGGAGGCTATTTTTGGGAGAAAGGTTTTGCAAGCCGTGGTGCCTTCCATTTAGGTGACCTGATTTGCTCCCTCCCTTCATCCGTGTCCTAAAGCTTTGGTATTGGTTCCCACAAGTAAGGATGAAGCCGTGGACCGGACACACCAATGTTGGAGAAAACAGAATTTATGCTTACCTGATAAATTACTTTCTCCAACGGTGTGTCCGGTCCACGGCCCGCCCTGGTTTTTTAATCAGGTCTGATGAATTATTTTCTCTAACTACAGTCACCACGGTATCATATGATTTCTCCTATATATATTTCCTCCTGTCCGTCGGTCGAATGACTGGGGTGGGCGGAGCCTAGGAGGGATCATGTGACCAGCTTTGCTGGGACTCTTTGCCATTTCCTGTTGGGGAAGAGAATATCCCACAAGTAAGGATGAAGCCGTGGACCGGACACACCGTTGGAGAAAGTAATTTATCAGGTAAGCATAAATTCTGTTTTTTATTAGGAAGTAGAAAACAAAACCTATAGCATACGCAGACAGGACTTATGCAACCCAAAAAACTTCATTTTCTGATTCAAACACAGCAAGCAATTATAAAAAAAGTTTGCAATTTACTTCTATTATCAAATTTGCTTTGTTCCTATGATATTCTGTGTTGAAGAGGTACCTAGGTAGGCATCTGAAGCACTGCATGGCAGGAAATAGTGCTGCTATCTAGTGCTCTTGCAAAACTGCTGCCATCTAGTGCTCTTGCAAAACTGCTGCCATCTAGTGCTCTTGCAAATGGAAAACATTCTGGCAAAACTGCTGCCATCTAGTGCTCTTGCAAAACTGCTGCCATCTAGTGCTCTTGCAAAACTGCTGCCATCTAGTGCTCTTGCAAATGGAAAACATTCTGGCAAAACTGCTGCCATATAGTGCTCCAGACTTGGGCAGGTTCCTGAGCTTCAATAAAAGAAGTACTTCCATACACAGTAAGAACCCGGATAAATAATATAATATTGAAAAACAACGCATTAAAAACAGACCCAATGGAAATAGTCTGCACAAAAGTCAGTCAGTTTTTAAATGGTGCAAACGAATCAGATGGCTTTGCACACTTAGTCCGGTCCCAGGGAGCTGGATCATTCAGGTTGCGCTGTCCATACAACCGCTACTTGGCGGGCACTTTTCCAACTCACTTATATGAGGTCATCCGGAGAAGTCCTGTGAGTGGATCGTCTCTGGCTCCCTCCTCAGATGTCACAGGGGGGTGGGTGTATCGATGCCTTACTCCTCATTGGTCAGCGTCAGAGCAGTAGGAACAAACCACAGGGCTTAGGGAAAAAGAAAGGGTTTTACCCATTCAGCTGTGCTTCATGCTAGGCAGGTCAAAGTACATTGTAGCGAATAAAGATGAGCAGAGCACTGGCTTTGTTAAAAGCTTCAATATTTTATTCCAATATAAATAAAAGCTCAGGAAACACACAGTGGTAACAAGTAAAAGGAATCAAAGACCCAGCTGACGCGTTTCAGCTATGATGGATTTCACAAAAAGCTCCCCGCCTTTTAAAATGACGACATTGGCTCCTATTGGTTAACGCACAATTATGTAAATTAACTCTTTCTTGGCCCTTATCGAAATGCCTAATATAATCAGGACCCTTAACATACCAGCTACTTTACTCCTTTGTAAATTTGCAATGCAACCAGTGGGATGTATTTTTAGAGACTACAAGGAATAGGAGCTTACCTCCCTGCATTTCAACAAAAAGATACCAAGTGAAGAAAAATTGATTATAGAAGTAAATTAGAAAGTGTTTCAAAATCACATGTTCAAGTTGAATCATGGAAAAAAGCATTTTGGGTTTCATATCCCTTTAAAAATAACAAATAGAGTAAATAGTAGCACATTGCTTTGTCTTATAATACCTTAACTGCATTCTTTATTTACAAAGAAATTACAACCGCTGAATATGAGGAAAATTCTGTATAAATAACTTGCATACCAATAGAAGTATAATGTTTAGAAACACTGGCAGAAGATTGTGATTACTGCCAGTACAAATGGAATAATATATAGCTTTAAAAGGACATTAAACACTAAATGCTTAGACTTTGATATAAATCTGTTGAAGCCAATATTCAAATATAATATTGAAATGCACTGTTCATATCTTCAAAACATTCAATTATTAGAGACATTACGCTGAAATACATATAAAACATCACTAGTTCAATATGTTAAAATATATATATATATATATATATATATATATATATATATATATATATATATATATATATATATATATATATATATATATATATATATATATATATTTACATACACGGCCATTTATCAAATGCTGGGCAAAACTCTCCATACCTGACCTCCAGACAAGTTCGGAGGGATTGAAAACCGCCAGCTAAGAGTTGGTGTATAGGTTAAGAAGCAACGGTTAATGACCATTATCCCACCTCCACCAGACTTTACAGTAAGCGCTATGCATTCTGGTAGGTAGCGTTCTGGCATTAATCACTCTAGGAAACATGCTTTAACTGCTTCTAAGTCTAGTGGGGGTGTACACGAGCCCAGTAAGTGCTTGATATTGCACATATTGATGTGAGGCTTCTGTACAGCTGCTTGGCCATGGAAACCAATTTCATGAACCTCCTTACACACCGTTCTTATGCTGATGTTGCTTCCAGAGCCTTTTTGGAACTCTGTAGTGAGTGATGCAATAGATGATAGGTGATTTTTACATACTATGCACTTCAGATCTAGTAGGGCAGCAATTTCACAAACTGACTTGTGTCATCTTATGTTGTGCCACGTTTAAAGTCACTGAGCTCTTCAGTATGGCCCATTGTACTGCCAATGTTTGTCTATGGAGATTGCATGGCAATGTGCCATCTGTAACCTGTGCTAATAAATTTGTTATGTTATCTTATATCCTTAAATGCTAAACTAATAATCTCGCTGTGTTTTATACCCCTTAAATTAGGTAACGAGATTGAGTAGAGCTATTGGAATCTTTTATTACTCAGGCATCTTTTGTTAGACAATCTGTAACTGAATCAGGTCACCTTTTTGATCTGCAGTCGTGTTTTTCTTAATAGTATGTGCTGTTTAAAGTTTGTGAAATAGCAACAATGGAAATACAGGCATCATTTAGAATGAATGCAGATAAATTACTTTTACAAAGATTTCATTACCAGTGTCCCCTTTATATTGATGATACTTAATACAGCTATATACAGTCCTGGCTAAAAGTTTTTAGAATGACACAAATATAAATTTTCACAAAGTCTGCTTCTTCAGTGTTTTTAGATCCTTTTTGTCAGATGTTACTATGGTATACTGAAGTATAATTACAAGCATTTTATAAGTGTCAATGCATCTACACAACCTCATCTATATATTTTTTATTAATTAACTCCCCGCCTTGGATGATCTCCCTTGTCATAGCATAAGTTTACACTTGTTTAAGTGCCTTTGAGTGCTACTAAACTTTCCACTTTTTCTTTTCCTTTTGCCTGTAGTTACTATAGACAGTTAGCACCCCCCA